>NW_004567115.1:11186296-11204500 GCF_000260355.1 Condylura cristata | reverse complement strand
AAAGAAAGAGAAAAAAGGGAGGGAGAGAGAGGGAGGGAGAGAAAGAGGGAGGGAGAGAGAGAGAAAGGGAGAGAGAGAGAAAGGGAGAGAGAGAAAGGGGGAGAGAGAGAGAAAGGGAGAGAGAGAGAGAAAGGGGGAGAGAGAGAGAAAGGGAGAGAGAGAGAGAAAGGGAGAGAGAGAAACGGAGAGAGAGAAAGCAAGCTGTTCAAAATGGCAAGAACAGATGAAGAAAGCAAGCAATGATAGGGAAGCCAACAAAAGACAAAAGTGCGATTAAATAACTCAAGGACATCTAGAGTCTAGAAAATGAAGCAGCCACATTAAATATAATTAAAAGAACTTAAAAGTACACAGAATGCACGAGGAAAAAAAGAAAACCAACATGTTATGACACAGTCATGGGTTGATGTGAAATACTTCATTGTTATTTTTGTACTTTTCACTTTTACTGTACTCTCTTTAAGAAGTGTAGTGATTTAATATGCACAGAAACTGTTAAATGCAAATTATGGAAATGTTAATGAAAAAATCCACAAACATTTCTCTCAACTTCTTGTCCTTTTCAGAATGAAACAAAGTACACTTTGTCATTCTACCATAATCAAAATATAGACAACTATTATGTAATGTATGACTAAATATTTAAAATAAACTATTTCGTTTAATCCCTACTATACTCCTATGAGATTACTAGAACTAGTACCATACAAATGTGTAAAGAGGGGGAAATGTTAAGCAACTTGTTCAGAATCACCACATCTATAAGTGAAAGTTATGTAATATCTTAAAGGTGATTTGAAAAATTATTACTTTTGGGGCAAAATAACTGGCATTCAAATTAAAGTTGATTTTCATACCTGGTGACAGAACGTAAAAAAAAATAAATATAAGAAAATGATAGTTCTTTATAGAAAAAAACATAACAAATTACTCTAGTCACCCATATTACAGTATTTTATAGGTACAGTTATATGATATCATAGCAATTGCAAATTTGGCCAATAAGTGGTGGTTACATTAAAAGCCTACTATATTCAAATATAACAACCTTAGAAAATTTAGAAAAGGTATTACACTGATATATTTAGAAGAGAGGTTAGAAAAAGATGATAATGTAAACAAAACATAATAGTATAGGTTAAAATGAAACAGAACACCCGAAAACATGACTAACAACAACAAAAAAATTTAAAATCAAAGACCAGAAGAGATTATAATGTGATTTATTCTTTGATGATTCCAGGTTGGCCCAAAAGTTTTAGGACTTAGCCGCAGAAACCAGAAACATTCTGCCTGGGTTAGTGATAGAAAATGTGTTTAAATATATAAAATAGCATAAACTAAATAAAATCAATAAATAAAATTTGGGTCCTCAGTGTCAAAAGCTGACCAAAATAAAACATGCTGTTAGAATTCTTAATAGAAATTGCTGAAAGATGTAATTTGCTTATGTATGATTTCTTATTTGTGATGGCTTCTATTATTAAAGTAGAGTATATGTTCAATAAATTCTGAATAAAGGCATAAATGAAGGGAAACAGAATTAGCTCATCTTTCACTAAGAATAACAGCAAAAGTTTACTAAAATGCCAGGCATTACTCTAAATTCTCCTAACTTCTTTTAATGAGACAGTTCTCATTATCTTTACCAATCTGCGTATGAAGAAAGTGAGGCCAATGAGTTAAGGATTTGTCCAATTGACTTATCCAGTATAAGGGATATTGATTCCAGTCTGGGAGAGAACTTATATAAATTATTGTATTACAAAGTTTCAGAAACTGAAAGCCCAAAATAAAGGAGTCTACTCTCTGAGGCAAAGTGATTTTTCACAGTCTATTATTAATGGACAAAGCAATTTCATATTTTATATTTTTCTTCAAAGAGCACTTAGTTGAAATGTTAATCATAATGAGTCACATGTCAATATAAAATCAAACATATGTAACATAATGTTAAGCAACAAGGAATGAAAATATATTTATTTCCCCAAAAGAATATAAAAGGGATCCACTGTTAACTACCGGTTAAAATATGGTGGCATATTTCAGTCACCTGTCACATGTTGATAATACCCACATTTTCTAATTTATCAAAATTCATATTAGAAAAAAACAGAAAAGAACTATTTACTATGCCATTAGAAATACAATTTTTTACTGTTAATTGTCCCTTGCTTAAATTAACATTTTCACCTTAGAAGTGAGAGCTAGACAACAGGGCTCTATTTGAAATATCACAGAATATTATATAGATGAGAAAACATCAAAATATAAGTTAAACCAACATCACTCATCGTGTAAATTGCCACTGAACAAAATTTTGAGGTAAGCTACTTGTAAGGTACTGGCATAAGTTTAAAAGCAAATGCCAGAACAATCTTCATAAGTCTATGAAGAATTACCTTCATAATACCAAAAGAAAAAAGAAAATCCTATCAATTTTTAACTTTGAGAGAACAAGACTGTTTTCTCAAAAAATTTTTATTGAATTGGGAGAAAAAAATGCACCCAGTGTCAGATTATAACGCCAAAAACATAATTATACAAGTTACTAGAACACAACTAACATTCTAATATATCCAACTGAGCTAGCTAGTTAGAATAGATATAAGAACATGTGATTCTGAAAAACAAATAATTAACTTCTGCAATATGAAGCTTCCATGTTGAGAGGCACCAAACAAGTAGGACGACACAGTTTACAATTCATATTAAATGGAAAAAAAGGAGGAAAATATAAAATGTAACTGTTTAGTCTGTTCAACTTAGCAATTTTGGGAAAAAAGAGGAAAACAACAAAACTTTCCTATGGAAAAATGAGACTTAAATCTGTAAAACTGTTTATTAGAACTGTAAAACTACAGAATGATGAAATATTTAATAAAAATATAGTAAAAGTCTACAACTATATGCAATCCATAAATACTGACAAATAGGGAAACGTTACTTAACACAAGAATATGTCAAATTTGGAAAACAGTAAAAAGTACAACTGATAAAACCACTCTGATGACTTATGAAGCTCTAAAACTCATCACATCTGTACCCTACAAAACAACTAACCTGATTGTCTCTCTTCTCAGCTAAGATATAAGCAATGTCAAGGAGCATTTTATTCCAAAGCCGATAATCATATCTGGCCATAACTGCCTTGTAACTGTCCATGCACATAGTCTTTGAAGCAGAAGGTTAAATGTTCCTGCCCATTTTATCTAGTCCCCAAGACTTGTCCTGTAAAGTGAATAAAAATGATTATCTTTTAATCTACCCTTCACACATATACCATTAAAAAATAGGCAAAGATGAGATTAAAAAAAAAATCCTTGAATATGGATAATTATCCTGTGTAAAATTAAGTTCTCAGCAAAATCTCTGAGCTATGTTGAAGGGTAGGTGACTGATATGCCTAGTTATAAAACTAGGCCTTGAAGGATAGTTAAAAATTGTACACATTGGGATTATACGAATATATTGAAATTTGAGAATAACTACAAATAAAAGTTTTATTGCTTGAAAATTCAATATAAAAATAACATTGGTGTACTTTTCTTGATATGATTTTGAAAAATATTTTCAAATTCTAATAGTTTAATCATGATATAAAAATAAGTTAGATGAAAATAAACTGGAATTTATAAGCAGTTTTAAAAGGTAATATCACAGGTAAATTATGGAAGAGGAGAATAGAAAGGTGCCAGGAGGAGGGAGCTACTCAACTCAAAAGAAATAGTAAAGTCACAACTGAAATATATTTACACATGGAAAGTTAGCATTTAGGTAAACAAAGGGATAAATTTAGAAAACAACACAATAAGTCACTGAAAATGGGACAATGATAAGGAGAGCTAAAATAGATCATCATAAAGTCAGTAATACTCCATTTACATGGCAGTGAAGGACAAATGTAGACTAATTAAAAGTGCATTTTTCATTTTTAAACATTTAAAGTAAAAATATTCTACATATTTCTATTATGTATCATTCTTTCCTTGTATTCTTATATAGATTATATAGGCGACCTTTACTCTTTAAAGGCAGAATGAATACAACTTTCTGGATTGAGAGAGTTGTCTTACTCCTACAGAGAATCTCCAGATTGCTACTGTAACAATCTGTAAATAAATTTTTATCTTCTTTTGTGTTATGAATTGTCATTTCACAATTCTATCAGCAGGACTGCATTGCTAATGCTTGACCTTCATTCATTTTTGGTCTCTTTCTCCCTTGACTTTAGGAAACCAGGTAACTTTGTATAACTACAAACTTAAATGTTCAGAAGAAATTCTTTTTTATGTTTAAGTTTTGCTTATTTCAAATCACTGAATGTGTCCAATAACCTACTAAATGGGGATTATTGTACATAGATAGATAAAACATAAAACAGAAACAAAGGGGAAAAAGCAAACACCCAAAGAAGCTACTCAGTCATCTAACTGAATATATAATGTTTAGGTATTTTTAATAAATAGCAGTACATTGTTTTCAAAACATACACCTAGATGCAAGATCTCTCTCACGAGTAATGAGAGAGGATATGCTCAAAACAAAGAATAAACTTATGTTTGTTCTGTACAGAAATTTATTCAACAAAATTATCTTTTCATTTTATTGATTAAAAGGAAAAACTGGGTGAGAGCTTTCTCTTTTCCTAAAGATAAAGAAAAGAACATTCTCAAAAGAAAATATATTGTTTCATATAGAAATGTAATTAGAAAATAATGTACACCTATATGGAGTAAGGGGGGAAAAGAACTAAAAAAAAAAAAAAAAAAACTGGGAAAAAAATATGAGTGACTATAGTATCACAGTCATTGGCTTTAAGCAACAAAATTTTAAAACAGAGATTTACAATGTATAGTTCCCAAAACATCAGCAATAGCATCTCTTAGATGGGAGTAAGCAAAGTCAGACAATCTGTTTCAATAAGTCCTGTAGGTGATTCTTGTGTTAAAAGTTTGAGAACCAAAGCTTTTGGGAGTATTTAAATATGCACTCCTTATCAAAAATGAAAGAGAGTAGTTATTTTAAGTAGGTATAGTTAAAGTATTTGAGGGAAAACAGAACAACCAACTGCTAAACTAATAAAATTACTCAGTTGTGAAAAAATAAGGAAAAATGAACATACTTGGCAGAGACATTTCCTAGATAACCCTAAAATGAAAGTCAAAGTGAAACTATAATCCATCTGTTTACAGCATACCTAAATGAACTAATTTTAGAGATATTACATTAAGATGTGCTTAGATTACTGTACTATGAATACAAAAATGCTGACTAAGCACAAAATTGCCTATAGGAAAAGATGGAATTGTTTCAAATATATGAACTAATAAATATAGCTGACTCTTGGGAGATTAGAGAAACCAGTACCTCCTGTGTAACTGGAAATCCATGTATAATTTATCTCCTTAAAAATTTAACTACCAAAAGCTTGCTATTGGCCAGAAACCTAACTGATCACATTTGTTTATATTTCTCTTGACTGTTACTTCCCATGTGTATGTGACTATTGTGCCATAGTTTAGATAAGTTATAATTTTTATAGTAATTATGATAGTACATGATAAATTAGACTTATCTACATGTACTTTATGAATTTATAATATACCTAACTTTTCCTTAATTTTTAAACATTTTTAGGGTAATGTGGGTTGTTTCAGCTTTTACAAATTGTTGCAAATTACCAAAAACAAATTGTAACATATCAATTGGAAAAAATCCTTCGACATTCAAACCATGTACATAACCTACAGTGAGCAATAAGGCCATGTAATTTTTAAAAAGACTTATTTTACTTATTTATACACCACTAAGGGGAGAAATGGGCAAGACAGAAGAGGTCTACTATGCTATGTGGGTTAGTGCCTTCGCCAGAGATTAAACTCATGCTGATGTGGTTGGCAATTGCTCTGAGACTTAACACCTGTGCCAACAGAGAGGCCCCATTAACTATGTAATTAATGGGGAGCAAATACTATGAATTTAGAATTTTAACTATTATACCCAAAATACACTGGTAAATGTATTTTGGGCCTAAATTCTTTAGCTATAAAATAAAGATGTAACAGAGTAACTAAAATGTTTAGAGAACAATTTATTGACATTTGCCATAAAGTTTCAATTTTCATTATCAAGGCTACTTAATCCCAATATCAAAGCAGACAAACATTTTATCTGAACACACAACACAAACATGAATTTGGAGGGAAAACATTTTTAGGTGCACAGTTATTTTGTCTATGGATGTTTTGTCTATGGTAACAACATCTGAAAGGGGGAAGATGGAATGGAATCCTATACCAAAACAACATTACATCAAAACAATTTTTTTACTTAATATATGATATAAAGTTTAATTAGAAAGGAACATATGTAACAGAATGAAATGAAAAGAAAATGTTTGTTTACTTACCAGCAAGGGTACTTGTATGCCTAAAAGCTCTGACCTGGGAGTCTGACAAACCAGTCAAAAGGGAGATTACTGTGTCCATCATATACTCATCATAAATTATGCTGTACTGACACTGCCGAATTAGGACTCCAATAAATTCACAAAAGTTTGAACGAAATTTTTTCCATTGAGGTCCAGGCATGGTAAGAGGATAATCACCACTGTCCTAAAGAAACAAAAGGAACATAAATACAAAATATAGGTTGGATCCAAATTTTTTTTCCTACCCATAACAAAGAAACCTTTTTTCTTCACAGTGAAAGGGGACAGAAATTGAAGATGATTTACAAAAATATAACAACATTTTTTGCTTATTTTGATCTTCTAAACTCAGTAATTGTTCATTGCACAAAATTATGCTGGGTCAAACTTAGTCACTCTTCTAGGTAACTCATTCGAAGTAATAATTCTGGTTTTATTGTACCAGGATGTTAGTTGAGAGCCTTCGAGAAATGAGCAAAATTATGTAAATAAATAGCAGAATTTTATCAAACTGATCATAACATATGTGTTATACAACATATTTCATTTTAAATAGAATTTGAGAATTTCACAAAAGTATTTCATTGAAAAACCAACACTAGATTATCATAGCTGAAACTATTTCACTGTGCTCTTAAATAGAATGAATTTATTAACTTCTCAAAAAAAATCTAAAATGGGCTCTTGATATCACTAAATCGTGTCACCTTACTTAAAATACAAACTGACAGATAACCAACTAATCTGAAGTGTTCACACTCTAGCCTAAAGTATTCTGATCAAGAAATGAACACTTATAAGGCAGCAAGACAAATTGTGTGGACATAATTATTATCTGAAATTCTTATTTGTGGATATTTG
This sequence comes from Condylura cristata, assembly GCF_000260355.1. NCBI lineage: Eukaryota > Metazoa > Chordata > Mammalia > Eulipotyphla > Talpidae > Condylura > Condylura cristata. The sequence goes on along the minus strand of NW_004567115.1, from coordinate 11,197,206 downwards.
CCTTTTTTCTAGGTCAAACTGCTGCTAGGAAAATTGGCTGCAAGTTTACAAAGAAAAGCATTTTGGAAAAAGTAAAATTTTCTGTAATCAACTCAAGTTAGTTTCATGCTTTCTTCTTAATATTACTTATAAATTTCTCCTATATATGCATCTAATAATTTCTTTTCACAGTGATGCCTTTTTATTTTCAGAAAAGCTAAAAAATGATAGTATAAATGAAAGTGAAGATCTAAAACTAATAGTTAAGTTCTTTAAATGCAGTTCATTATATTCTGTACAAGGTAACTTATTGAATAAATAGAAAAAACATAGGAAGAATACAGTCCAGAAATCAGAAAACATAATACTGAAAAAAGTAAAAAGGTGTATTAAAAAAACACACCCTCCAAGTATTTTCAAGTAAACACAAGAAATCTTCATGTAATCATAACATAATAAAAACCATATATGGGCCCTCCCTGGTGGCCAGCGGGTTAAAGCACAGCACTGAGAAGCTAAAGCCACTTCCGCATGACTTCGATTCCCGCCTGCCCCGGAGGTGACCACATGGCGAGGCAGACCTCTCCCTGCCCGCTGCTCCCCTCAGCAGTGTACTTCGTCGATCTGCCTGTTCTGCTCCTCTCTCTGTCTCTGGTGAATCCTCTCACCCTCCACATCTCTGGACTGTACCTCAGTTCCATATGAATAAATAAATCTTAAAAAAACAAAAAAACATACATGAAAAACCCATAGCCAGTATTGTTATCAATGGTGAAAAGCCGAAAGCCTTTCTTTGAAGATCAGGAACAAGCCTAGGATGGAAGCCTAGGATGTGTACTCTCACCATTGCTTTTCAATATATACGAAAAGTCTAAGCCAGAGCAGTAAGACAAGAGAAAGATATACAAGGAATCCAAAAAGGCAAAGAAGAAGTAAAACTACCACTATTTGCAGGCAATATTATACAAAGAACCCTAGAAACGCCCAAGAAAAATTAATTAAAATAATAAACAAGTTTAGTAAAGCAGGATACAAAATCAACACAAAAATCAGCAGCCTTCCTATATACAAGCCATCAATCTTAAGAAGAAATTAATAAAAATCATCCCATTTACAACTGAAACAAAAAAACCAAACACCTGTGGATAAACTTAACCAAGAAGGTAAGTGACCTATGCAATGAAAATCATAAAAATGTTTAACAAAATTGTTGTCAAAAAAAAAAAAAAAGGACACAAAGAAATGGTAAGACATCTCCTGTTCATATACTGGAATAATTAACGTTATTAAAATGCTATTCTACTGAAAGTAATTTACAGATTCAATGCATCACAATTAAAAAAAAAAAAAAAGCCCTTATGACATTCAACAAATATTGATGAAATTCATATGGAGTCACAAAAAAAAACCCTCAAATAGCCAAGATGCTCCTAACTAAAAAGGAGAGTGAAGCTATCACATGCCCAGACTTCAAGCTATACACAAAGCCATAATAATTAGAACAATATGGTACTGGAACAAAACACACACATAAACCAGAAAGAAAGCCTACAAACTAACCCACAAACTAGTCTTTTACTAGAGGAAGCAAAGAATCTGCAATGGACCACGGACATTTATTCAATAAATAGTGCTGGAATACTCGACCAGCACATGCAAAAGAATGAAACTAGACTACTATCTCACATCATGCATAAAACCCAACTCAACATGGATAAAAGAATTAAACATAAGATTTAAAACATAAAATATATAAGACATAGGTAAAATACTACATGACACACATCTCAGTGACAACTTCAAGCCTCATCCCCAACAGCAAGGAATGAGTTATATCCTGACTTCTTAAGTATCTCACTTAAGCATTTCTCAAAATGACACTGGATGTCTTAGACACTGTAATTAAAGTACTTAAATCCAATGAGAAATTAATATAAATCAACTGAATACATCTTTTAAAAGAAGACTATTAAGTGAAGAGAATTATGTCAAAAGGAGATCTACAAATGTTGGATGGCGTCACATGATGAATACAGAAAACCAAAAGAAGGGTCAAAGAAAAACTCAAAAACTAACCTTTGAAAGCAGGAGGAGGAGGTGAGGGATATAGAAGAACAATGTGGGGAAGGGATACAGTGAACTATAGGGTGCTTTGGTGGTGGGACTGCTATGGTAACAACACCAGTAAGGGGATCCTATATTTCCAAAATGTACACAACAATGTGAACTAATGGTACTACAATTACATACATACATACATACATACATACATACATACATACATACATACATACATACGTACGTACATACATACATACACTAGCTTAGTTTTGTAACAAATTTAGGGTGTCATAAAAAACACTGGTCAAAAAAATTATCCAGAGGCCCTCCCTGGTGGCGCAACAGGTTAAAGCACAGCACTAAGAAGCTAAAGCCACTTCAGCATGAGTTCAATCCCCGCCCCAGAGGGGATCCACATGGTGCAGCAGAACTCTTCTGACATGCCCACTGCTACCCTAGTAGTATACTTTGTCAGTTGGCCTGTTCTGCTCCCCACTCTGTCTCTGGTAAATCCTCTCACTGCCCCCATACCTCTGGCCTGTACCCCAGTTCTGTATGCATAAATAAATAAATCTTAAAAAAAAAACAAAAAAACCCAGAAACTTATTGTATGACTAAACATACCCAAGTGGAAAAAATTCTAATATTACGAAATACCCTTTAACCAATGATTTCAGATTACACATTTGCAATTACATAGATGGCAGACTCAGACAGTGTTTATAAGATGGTGTAGGTCCAATTCTTGGCTTTGCCATTCAATAGTTATGTGACGTGACTAAAGACAAGTTTCTTTAACCCCTTTTCACTGCATTTTACCATTTGAAGAATGGAATTAGCAGTAATACAAAAGACCTGTCCCATAAGAATGTTTTATGGATATACAGTACTTACAACAGAGCCCTGCACATAATAAATGTAACAATTATTTGTTATTATACAACATATTTCCTCTTGCTCTTAATAACCTAAAATGTCAGGTTCTGTCATTATTACTTCTTATGTTACTTTTATCACATAATAAATTCATTCAGTATAATTTCTTGAGTCCTCATGATTTTTTCTATTTTATTATTCTGTTGTCTTTTGGCATTTGTCACTTCCAACTTTGATTCCCTTTAATATTCTGTTTAACGTCTTCAAAATGATGTCATCTCCAAAGTCATATGTATAACACAAGCGGGGAAGCGCACTGCAAGAAAGCATTAGAACTTCTCCATTTTTTTTTAAAAGTTAATTGTTTTAATATTTAATATAGAGAATAAGCTTGGTATGCAATCACAAAGTTCTTATTTCACACTGTCTTGTGCCACAAATGGTATCTGAAATATTATGCAAGAAAAATAAGACGATTTCATTACTCAAGGAATATTGACAGTAGAAATGGCACTTGTCACTAGTATTTTCACTTACTGTAAGTTATATATGACCAATGCAATGGGTTTATTGTTAATACTATTGAGTATTACCTCTTAGAAGCACTTATATTTCTGAAGAAATAGACCCCCAAAATCTGAGCATCTAGCCACAAATTAATAATAAGAAACATGGTGGTGTCACTAACACTTCACACACAAGCGCACATTAAACCACACAGCTATGTGCGAGGTTATGTCCCCACAATTAGTTATATAAGCACTTTTTAGACATTAATAAAATTTGAGTAAGAAAAAAATAAAATCATAACCATTTAATGACATCTGACAAGAAAATGATCTAGTAGTATGTGCATTTAATTTTATTAATAAATACACATATGCTGCAAACTATAATGCAACAAACAATATACACTCAGTCCCCTGATTACCAAGACTAGAAGGAAAAAGAAACTTTACTTAGCCCTTTACTTCTTAAGTAATCTCCCTACAAGGCATCTATTGTAAGTAGCTTTTTGGGAAAGAGAATGGGGAGCAGGAGAAGACAAGAGCATAGCTTTATAGACAAAATCAGCTTATCATAAGTGGAGAAAGTCTTACTGATGGGATGTACAAAAAAATTTAGAGATTTTAATTTAGCAATGGTAAAGACTCTTCTTTACCATATATGGCATTTCTTTAAAATTTTCTCAACTGTATACACTTGAACTATTTTTACATTAAGAAATTTTAATCATTTGATGATTAAATGTTCAAAGGAATACATGAAAATGTCTGTACATAAATTTAAATATTCACAGAAGCACAAATTATTAGGAAAAAGAAGAGTAAAAAATTTAAAGATAAGCTGTAATCATGTATAAGAGCACAATACTCAAAAATCACTGTGGGCATTGTAATGCAAAATAACGCAGACAAAAAATAAAGTCACTAAGTGACTACATTAAATGAGTTATACTGCAAAGGTTTCATTATAAATTTGCTGCACTTAAGAGTATAAAAATTACATAACTTGCTTTGAGGAAGAACTTGTAGAGTTGTGATCCTAGTAACCTGGGAAGAAGTAACTTTATATTTTGCTTTAGCTTCCAGCAGGTTCCAATAGGAACCAAGTGTTAGGAATCAAGAATCGACTCTAAAAAACTATACAGACTATGCTGGTAAATAACTGATTTCTACATTGCAGTTGGTACTACAATTACAATGGGCTTTTGGCTGTGTGCAGGTTTATAGAGCTTTCAAAGAAGAAATGTCATAACAAACATTATATCCAGTGTGTAATAAGGTACAGGAGTTATATTGTACAGTCTTAGGCAAAACAAACTCATCGACCACTGTATTCAGATTTAAATACCTTCAATTTATGTTAGTTTTAAACTCATCTCACTTTTACTTTACTTTCCTATAATACGTATTTTTATTTATTTCAGAAAATCTTAATGACTACCCCCTGTGAACCAGACTATATCTAATATATAACTTGTTTAGATGATTACATTCCAACCAATCAAAAATATTAGCTGCATTTTAAGAATTTAGTAAGTGACAAGTTCTTATTCCCCCATTACAGCTGGTTACAACAGTAACCAGTTGACAACACCCACAGTAATATTTTCTTAAGTGTATCATGACCTTCATTTCACTGAAATCCTTATTTTTCTCTGGTTTATTTAAAAATCTGGATACAAAAGCAGTGATTTCCTATTATTATATATTTTCATAGCATATTCTGTTTCTCCTTATTTCATTCTCATATGAAATATTTTTATAACTTTTTTACCTTTCTCTTTTCCCAAAATTTTGTTGTACACTAGAATCGGCAGATAAACTTTTAAAAACCTGTATATACAGGTTAAATACCTTATAAGTTAATCAGAATATCTGAGCTAGCCCAATGTCAACAGTTTTTAAATATCCCCAGATGATATTAATGTGTAACAAGTTTCAGGTACTGTCTTAAGTTGATAATAATCACTCTATGATGTGTTAGTACCCTGAAGATAAAAAAAAATACAAAATACTCTGTAATTTTTCCTAACAATCTGTATTCCAATACTGGCACAGTAGTTAGTATAGTAGTTGGTAAGTAAACCTACCACTTGCACCTTTAGCAGGCTTTGTTATTTACTATTTACATCTGTAAGCTATCTAAATTATCTAAATATAGCACAAATTATTTTAAAGTGAATAGTAGTATCATAGAAATGTTTCAGAATCCAGAGATTTTTAAATTTCAGAGGTAAACAGAGTGTAAACACCTTATATGCCATCAAATCCACAGAACTGGGCCAGCCCCCTGCAACCATTAACATACATTAACATACAGATAGTCACACTAAGATTAGAAAAAAACATACAGACTCCTGCTATTTGAAGGCCAGTCTTTCCTACCTACTAAATTGCACACAGCTTGTTAGATACACAAATAAAGATAAGTAATCATAGACCTGTATATGCATAGCCCATGATGTAAAGTGACCTATGTAAGTCAAGATATAAGTTATCTCCTACATCTCATAGAAAGAGACTAAGTAGTCTGAAAGACAACAAAAAATATTCCTGAGATTCACACAAAATTGTTTCAGTGCACGGTGCTAAAGGTGAATACCTGATGAGAAAACATATTGTGCAACTTGTGATTTTTCTTTAAAAAAAAAAAACAAAGTATTTACAGTAATTTTAAATTTTAATTAAAAAATGCCACCCAACAAAAAAAGAGTAGAATTAGAAGAAAACTGATCTCTTCGTAGTATTAAAAGTTAAAAAAGGCCCTCCCTGGTGGCGCAGCGGGTTAAAGCACAGCACTGAGAATCTAAAGCTGCTTTCGCATGAGTTCGATTCCTGCCTGCCCCGGAGGTGACCACATGATGCGGCAGACCTCTCCTGACCCGCCCGCTGCTCCCCTCAGCAGTGTACTTCGTTGATCTGCCTGTTCTGTTCCCCGCTCTGTCTCTCACCGCCCCTGAGCCTCTGGCCTGTACCCCAGTTCTGTATGCACAAATAAATAAATATTTAAAAAAAAAATAAAAAAAAAGTTAAAAAAAATCTACAAGAAAATAGAAATTTTATTTAACTCAAAAGGCAAAATGCCAAAAATAAAATTGGTAGCCTAAATCATGATATAAACTGAGTTCACCATAATTACAATAAATAAATAAAACTGTGAAAGTTTCAACACTTTCAATTAGTGTAAAAAACTGCTTGAGGGGTACTTTGGTGAAAATGGAAAATCATGTGGGAAAAAATGATTTCTGCATGATTAATTTTTGAGGGCTAACAAAGAAAGCATGTATTCTAAATGCAAATCAAAATCTTCTCAAGCAGAGTGTTCCAAATAGAAGTTCATGTTTTACACATGCCCCAAAGAGGTCAGAGTAGAGCACTCATGGTATTCTAGATTAAATATAATTAAGCAGATTTTCTCCATCATTATTCCTAAAAACATTAAAATAAAAACTGTGTTTTGATTATTTCTAACACAGGTGTAATATTCTGTCTGCTCACTTTTTGGACATCCAAATTCTTTTTTTGGAAAAGCATTTAACAGTACTGGCATTTCACAAAACATGGAACTATTGGAGGCACATTTATAAATATATTTACAAATTTGGGTATCTGAAGTGATTTCAAAGAATGAACATTCAACCTATTATCATCCACTAGCTTATCAATGAGAAAACAGTGTTATCTTTACAAGTAGTAAACACAAAATGAAAATAAAATAAGCAACATGTTTACCATTTAAAAATATAAGTAAGGCAATTTATAAACACTGAAATGTTAATACCTCATCAAACTCTTCAGTCATTTTTCTGATGATTTCTGCATTCTGCATATTTCGAAACATCTCTATTCTCACAGTACCTGTGGAACAACAGATTTTACGGTTAATCTTTTGCTATTCCATGCTAAACATTAATTTCACCACTATCTGAAAAGTATTCTATGAAAGTTCTTCCATTATTCTTTCTTCCCTCAAATTCCTATCTAAAGCAATCTTATAAGAAATTCAAAGTTCTTTAGTTTTTAAAACCTAAATATCCTGTAACCTATGTAAGTATAAAATATACTGAGAGGATGTTAATAAAGAAAAGACAGAAAAATAAAACAATGAATTTTAGGGAGGTCTGTCAGGATTGACTTAAATATTGAGTAATACTATCCAAACCTATAACTGGCTACCTTTGCCTGAAAGCACTCAACTACATCTCTTGTCATAGCTTTTTGATATTCTTTATTATTTGTATGCTCACCTAAAAATTAAAGCTAAATGTCCCTTAATATAGAAAACACATTTCAATCTGTTTTCTTTTCAAAATTAATTAATGTATTTTTAACTGAGGTAAATTAGGTTACTCCCATCAGGTATTACCACCATACTGCATCAACTCACCCATATTCTACTATTACAGGCCATTGTGTGTCCTTCCCTCTTTGCCCTTTACCTCTCTACACCTCCCCCTCAATCTGGACACTAAATTGAATTTATATGTCAAACATCAAAAGAAAGTTAACCTCTTTCTAATCTTATTCTTTTACATTCTTTCTAAGTCAGTTCATACTTATCTCAAATACGGTAAAATAAATATTATTGTTCTCACACTAAAAGCAGTTTATATTAAATGTTTCTTAAAATTAACATAATTTGAAGATTCTAAAATAAGTTTCAAAATTAACATTGTGGACAAAAAATCTGACCAAGTAATGAGTTTCATTTGAAAGTATATAAATATAAAATGTTCAAGTTAAAAATCAGGAGACTGACTCAATAAAGCAGTAAAATAATAATCACTGTGCAAACTCTTTATTGAAAAGAACAACAGCTTCAATTTAGATCATATTTAGGAATATAAAAAGAGGAATTTCTGATGTTTAGTACTCTGGCAGGTAAAAGTATGGATCAGTAAATCAACTACTAAAAGTTATCCAAGTATAGTCTTAATTTAGGGTCCTAACTTGACAGACAATGGCATACTTGGTTAAGTTAAACTAAAGTTGAGTTAATTCTTAATAATCTGTATAAGCAGAAACTGTCATCTTTTAGTAAGAACCATTTTGAAACAAGCTTTAATTACTTGATATATAGCTTTCATTTTTCAAGACACTGAATTCAATAAGTACCAACAACAGTCATTCCCTATATCTCACAAGAGAAATAAGACAGTCTACATATGTAAAAAAGAAAATATTTTTAAAGAGTTCTTCCCCAACATGCAATTGCCAAAATAAACTTGGAAACTTTTATACTGTGATTTTGTTATTTCTGTGCCAAAAACTAGTAGTGTAGACAACATTCAACATTAATGAAGACAGGTTGTTTACAATGTAGCTGTATAAAGCGTTAATAAAAGAAATGCACTAAATTCCTAATTTTAAGTTATCAAAAGCAAAATAACTGTTAGACATTCCTAATAGTACTCAAACAAAATTGTTTAACTGTATTTATCACTCTGGGTCATAAACTGCAAATCTGCAATAAATTCCCTTAGATATAAAGAAAACAACTTCAGGACTTTCATAGTAACCACACTTATAACATTTTCAAGTACTGAACAAAGAACAAAAAAGTAAAATTCGATTTTTAAATTACATGGAAAGATTAGCTGTTCATGAGTTAACATTTTAGAGTCTGAGTGGAGTGCTCACATGCATTTGTCTAAAATCATCAATCCATATCCTTAAAATGTATTAATTTTATGGATGAAAATTACATACTGGTAAAGTTGACTTTGCAAAAATTCAAGGGAAGGAACAACATTTCAATAATAGTTAATGTAATTTTAAAATACATTTAATGTGGGGGCCTCCCTGGTGGCTCAAGAGGTTAAAGCACAGCACTATGAAGTTATCTGCACCCCCTGCAGCATGGTGTGGTTTGCTCCCCAACCAGGTCAGTGACCCACATGGCAGAGAAGACCTCTCCTGCCTTATGCGCTGCTCCCCTCCGCAATATATTTCAGTCAATCTGCCTGTTCTGCTCCCCATTCTAGCTCTGGTGAATTCTCTCACCCCTCCCCACTTCTGGCCTTTACTCCAGTTCTTGTATACATAAATAAGTAAATCTTAAAAAATGAAGTACGTCCAGTATAAATAACGTTCAATTCTTATTTCCATGACTGATAGTGCATCCAAGAGTGGTCTTTTGGGTGGGTTAAAGCACAGCACTGAGAAGCTAAAGTCACTTCAGCAAGAGTTCCATCCACCGCCCACAGAGGTGACCCACATGGCATGGGACAGACCTCTCCTGTCTCGCCTGCTGCTCCCCTCAGCAGTGTACTTAATCAGCTGGCCTGTCCTGCTCCCCACTCTATCTCTGGTCAATGCTCTCACCACCCCTGCATCTCTGGCCTATACCCCAGTTTTGTATGCATAAATAAATCATAAAAAAAAAAGGAGAGTGACCACTTGAATCAGACAAAGATAGTACAGTCTAAATCTTAGCACCAACAGTTAGTAAGGTATGCCACAGGAAAAGTCAACTGTTCTCTGCAAAACTCAGATTTCTAGTCTTTAAAATGTTAATAACACTCCAGAGCAGGCATATTGTTTTGTTCAATATTGTAATTCCCAACACCCATGACAGGATCTTAGCATGTGGGATTAAAAATATGCCTGCATAACAAATAAAAGACTAGAGATGATATAAAACTGACAGTGCCAAGTTTCTTGCACGTACCTGTAAGATGTTCAATCAATACTGACACTCCTACTTAAGCCATCAACTTTTTTGCTCACTTTGGAGGGAATTTGTTTAAAGCTCAACTCCTTAATCGATCTGTGCTGGAAACCAGACTTATGTATGTGCTACTTATGTATGTTGTTGAGTTAATGTTTGAAGAATGAGAACAGTGTTCACCTCTTTTATCCCACAACCAGTGAAACATAATCCAGCAATTTTTCCATCACCCAAACCCACAGTCTTTACCTTCAGAGTGAATATCACCAGAAACAATAACACAATTTTTAAAAAGATTTATTTATGCATACAAGAACTGGGGTACAGGCCAGAGGTACGGGAGTGGAGGATGAGATGATTCACTAGTGATAGAGCGGGGAGCAGAACAGGTGGATCTACTGAAATACACTGTTGAGTGGAGGGGCAAATGAGATAGGAGAGGTCTACTGCACCATGCAGTCTAGCACCCTGGTTGAGGATGGAACTCAGGCGATAGCAAGTGATCGTGCTGAAACTTAATCCCTACATTGGAACTTTCCATGTGAGTACCAATTAACTAGCTTTTCTAGACAGAAGAGGGTATAATCTATCAATATGAGAAAAATAAATTTACTAAGTATTAGGATTTAAAATTTTAGAGCTCAGTTGAGCCATGTAGTGTACCAAGGGTTAAAAATAGGCACCTGGGGCCCTCCCTGGTGGCGCAGCGGGTTAAAGCACTGAACTGAGAAACTAAAGCCACTTCCGCATGAGTTCGATCCCCGCCTGCCTCGGAGGTGACCACATGGCGTGGCAGACCTCTCCTGACCCGCCCGCTG
>NW_004567115.1:11120039-11185838 GCF_000260355.1 Condylura cristata | reverse complement strand
GGCACCTGGAAGCTATTTTCACCAAATCATCAATTAGAAAACATTTAATTAAAAAACAACCCAGGGCCCTCCCTAATGGCACAGCGGGTTAAAGCACAGCACTAAGAAGCTAAAGCCACTTCAACATGAGTTCGATCCCTACCCTGGAGGTGATCCACATGGCAGACCCCTGCTGACCCGCCCACAGCTCCCCTCAGCAGTGTACTTCATCTATCTGCCTGTTCTGCTTCCCGCTCTGTCTCTAGTGAATCCTCTCACCACATCTGTACCTCTGGCCTGTACCCCAGTTCTGTATGCATAAATAAATAAATCTTTAAAAAACACCAGACCCTTAATTACTATTATTAACATGATTCAAGACAGACAAGTCTTCTTGATCTTAGCACATGAATTCTTAAACATCTTATGAAACAGAAAATTTAGGTTGATAATATTTTTATAGAGAAAGCCACATGTTCAGTACATTGTTAAAGGAAGCTGCAAACTTCACATTATGGCCAACATTATATATTTGACATGTTACCCAATAATGTGAAATAATTTAGGGTTCAGATATTTGAGATTATTTGTTTTTTTTTTTGTTAGTTTCTTTACCAAACTCTGTAAATGTCTGATTCCTATTTCTTTAGAATAAAGACCTTGTCCCCAAATCCAATCAGTGAAGTTGTTAGTGTGATCTGCATAAATGGTTCTCCATGTCCCATTAAGGAAGAGTGAGCTGAGCAGTAATGGGAAGCTAAAGAACACAGGGAGGCCCCAGTGGATCATACATATCAAGAAGGACATGCTTGTTTCTTCGCTTTGGACTTATACCAGAGACTTAGGGAACTTGGAGGAGAGGCAACTGGAAAAGACTTGGGTAGGAAACACCTTGAGGAAGCTCACAATGGCTGCTGTTACCTTGTTTTGTAGATTGAGCTTGCTCCTTTCATTCCAGACCTGCCTGGCTCTTTCTGCCCCTTTCTATGTTTCCCTGCCAGAAAGTGCCTTGTAGCATGTTTTCAGGCCTCAGCAGCCTAGCTTTAGGCCAAACCTGTTTGTCTAAGCATTTACCTATGAGTGGATAGGTAACTTTTGGTATTTCACAGGAAAACTATTATGCTTGTTTCTCTTTTCCATGTACATTATCCTATTAAAGTTCTTTCACACTAAGAATATGCTTTGTCTTTATGCGGCAGATGGAAGAATTGCAGGTTTGGCGGTCCCAGGAAACACCTCCACCTGCCCAAATACAAAGTTATCTCATGTATTTTTTTTTTTTAAGATTTATTTATTTGTACATACAGAACTGGGGTACAGGCCAGTGGCTCAGGGGCGGTGAGAGGCTTCACCAGAGACAGAGTGGGGAGCAGAACAGGCAGATCGACGAAGTACACTGCTAAGGGGAGCAGCGGGAGGGTCAGGAGAGGTCTGCCACACCATGTGGTCTCCTCCGGGGCAGGCGGGAATCGAACTCATGCGGAAGTGGCTTTAGCTTCTCAGTGCAGTGCTTTAACCTGTTGCGTCACCAGGGAGGGCCTATCTCATGTATTTTTTTAAGATTTATTTATTTATGCTTACAGAATTGGGGTACAGGCAAGAGGTGCAGTGGGTGAGAGGATTCAACAGAGACAAAGTGGGGAGTAGAACAGGCAGATCTACTGAAATGAATTGCTGAGAGGAGCTAAGGGTGGGTCAGGAAGAGATCTGCCACATCATGTGGATCACCTTCCTGGCTGGGGCTTGAACTCATACTGCAGTGGCGGCAGACAGCTTCATAGGGAGGGCCCTATCTCATGTATTTTTAATTAATTAATTTATTTATTTTGCTCATAGTTGCATTCATCTGGGATGTGCTGATTTTATAAGGGGTTTTTAAAAATCAAAATATCTTATATGCACTGATAACCTATTATTGGTACCATAAAGTTCTATAAATTTTCAGAAATTCTCATACTTATCATGAAAGTATTACTCAGAATAGTTTTGCCACCTTAGTCTTCTATGATTTACCTAATCAACATTTTATTCTTTCCTAAATTCTGACAAACACTCATCTGTTCACCAACCCTACACTTTTACTTTTCCCAGAATGTCACACAAAATGTAGCCCTTTCAAATTGGCTTTTTTCAACTCACTAGTACCCATTTAAGATTCATTTATGGCTTTGCATGGTTTTAGAGAATGTTTCTTGAGTGGGGGAGTAGGAAGGAGTAAAGAAGGGTAAGGTAGGAGGAAACTAACAATAGACCAAAAATGGAGACATTCATGCTAAACCTACCCAGGATTAATATTTACCCCAATCGCAGTTTCAACCACTACTACCAAAGGAAATTTTAATTAATCAATTAAGTTTCCTGGTCAGGACTTTTAAATCAATCTATATTATGAGATTTTCAGCTTTGCCCAAAGGAAAGGTGGCTTTGCCTTAAATCATCTTTTCTTTACTAATAACTTCACCCACCCAGAAAGACCTTATGACCTCAACATTTTGTACAACTTTATGCAGTGCCTTTGTATCTGCTAGATGGGATAATGCTTAAAACATTAATCTTTTTTTAAAAAAAGATTTATTTATTTATTCATGCATACAGAACTGGGGTACAGGCCAGAGGTGCATAGGTGGTAAGAGGATTCACCAGAGAAAGAGTGGAGAGCAGAACAGGCAGATTGACTAAGTACACTGCTGAGGGGAGCAGTGGGTGTCTCAGGAGAGGTCTGCCATGCCATGTGGCTCACCTCAGAGGGGTGGGGGGCTGGAACTGATGCTGAAATGGCTTTAGCTTCTTAGTGCTGTGCTTTAATCCGCTGTGCTACCAAGGAGGGCCTAATTCATGAATCTTTTAATAAAGCCAATTATCAAATCTTTAAAATAAACTTTGTTGGATTTTGTCATCTAACATTTCTTATCACCAAGTTGTATGGACATAGCACAGTTCAATCATTTCATTTACTGATGGAAATCTTGGGTGCTTACAATTTTTGGCATTTAAGAATGTAATTATCACAGACATTCATGAGCAGATTTTTGTGAATACTTAAATTTGAAATCAATTAGGTAACTATCTAAGGAACAAAACTACTTTTTTAATAGTAAGTTTTATGTTTAGCTTTCTTTTTAATTTTTTTATTTTTTGCATGGAAGAACTGGGGTGTAGGCCAGAGGTGTAGGGCCTAAGGGGAAGGGGGAAGAGACGAAGATTCACCAGAGACAGAGTGGGGAGCAGAAAGGCAGATTTACTAAAATACACAGGTAAGAGGAGCAGCGGGCAAGACAGGAGAGGTCTGCTGTACCGTATGTGGGTTAGCTTCCTGACTGGGGATCTAACTCAGGCCACAGTGATAATGAGTGCTGAGATTTAACACTTAGGGTAACAGGGAGGGCCCTCCATGTGTAACTTTGTAAGCAAATGTCACGCTGTCTTCCAAAATGGCTATACCACTATGCATCAGTACGAACAACCACTCCTATTATTTCACATTCTTGACATGGCTTTAGCCATTCTAATATATGTGTAGCAAGATCTTACCTTTTTAAATTTTAATTTCCCAATGAAAAAAGATGTTGAACATCTTTTCACATGATTGTAAATGATCTGTAAACCTTTGGTGAAATGGATGCTCAGATCTTTTGCCTACTTTTTAAATGAACTGTTCATGTTCTTATGGGTGAATTTTTAGAGTTCTTTGTATATTTTAGATACAAGTCCTTATTACATAAGTGTTTCACAAATATTTCTTCTAATCTGTAACTGGTCTTTTAATTTTCTTAACAATACCCCTTGCAGATTATGTTGGGGGAAAGATGTCCTGACAAAAACTCCAGAAATAGATCTTATGTACCCCACAACTACCCTAGACTAAAGAGCCAAGACACCAAGGACTTCAAATCCCATAATATCATCACTGCCAATGAAAGGATTGCTGGGAACTGAGGGTGAAGTTAAGTAGCCAGGTTTGATACAATCAGACATGTGGGCCTTGGGTTTTGTTGTCGTTGTTTTTAATTTTCATTGGCTTTCAGCATGCTATTAAGGTTCCAACTCAGCAGAACTGTAAGATGCATTCACCAATTTATCTCTCTTTCACTGTGAATTATTCATTTCTTCATTTCCCCTTTGTATAGATAAACCCTTTTTAACCTTTTTGTGTGTGCCTGAAGTTGAGTCTCATTTTAATTCCCTTTTAAGTGCACATGTAAGGACCCACAGTCAAGCCAACGCAGTTCATGTTGGAGTGGCCACGTTACACAAAATTTTTTAAAAAGTCCTGGCTTGTCATTCTCTTTCATGGTTCACACTCCTAAAAAATCTCATTATTAAACAAAAAATCATGTAACTTTTCCCATGTCTTCTTTTAGATATTTAAATGTTTGCATTTTACATGACCTATTTTGTATAAAGGAGTAAGATCTGTATGTAAGTTCATTTTTTCCATATAACATCCAATTGTTTTTGTACCATTTGTTGAAAAGATAGTTTTACCATTTATTTTTCATTCTAGATTTATTAAAAAAACTAATTTATGTGGTTTCTGTAATATTTTGAAAGAATAAATTACTAAACTGTAGCTATGCAACACTTCTGTAAACTACTGTGGAAAACAAAGAAAGATTAATATACAATAAAATGTCTAATCTTTTGTTCTTTAGCAAATTTTATCCTGTTCTCCGAACATTCAACTGTTTTTCTAAATAATTCGCCCCTGGGGAATTTCACTGATTTTCACTGCACTGCACCTGCACATGTCTACAGATGAAAGGTTTCCCCAAAACATGAAAATAATACAAATTAGGACTTTTAATTAATTCGAAGCCCATGAAAGTAGAAACTACATGTCAACAAATAAACAAGCAAGATATGTCTGAAGTATGGAAGTTTCAAAATTATAAGTTACAATTATACATCTCATTGTTCCAGGGAAGAAATTACTTTAAATTAATATAAGCAAGTTCTGATTATGATAAAACTGTCAACATTATTACATGTAGAAATACTCTTTCTGTAATGCTAGCTAAAATATAAAAACATTTTGAAAAGCACCTGAAACTATGAAGTAGTGAGAACTCACTAGGATAAACACTGAAAGAAAAAAGGCCAAAAATACAAGCATAGTAAAATCATGTTTTCTCTGGTAATACTTGGTAAGCTTAGTACACATTATTGTTTAAGTTTTGAAGAGAAGGGTCTAAGAAATAACTTTCACTAGGAGGGAGCTCAAAGGATTTTATCTGTAGGTGAAGGTTAAACCAGCAATAAGTCTTAATATCTCATATTCTGGGAATACAGTAAGTTTTTATTGGTATTATTCTTAGGGGGATAAAAATACCTGAGAAGTAGTGATCAAAATTGGTGCTTGTTCTTACAAATACCCTAAATTCATATAATCTGCCTCAGAAAACTTCAAATTTAGTTATTGGGAATGGTCCTAGATTGTGAGTGCCCTTTGCTTTAAATCCCTTCTTACAAGAATGTACTTATATGCTGAGTTTCAAATGAATCTGATAGAGGAGAAAATACGGAGCTGAAGAATAAAAGTAAATAAACATATCAAAAAGAAAGGTCATAGCAAAAGACTATGCAAAACAAACAAACAAACAAACAAAAAAACATAGAAACAGACCTACTCTGAAAACATGAGAACTTCAGCTAGTCTGTAAAAGAAATTTACCATATTAAAAAAAGGTACAGGGAAATCTGTAAAAATAGGAAATATCCACAAGGAACATGTGTTCTAGAAGAAAATAATTCCAATTAAATAAAATATCCCAGAAAACAGAAAAAGTTCTTCACAACTCCCTTTATGGGGTTAACAAAGCCTTGATAATAAAACCTGAAATGGAAAGAATAAAAAGGGAAAATTGCAGGAAAGTCTCACTGAGAAATAAAATGTTTTAATGCTAAAGAAGATGTTAGTTAATCACTTCTAGCAATAATTTTTAAACAATGATCCAGGTGAAATTATTTCAGGGATACATATTACATTCAACATTAAAAAGCTCAGTGGTAGTTAAATATAAAGCAGAGAGATAGTGGGGCAGTGAATCAGAGAAAAGGATGAGGGATATGACACTGAAGTTATTTGCAATTAATACTGTAATGGTGGACATATAACATGTATGTATAAAGACCTTGAGAAATTCTCAGTGCAAAGAGTCCTAATGTAATGTAATAAGTAATAACATATAAATGCTTGGCTCATCGATTGTAATAAACATACCACAACAACACAAGCCTATGTTAACAACAGGGGAAACAATGGAGAAGAGATATATGGGAACTCAGTAATTTCAGTCTAATATCTTAAATGTCTCTAAAAGAGTCTATTCAAAATTATACTGCTTATGAAATTTTAAATGCCTAACCTCCAAATTAAAAATAACAGGTACAAGACAGTTTCACTGACACATGACAATAAACTCTATAAAATACTAAAAGAAAATAAACCTAAATGGAAAAATATGTACAATGATCAAAAATTGAAAGACTAAAGATACAAACTCACCCACCATTGATGTCTAGCACTACTCATCTAAAGCAACTATTACTTTTCCCTTTAACAACTACATAAATGAACAATAAAGGTAGGGGTGGGTTACTACTGGCATTTAGTAGGTAGAGGACAGGGAACTGTGCTAAATATTATATAAGACAGGAAAGCTTCCTGAAACAAAGAACTAAACAGGCAAAAATGTCAACTGTATCTAGGCTAAGAAACATTTATATACAAATTCAATATAATTCCATTCAAAATTCCACCAAGAATTTTAATGGACTGGATAATTAATATAAAAACATATTAAATTACAGAAGAGACTCTTTAATACATCAAATATCAAATATGTAGGACTTAGAAAAACTCCTGTGAACAAAATCTTAATGCCACTGGTGTCACTGTACAGGTAAGAAATAAAGGATGTTTCACTGTATAATATTCAATTTCAGAGGAAATAAAGCAATAAATTTGCATGGATTAACTACATATAACAAAACTATATAAAACACAAATTTTATTAGAAAACATTCTAACTTCATGACCATGATACAAAGAATTTCTTCAAACATGGAAATTCAAATAAAGGAAAAGATTAACACTTCTTTTGAATTACAAACTTCTATCCACTCAGTCTTTCATCAAATACTTACAAATTCTGGGGATACAACAGGGAATAAAGTAGAATAGAGAATAAAGTAAGTAAAAACCACTGAATTCAAGGGGATAAATTTCTCAAAAAGCAATAAAAAGGGATAAAAACAAGCCACAATATAGCTATACTTTGCAACACATACAACCAACAAACACAACTAACATTAAGGCTTAAAAAAAAAAAAACAAAACTTCATACAAATCAAGCAGACTGAATCCCAACAGATTAATAGATGACTTTAAGTAGTTCATGTAAGACAAAATCCAAATAAAATGTGAAACAGTTCTCAGTCTCAATAGTAACAGGAAATAAAACCCCAATTTGATCTTCTAAACCTACACAAAGCAAACACTAGAAGACTGCTGATATTAAGTATAGCAAATATTAGAAGTCACCAGAATTATGCAATATAACTGACTACAGTTTAAAAAAGTCCTGACAACATTTGTCAAAATTACAACAAAAGTGAGGTGGAGTTCTAAATACATATGAGAATGCACATGTTTCAGACTGGTACTAAAACTGGCAGTTTGCTTTTATCATTTGGTTAGAGTGATGCCTTACCAAATTTGTTCATGATTAAAGTTACATTATAAATATAAATATATTTAAGGAAATAATTTTGAGACTAAATAAATGCTGTGCTCTTAAACAAAATAGTTTTATATACCTGGAGTACTGAATTAAAATGCTAGTACTTTTTACACAGTTCTGTATAGTTATGTTAATGTATGGTAAGGTTCATGCATTTGTTCTGTTTGCATACAATTTATTATTTTCTTTCCATTTTTGTTGTTTTTTTCCTAGGTATGTAAGATATTAACTACAAGAGAATTACTTAAAAATTATACTCAGATTAATATTTTTCATCTCATTTCTCTCTAAACTGGTTACTGCATTTACACACATACCACATGTAAGCAATTTCATCATTCTGGTTATCTCTCCTGTGTTTCTTTCTGACCAAATGAACAAATATTTCCATACACTCCACTACTTCCCCTTCTTTCAAAACAAAAAACTTTCACACTTTTGGTATTTCTTGCATTTTGCCCTAAAAAATGTATCTTGATAATCTCATTGCATCAGTCCACAGACATACACCTCATTCTTTTTTACAGTACTACAAAACTCTATGGCCATACCACAATTTATTCGACCACTGTTCTACATATGAGCATTTGGATGGCTTTCAATATTTTGCAATTACAAACAATATTGTATTGTATAATACTGTACACTTATTTTCATATGGATGATTTTCATTTCTATTTCTACTATGAGCAAGATTTCAAAGCCATGTCTGTTTTTTTACCCAGAAGTAGGATAGTGGATCAAAAATTGGTAGATATTCCCAAATCCCTTTCCATGTGAAATGTACCAATTTGTATTCCAACTAACAATGATGTATATTTTCTCACAGACTAACCAACAGAATACTGACAGGTGAAAAACTGGTATCTCAGTGTAACTGTAATTTGTAGTTCTCTTTCATGTTTTAAGATCTGCTTAATAAAGTTACATAGATCCTTGGCTCAATTACTGAACTTTATTATTTTCCACAATTCTACTTAACAGTGCTTCCTAATCATATTAAGAAAATATGAACCTCTGCCTTTTTTGTCACAGTTTTTTAAAATATATATTATAAAATGCCATTTCAGGAACTATGAAGGTAGTCAAAAGGAAAATGGGTAAGGAATAGAGAACAGAGAATTCACTGGGTAAAAAAGTAGATAAGGCTTTGAAATCTTGCTCATAGTAGAAATACAAATTAAAATCATCCATATACAAATTTTTTTCCATGGGCCAACAATCAAAATGTAAGAGCTAAACCTACAAAATCAATCAAAAGAACACAAAAACAGGAGTAAATCTTTATGGCCATGGATTCAGAAATGCAATCTTAAAATCTGACATCATAAGCATAAGCAATATGTGAAAAATTAGATAAAATGAACTTTGAAACTTTAAACTTATGAACATCATGAAAATAGTGAAAAACAATACTAGATTGGGAGAAAATCAGTGCAAGTTATTTATCTGATAAAGTTTAAAACCAAAACTATATGAAGAACTAACAATTTTATATAGAGTTGTAAAATAAGGGATCTACCAATTGCCTACTACCAATATTCCTAATCTAGTGCATCAGTACAAATAATATCAGTATTAACTATAAAAGTTTCTGATCTAGGGCCCTCCCTGGTGGCACAACAGGTTAAAGCACTGCCCTAATAAGCTAAAGCCACTTCCACGAGTTCAATCCCCGCTTGCCCCAGACTTCTTCTGACCCGCCTGCTGCTCCCCTCAGCAGTGTACTTCATCTATCTGCCTGTTCTGCTCCCCACTCTGTGTGTGGTGAATCCTATCACCGTCCCTGCGCCTCTGGCCTGTATCCAGTTCTGTATCCAGAAATAAATAAATTAAAAAAAAAAAAGTTTCTGATCTAAAAAGTGAAATCGTAAATTCATTTAATGAATTTCAGATCACCTTTTCAAAGCTGCAAAATGTTCAGCATCCGTTATTTCATAAAAACAAAACTGAGAACAACTGAAATACCTAATTTTCTCTACCAGGAGATGATTAACAGATAAATCCTACCAAGAATGATATATGACTAAGGAAAGTTGTGACACTGTTGGAATGAGTCTCAATGAGTATCATTTACTCCAACTTTCTGTACCTCGACATCCTGAACACTGGATAAAAAAGTTGATTAAATCCAGAAGTGCGATGTCCCTGTCTTGCTTATATGATTCAATCCAGTCATCAACCACGGACTGTAGGAAAAAAAAATACATAAAATTGAAAACTTCACAGAAATTTGAGGCTACCACAAATAAATTTCCCAAAATGTTGTGCTTTTCTAAGTCTATTTAAAAAATAAAACAACTTACCTGAATTATTTATTGTAGTCAAATAAGAATAGATTCCCTCATATTTAAAGACAATTAAGAAGTTAGTAACTAATTTCAAAGTCTTTCTACAAAAGACATGATGCAAATCTGAATTTATCAATCCCATAAATCTAAACAATTACTGATACTAGTATTCAACACTTTGAAAATAACACAAAAAAGTTAATAAACTTCATTTGTAAATAGATAAATTCTTAGTGTAAAAAGTACCTACTCGATTAGAAGTGCAGAGTTACATATTTAGAGCTGCATTTTGTTTCAACAATTGAAAATAATAGAAAACTCACAAGATACAGAAAGCTATTTAAGTAGCATATAACTGAAGATGAAAAAGATTAGTGCCATGCCAACAGTATCTCTAATTAGGTAAATTTAATGTGATTCAAGTTAACATTTTAGTGCACAGCACTGTTTGGAGTTTTCTTTGGTGTGGTAGGGGACAAGGAGAAATGTAGAAAAAAAATTTAAATTAAAAAAACCTTTTCTAATTTTGTACTCAGGTATAACTTATATGCAGTAAAATGTACAAATCTTGTTATCTTGAAAAAATTTTATAAATATAAACTCACCCCCCCAAATACATCTTTCAGCATGAAAATATAAACTATTTCCAGGACTGAAATAATCTTAAATTCCCTTCTAGACATTAATCATCCCAACACAAATGGATTCACTATTATTTTGAAATAGTTGGCATTTTATGGAATTCATATAAATAATATCACATTTTATTTGATTTTTTTTCCATCATATTTGGAGCAATGAGATTCAGCCATATTATCAAGTATGTCAGTAATTTTACTTTAGCATCACTGAGTAGTATTTCACTGTATTAATACACAGATAATTTATTACCCATTTCTCCACAGATAGGTATGTATGTTGTTTTTATTACAGAGCTGTAATAAATTACTGAGAATATGTTTTTTAAACATCTTTTGATGGGCCTAAATCCTTTTCTATAATTATCATGACTATGTGTGTGTGAATCTAAGGTTGTATATATAACCACTGACTAACTCAACATAGAGAATATATGTTATTAGCACCAACCACATATTTTGGAGCTGAAGAATGCAGTCAACATACTGAAAAGTTCAACAGAGCATTTTAACAGTAGACTTGAACAAGTCAAAGAAAATCAGTGAGTTAGAACACAAATTCAAGTTATACAATGAGGTACAAAAGGAAAAAAAATGATAAGAACTTAGAAGCTCATAGGAACTATGAGATACCATCAAAAGAACTAAATAAAATACATACAAGTAGTCCGAAGAAAGGCCAAAAAAAAAAAAAATTGTAGAATTATTATTCAAAGAAATACTGCTGAGATCATCTAAACTTCAAAGGAGATTACAACATTAAAGTTCATGAAGATAACAGGTCACTCTAAAGTTTTAATCTTAAACATTCTTCTCCAATAGCATAGAACTAAGACTCTTAAAAAAAACCAATCCAAGTAGAATATAAGTTAGCATGAAAAAATGATGTTCAAGGCCATCAAAAAGCTTCTCAGCACAGATCTCACAAGCCAGGAAAGAATGGAATGCCAACAAACTGCCAAAAGAAAGAAACATTATCTAGCAGGAAATAATTGAATCAAGGAAACATTACCTAGCAAAGATGTTCTTTGTATGTCAAAGTCAAAGAAAGACTTTCTCCAAAGGACAAAAGCTGAGGGAATCCATTACCACTAAACCTGACTTTTGAAAAGTGCTTAAGTGGCTTAAGGGTTAAATCTCAGCACTTCCACCATGAGGACCCACCTCAAGGGCGAGCGTTCAATTACCAGCCAGGCAGCTAACCCACATGGTGTAACAGACCTCACCTTTTTCACCCACTGTTCCCTTAGCAGTGTATTTCAGTAGATCTGCCTGTTCTGCTCCCTAGTCAGTCTTTGGTGAATACTCTTACACACACACCCCACCTCTGGCCTAGCTCTTCCATGCAAAACTCAATCAATCAATCACAATTATGCAAAGAAAAATAATAATAATAAATGGGAAGAGTTTCATAATAGAGATTTAGTATGCAAAACTGTCTTCAGCATGAAACAGTGTTATCAAGTATACTAGAGGTTTTATGTAAGACTCACAGGAGCCAAAAAGAAAATTCTATAACCTATACCCAAAAAATAAAGAGAAGGGAATCTTAGTAGAAAACTACTAAGAAGAGTCATGAATTACAAAAGAAAGCAACAAGAAAGGAAGAAAAACAGTAACATTAAAACAGCTAGAAAACAAAAAGATGGCATTAAAAAATCCTACTTAGCAATCACTACAACAAATGTTAATGTACTAAATTCTACAATCAAAAGTCACAAAGTAGCTGGAAGAGTATAAAAAATAATCCCCAACTATATCTTCATTTGTAGAGACTCACATGTGGTTCACGTACACATGTATACTCGAAGTTTAGGGATGACTAAAGATATTGCAAGTGGAAACCTTAAGAAAGCAGTGGTAGCTATCTGTATTATCAGAAAAAAATAGGATTTAAACCAAGTCAAAAAGAGACAGATAATCACTATATACTGAGAGCTAGTTAATGAAGATGTAACAATCAGAAACATATCGGCACACACAACAGCAGCACATAAACATAAAAGTAAAATTGACAGAAGACATTAATACAGAAATAGAGTGAACTTCAATCCTACTTTCAACAAGATAGATTAGCCAAGAAAACCAACAAGGAAATGGTGGGATTAAACCACACTTCAGATAAAGTGTATAGACACATACAGAATATTGTGTCCAACAGCAACAGAATATACAGTACTGTCAAGTTCACATAAACATTTTCCAGGACAGATAATCTACCAGGTCACAATATGAGAAATAGCAACTTTAAGAAAACTGAAATTAGGCTCTTCCTGGTGGTGCGGCAGCTTAAAACACACAACTAAGAAGCTAAAGCCACTTCAGCATGAATTCAAACCCTGCCCTGGAGGTGATCCACATGGTGTGGTAGACCTCTCCTGACCCATCCACTGCTCCCCTCAGCAGTGTACTTCATCAGTCTGTCTGTTCTGCTCCCTGCTCTGTCTCTGGTGAATCCTCTCACTGCCTCTGCACCTCTGGCCTGTAACCTAGTTCTGTATGCATGAATAAATCAATCTTTAAAGAAAAAGAAAACTGAAATTAAACCAAATATTTCTTCTAGTCTTGGGTATTTCTTCCATGCTTGGGTATGAAACTAGAAATCAACAGCCCAAGCATAACTGGAAAATTCACAAATACACGGATTTTCAACAATATTCCTGAACATGACACGTGTCAAAAATCAAGTGTGAAGGAGGAAAAAAGTTAAAAATACCTTCACCAATGAAAACAAAAGGCAATATATCAAAATATATGGTTGCTGACAAATCAGTTTTGAAAGGAAATTTTACAGCAACAAATGCCTACACTAAGAAACAATAATCATCTCAAATAAATAACCTCATATTACATTTCAAAGAATAGGAAAAAGAACAAACTAAGCCCAAAATTACCAAAAGGAAGGAAATAAAGATCTAAGAAGAAATAAATGAAACAAAAACCAAGGAAGCAAAATAAAAGATCAATGGAAACAGATAGATACTATTTAAAAGATAGCAGATTTACCATTAGAAAGACTAAAATCAGAAAAAAGAGAGACTCATTCAAAAGTGAAAGACTCTACAATTGTATCACAAATATATAATGATCATGAGAGACTACTATAAATAATTATATACCAGGAAAGTGAATAATCTAGAAAAAAATACACTACCTATTAGAAATAAAATCTAGAGGCATGACATCACCAACACAGTGGTGAAAAGTCACTAGATTAAGTTCTCTCTTACATATAATAAATAAGGGAGGAATTACAGCAAACTCCAGCCAGGATTCAGATGTTTTGGACAGGACTGGTGACCCAAAGGAAGCAGGAGGAACCTGAGAGCATCAGAAGAAAGGAGTGGGAACTATTGACCAACCCACCACCCTCCCCCCAACCTCTACCTCCAAACCTGGAACACCTTGCCAGAAAAGGAGAAAAAAACCTGAAAGCAACTGGGAAAAACTGAAACATCTAAAAATTCCAGAAAGTGAAGCAAAGGTCAGAGGTTGATTCAAGTGGAGGGGAGCAGGACTACAGCAGATCCCAAGCCTATGACTTGGAACTGATCTGATCCTGACTGGTGACTGGCTGATGGGGGTGTGATGTGTGGGTGGTTTTGTGTTCCTGCTGGCAACAACCCTTACTTGCCATAGCGAGGGTAGGGCAGGGGGCTGGCTGCATCTGCGGGAACACCTGGATCCTGTCACAGCCAGAAAACAAGAAACAGCAACTAGAACAGTTGGTCTGTGAGAGTGGAAGCCAGGAAGGGCTTGGTTGCAGCCTGCTGGAACAGGCAGGTCTCCAATGCAGAAAAGAATCCTGGCAAAAATGAGGCAGCCTTAAGCTTATGCTTCCCAGGACATTGGAAGCTGAGTTGGACGTGGCTGCCACTGCACTGAATCCAGTCATAACTAGAAGTTGGGCAGCGGCAGAGCTGACATTACTAGCACACAGTTACCTTGGCCCAGATGGAAACCAGGCTAGGGTGGGGGCATTGCCAACAGAACACACAACCACCCTGATGAAACCAGGCAACAGAGGGACCACCACCACCACCCCCAAGAATGTACATCCCCCAACCACAGTTGTAAGCTATGAATCCCACCATCCTCCCATAGAACAGTGGAAATACAGAGGGTGGAAGTCACAGAATACAGCACTAAGACTCACCGTCATACCTACAACATCACCCTTGTGGAGGATTGGCGCATTAGTGCTAGACCCTGTCTGACAACCAGTCCTCGGCACCCCACAAGGAGTACCTGGAAGAAATGCCGGCCAATACTAGCAACGCAGAGTCTCAACACACAGAGCTCATTAGGAAACAAAATACAGAGAAAAGGAAAATTACAAACACCCAATCAAGTCCAGAGGAGGGAAAACGCACCACAAAAATATCAGTCAACAGAAATCAACAAAAATGACAGAAGAACTACTCTGCCTGTCAGGTAATTTAGAATCTTCATGATTAACAAACATAAAGAAGACAAAAGGGGAAAAAATGATAACACAAATAACAAATGAACTGAAAAACAAAAATAAGATCTTAAAAGGTAAATAAAAGGAATGCTGGAGATTAAAAAGACTACTGGAGGCACTCCCTGGTGGCACAACGGGTTAAAGCACAGCACTATGAAGCTAGCGGCAGCCACTTAACCAGTTCAATCCCCGCCATGGAGGTGACCCACGTGGAGTGGCAGACCTCTACTGACCCACCTGCTGATCCTCTCAACAGTGTAATCTGTCAATCAGCCTATTCTGCACCCCACTCTGTCTCTGGTGAATCCTCTCACCACCCCTGCACCTCTGGCCTGTATCCAGTTCTGTATGCATAAATAAAAAAATTAAAAAAAAAAAAACTACTGGGGGAGATAAAGAATACTGGGGAAAGCAATGAAAACAGAATAAATCAAGTGGAAGAATGAATCAGCATAGTACTCTCGAAGATACAGAAGTAAAGAGAATCAAAATAGAAAAGGAAAAAGAATTAAAAAGGAATAGGAAAATAAAATAATCATAATTTGCAACACTATAATACATACAAAAAAGTTCTAATAACCAGATAAAAAGTTTTAGAAATAACCAATACAGTAGACAGGTTACAAAATTAATATATAAAAAAATTCTTGCACTTCTATACATAGTGAGCTACCAATGAAGAGAACTTAGGAGAAAAAAAATCCCATTTACAGTTACATCAAAAAAATTATTTTTTTTAATGAACAATGATGTAAAAAATATACAAAGAAAATGAGGTAATTCAAAGAAGTATGAACTTCACATTTATTGTTAGTATATATAAAATCATTATGAAGTATTTTTGAAAATTTTTGCTAAGTATTTTAATTCTGAAATATTGTCAATTTATTGAAATATAAATACACATTTTATAAGAGTAAAATAACTGGTGGTGGTCAAAGTTATTAATTTTATGAAAAGTTAAGTTATTTTTCAAATGGATTGATAGAGGAAAAGACTGACAACACAAAAGATGAGAGTATGTTATTTACAAGGTTTAGGTAGTTTATGTATTATTTGTGCTACCAAATTTTTATAAAAATGACTAACAGTAAAATTATTATCATAGTAGGAATAATAGTATTAATGATGATGCTGATTAATAAGTTATATAGAGAGACTACTGTAACCTGTAGATTATACTTTAGTATTCATTAAGCAAAATAACTTAAGAATGGTAAGTTTTAGTTACATTATTTCATTTATGCCAGTTATTGCTGGCACAGCTTTAGAAAAAGTTATTTCTAATTTCTTCACATCTTGTGAGGTTGAACTGAAAGCACAATGTTAACTTCAGCCTTATCTCAAAATTTCACAGAAAGACTCCATAAATATGCTCAATAATATCCATGAAAAATATTTGAATAAGATGTAACAAAGCCTATACAGAAAATAAAATGTAAGGGAGGAAAAAAGAATTATATTTTTATTAAATTTAACCAAAGAAGTTAAAAACCAGTAACTCCTAAATTTTAAGTCATTGTTGAAAGAACTATTAATAAAAACCAACACAAAATGACAAAGTATAAAATATTCTGAGTTCATGAAGAATTAACATTGATAAAATAGTTCAATTACCTACTGCAACTGCATAGTCAATTGCTATCAAACCCCAACTCATTCTACATAGAGTAGGACTTAAAAAGGTTAGGTAATTTATTTGGAACTACAAAACATTCCAGAAACAATCATGAGATTAAACAATAAATATGGGAGTATTACACCTTCCAACTCCAAACTATTTAAAGAAAGTGATCAAAACAGCAAGGTATTGGGATAAAAACACACATACATCAATGAAGCATAATTGGTAGTTCCAAAATAAAACCAAACGTATAGCAAGGGTGCCCCAAACTTATGATGAAACAAGGGAAGTATCTTTAGTAAGTGGTGTTGGGAAAACTGAACAGCCAAATACAGAAGAATGAAACTAGATAACTATCTAACATCATATTAAAAAAGTAATTCAAACTGGATTTATTCAAATCTGAATAGAAGACCTGAAGCCATAAAATACACAGAGGAAAACAGAGGTGATATGCTCCTTGACACTGGACTTAAAGAGAGGTGTGTTGAGACTTGACTATAAGCAGGGAAGTAAAAACAAGAATCAACAAACAGGAATACAAAAAAACTAAAGCACTACCACAAAGTCAAAGAAACTTGAATCAACACTATAAACACCTTATTTAGTGGAAAGAGGGACAGAGAGAGGTTGCACAATGTACAATTAACAATAAACAAATCATGAAACTCAACTTTAGAAAGACAATCCAATTTAAAAACAGGTTGAGAATCTGATAGACACATCTCCCATGAAAACAAACAGGTGATCAACATGCATATGAAACTGTTGATCGATCTCTTCTTACTAGGAATATAAGTCAAAACAATAATGAAGTACCACCATAATGAAGTATCACATATGTAAAAATGGCTACCGTCCAAAAGAAAATGAACAAGTGTTGGAAGATGTAGAAAAAATTTTTGGTATGAATCAGTATGATGATTCCTCAAAATATTTAAAATGGAAATTTGTATGACAATAGACAATATGTTTCCATTATCCCACTGATGGGTAGTTTATACGAAACAAACAAACAAAAAAAAAACACTAATTCTAGGAAATATATGCATTCCCGTGTTTATAGCATTATATACAATAATCAAGAGATAGAAACAGCTTGTGTCCATTAACTGGCAAGATATGATACACACACACACAATGAAATCACCCAACCACTAGAAAAAAAATTGAAATCCTGCCATTTGCAACAACACAGAGGAACCTAGAGGCTATGCTTAATGATAAAAGTGAGATGGAAAAACACAAACATCTTACAACTTCATTTTTATGTGGTAAATAAATTAAAAGCAATTTATTAGACAATATGACTAATTAATTAGTGGTACAAGAAGGAAAGGGAGAAGTGGGGTGAGTAAACTGAGACAAAAGCAACAATTGCATGGTAAAGGGTAGAATTGACTTAGTGAATTTTGTAGCATATACCCATGTTGACTTTTGATTAACACACACCTGAAATTTATATAATGTTATAATGCAATGTTACAATAAAATCTTAAGGCAAAGAAAATTTGAGCTGAGTCACAGATCCAAATAACAAAACCGTAATAAATAACATACAAATCACAGATTGTAGTCAAATTGTAAATATCATGAGATTTGCAATAATGATGACTTTATGATCTTGTGTACAGAGGACAGTATTAGGAGTTTAATGTAGACAGGAAAAAAGCACACATTATAAAAAGTGAGAAAGGAAAAACTAACAAGAAAACAAAAAGGAAAGGTCAAGGCTACAAAGAATTACTATAAATATGTGAAACAGTCTTTATCACTGTTAAAAATGAGATTTAAACCTGCTGCAAAACTTGTTATACACTAAACCTAAAAGAAGAAAGATCTATCAGTTCAATCTGGTTATTTACA
The DNA here is from genome assembly GCF_000260355.1 of Condylura cristata. Classification (NCBI taxonomy): domain Eukaryota; kingdom Metazoa; phylum Chordata; class Mammalia; order Eulipotyphla; family Talpidae; genus Condylura; species Condylura cristata. The sequence goes on along the minus strand of NW_004567115.1, from coordinate 11,167,233 downwards.
CAGTACCCAAGCGTGTGTTTTCCAAGATCTATTAGATAAACATATTAGGGCAGTTTATTTGATAGGACCTTGGCTAAGCTGACAAGGACAGCTTAGTATTAGAATTAGTATTCTATACTGCAGTTTAAGAATAGATTAATTTGCTTTGGAGAAACATATGCACATGGCAAAGATAACACATTACTTTGTAATGGAAGACCCTAACTAGAAATGTTAAATAAATGAAGTCTTCCCTCTTCTAAACTGAGAACCACTGCCAAATAAATATTATTTTAAAAATCACATTAATCATCAGACTTATATTTACCAGTCAATATCATGGGTGCCCCACCCCCGAAACCATCAAAATCCATTGTTAGATACTTTACACTTTCTACAAAACATAAACTAAAATAACTGCTAAACAATTAGTCATAAACACAGCCCTTGAGTTTTTTTGCCCATATACTCCTGTATTGTCTAAGACATGTCTTTATTGTAGCTTGGTTCCGCTACTACTGTGTTTGGCTGACTTCACAAATCTGTTGTAACCTATAGCTCCCTGTTACTTCTCTGGCTTTCCTCTTTTGCTAAGCTTTGTTTCTTGGCAGGTAAGTAAAAATTCCACCACTGTCATTGCTAATGTTGTTACTGGAACCACCATAGCTACCTTGGTTTCATGGTCTGACAAAGCCTCCACCACCATGAAGCCAGAGCTTCTGCTTCTCAAAGTTTCCTCCTTTTATGGGTATAAAATGTGAATATTGATTGTTGTGACTGCTAAAATTATTGAAGCTTCCACTATATACAAAACAGCTTCCATTCTCACCAAATCCAGTATAGCTGTATCTTCCGCCACCATGACTGACACCAAAGCCATTTAGAGCATTAAAGTTTCCTCCACAATCAAAGCTTCACTCCCATGGAAAACCACTGCTATGACCACCACCAAAGTTTTGAGAACCACTTCGACTTCTTTGGTTTGATGAAGCATTGTCCATCTTTTGCTTTAAATAGGGCTTTCCTTACTTCACAGTTGTGGCCATTCACAACATGGTATTTCTGAATGATTAACTTGTTTACAGAGTCATGATTATCAACAGTTACAAAGCAAAGTCTCTCTTCTTGCCACTGCCTCAGGCAAGATTCCAATCATTTCAACTATCCTGTACTGCTCAAATTAACCTTTCTTTTAATTTTTGCTTTCTTTCTTCCTTTTAATTTTTTAAGTTTATTTATGCATACAGTACTGGGGTACAGATGAGGGATGCAAGATACAGCTGAGAGGATTCGCCAGAGGCAGAGTGGAGAACAGAACAAGCAGACTGATGAATTTCACTGTTGAGGGGAGCAGTGGGTGAGGCATGAGAGGTTCTGCTGCGCCATGTGGAACACCTCCAGGGCCAGGTATCAAACTTGCACTTAAGTGGCTATGGTTAGCTTGCAGTGCTTTGATTTAACCCGATGAACCACCAGAGAGGACCTCAAAATAATCTCTTAAGTTTTGTTCTTCATTGTCTTCTTTAATGACACCAATAAAAATCTTTTTCACAGTTAAATGGCCACTGGGTCTTTAAAAATCTTCTCTTTCTACAACCATCTCTGGTTCTCTGGTTCCACAACTCTTCCATCTAGCTTGAGTGATCCTGAATTCATAACTATATACTTCCTCCTCTGTGGCATAACTGATTAAACCCAGAGCCTCTGGAGCACTGGTGTTTGAATCTCTCAATTACCACATTCGGTGAGCATTACTCATTGCTCAAAATGACTTCTCCAGAGTTTAACTGGTTGCTTCAAAGCTTAAACCTCCAAAGAAAAGCTTTTGCATCTGGTCTGGCTTGTTGGGAGACTGACTTAGACATGATGGTAGTGGAAGAAGACACTTACAATGCTTACTACTTGGCAGCATCCATGGGCAGAAAGCTAAATTTAATATTTAAATGATATTTTTTAACGTAGCTTTTAACTATTATATGTGCATTATGTATACATTAAGATACTGATGTATCTTCTATAAGTGCGGATGTTAATATTACAGGTAGACTGAAAGTTACGATTCCATAAAATGTTAACTTATACTCAGGTATAAGCTAAAATTTTCTTGATTTTTAGAACATTCCCAAATCTGCTTAAATTTTCTTTAACTATTTAGTTGCTTTGTTATAACTCTTCAACAAGGGCTTTGTGGGGAAAAACTGATTAATCCTATAGATACAATGCTATGTCTTTCATTCCTATTCCTGTATGAGCTTAAGTTAGTAACTAGTTTCTGAACAATGTGATCAAAGCACTGTCCTTTTATACAGTCATATTACCTAAATTCAGATATTTGTTTTTAAGGGCAGATAGTATGACTCCTTACATGACGGGTCAGACTTCATTCCAACACAGGCAGGAATGGAAACACAGACTGCATGTAATTTCAATGACATTTTTCAGTGAACTAACTTACAATGTCTTGTGCACAGTATATTCCACACTTCACTTGATACTCAGTTTTGCATTTCTTTTATATATTGCCCTGCTTTTAAAATAGACATCATCATCATCAAGCATACTTTTCCTTGTATTATACCAATATAGATTAATCTAAGCAGATTTAAAGTTGACTACTATTATAACAATGTCTTCAATAGTGTAGAAAAGTATTTGAAATATCAGTATTTTAGTATCAAGATTTTGTAGTATTTTCCTTCAAACTGTAAGATTATCTTTACATTTGCATTATTTATTTTGCAAAAGGTCTCATCAGGGGAATTTTGTCAAATGACAGCATGAAGATTCATTCTGAAGAACACTCAATTAGGTACAAAAAAACAAATAAACACAAGACAAGTAACGTAGCAAAGTCTTCAGGACACAATAAAGGTTGTGGGTTCTGCAGGAGTTGTTGGATAAATGACACAAAGGTTTGCCCTTTGCCAAGTATGAGATGGGTACGTAATGGCCAAAAACAAAACAAAACAAAACAAAACAAAAAAGCATAGAAAGACTAGTACTTCTGTCTGCATTTAAAAAAAAAGGACCTCTCTGGTGGCTCAGCTGGTTAAAGCACAGCAACTAACAAGCTAATGTCACTTGAGCGTGAATTCAATCCCCACCCTGGAGGTGACCCACAGGGTGCAGCATACCTCTCCTGACCCGCCCGCTGCTCCCCTCAGCAGCGTACTTCGTCAGTTGGCCTGTTCTACTCTCCACTCTGTCTCTGGCGAACCCTCTCACCACCCCTGAACCTCTGGACTGTGCCCCAGTTCTGTATGCATAAAACAAACAAACAACAACAACAACAAAAACCAGAGCCTAGAAGATACTAGAAGCTCTGATATATGTGACTCATTCTAGGAGGTCCTTTGGTAATTTTTGGTCTCAGAATAACTGCATGAAACCACTAAGATAAGTTGAATTGCCTCCTACTCCTAAGGCTGGGAAAATACCGTCCAATTAAACTGCTGATTAGTGTGATATTCACAGGATTAGGAACAAAGGCATCACCCATCACAGCAGAAAGAGAGGATAATAGGTACATCTGAAGCAGATGGGAAATTTAAAGAATAAAAAAAGACATGAAAAAATGCTTTCAAAGTTAAATATATACTGGATGAATGAAAGTACAATTATTGTGGAGAATAAAATATCCTAGAAGTTAAGTGGCAAAAAGACTCTCAATAAACAAAATTATAAAAGTAGAACTAGTGAGGAAAGGAGTAAAAGACTTGATAGATACACGTTAGGAGACCTAACATGTAAAGAAGGGGGAAGGAAAAAAAAAAAATTAAAAAAAAATTTTTTTAAATTAAATTGTTAAAAGATTAAAAAACATTTGATTAATAAAAGATTTATAGTTGGACATTAACATGGATTATCTAGTTGAGGACAGAATTCATGGAGAAATGATAAATACATATTCAGGTAAAATCCACAGATTACAGAAGAGACTATTTTGTAAATATTAGAACCAATAATTAAGGTCAGGAAATATATACAAGTTCTACCTTTACATACAGAGCATCCAATTTGCAGTCAATGCCTCTTTTTAAGATAATAGCTACTAATACCAGACACTTATTAAAACCTCTGTATTAATCATCAATTTATTGATTCCCATCTCAACATTTATCTGCTCTATAAAAATGGATTGGTCATTATAAACACTACTCTTTACCATAAGGCTATGTTAAATTTTATTACTAAAGACCTGTAGACAGACATTAAAGTAAGAAGGGGAAGATCCTCTTCTTAGTACACTAAGTTAAAATTAGACTTGGCTTGCTCTTGTTGTATAATCATTCAGCAGTGAGGATATATGAAAGAAATATCATGGTGGTCTGTCCTAGTCTCATGTAAAAACTGTCTACTGCTTTGGCAACATTTATCCCAGCCTGAGACTGGTGATTATCCTCAGATGAAGCCCAACCATCATGACCTCTCCCATGCTTCAGGTCTCATCCTGGCAGTATTGTCTCATTTTCTATTGTACCACTATCATATAAAACATGACTGTGTCAGAGAGGAGAAAGTTGTTTCCTACTGCCCAGTAACTGCAAACCAATCCTACTTCAGGCAATGCACATAACAGAATGGAACACTACCGTCTCCAGTAAGGTCTGAACCCCATCTTGAAGAAAAACTCCTTCCCAAATCTGTCTTTACTTGAGAAATCACCTTCAATCCTAGGGGCAATGGGTTCTTTTTCTAACTTAAATTCATTTATAATAAATTTTACCAAGTTAAATTAGTGGGTCACTCCTGAATGAATCCAGATTGGTATAGAATTAGTCATAGAAGTGGCTTCAGAATAAGACTCAGTAAAGGTTAAGATATGGGCATTGGTTGGTCACATCATTAGTATCAAGCACAGGGCTGACCTCCTCATAGGTCAGCAAGGAAACAAATAACAAATAGGGAAACAAGTAATCTATGGCATACAAAAATTTCAGCAAATTAATCAAGTTATCACCTGTAGTTCATTATGATGGAAGTGTCAACTCAATCACATACCTTGGAGATCTACAAGGCTGCCTTGTCTTCAAGGCAGTAGTGTAGCACAGATTCTTTTTATGTATACTTGATCACTTAGAAAATGACAAGCTCAATTCCATTAACTCTAAGTGCAAGTCAAGTGTGAAAACCAAAGAACATTTATGATTTTCCTAAATGAATGTCTTTTCTCTTATAAGTGTGGGACTAATTTTACCAAAAATCAAACCGAAAATTAAACTGCTTTAGGTTGCTGAATTCCATAAAGTTTCTCACTTGAAAATCTGATACTTTTGGGGCTTCCCTGATGGCACAGGGATTGAAGACACAGTGCTATCAAGCATCGTCAGACTACAGCACGAGTTTGATCTCCAGTCGACCAGGGAACTGACCCACGTGGCACAGCATGTTTCACTCACCCACTGCTCCCCTTAGGCTGTATTTTGGTTACACTGACTGTTCTGCTCCCCACTCTGTCTCTGGTGAGTCCTCTCACTCCTGTGCACCTCTGGCCTACCCCCAGTTCTTGTATGCATAAAGAAATCTTTAAAAAAGAAAATGAGGATCTTTTGAATTGATTTTTATGCATGGTGTAAGGTAGTAGTCTAATTTCATTCCTTTCCATGCAGTCCAGTTTTCCCAACACTATTGGAGAGGATATCTGTGTTCCAATATATGTTCTGGGTTCCTCTGTCATAAAATGACTGGCCAAATAGATGTGAGTTTATTTCTGGGCTCTGAATTCTATTTCTGTATCTGTGTGTCTATTTTGTTCAAGTAGCAGGCTGTTCTAATTAGTAAGGCTTTATACTAGAATTTGAGGTCTGCAAGTGTGATACATCCAAGCTTTCTTTTTTGTCAGGGCATTTTGTGAATTCCATCTGAATTTCAGTAGTATTTGTTCTAGCTCTTTCAAAAATGTATCAGTGTTTTTACTGGTTATTACAATAAATCTGCATACTGCTTTGGGTAGGATAGCCATTTTATAATGTTAATTTCTCTAATCCATGAGCAGGGATTATTTTTCCATTTCTTTTTTGCCTTCTATTTATTTTAAATGTTTTATTACTTTTCTTTGTATAGATCTCTTCTTTTGTTAGATTTACTCCTAATTATTTAATATTTTAATATGATTGTAATGCAGCTCACTTTCTTAATTTCTTTCTCTATCTCATTGTTTGTCTAAAGGAAGCCAAGTATATTTTATGTGTGCTGATTTTAGACAATACTGACTTGAAACCATAAAATAGATAGAATATAAGTAAAATATTTCAGAACATTTGTGTTAGTAATGTCTTTAGGAATGTGTCTCCACAACTAGGACTTCATATAACTAAAAAGCTTCTACACAGTGAAAGTAACCAAAAAGTGAAAACACACCCTCCTGAAGGGGAGTAATATTTGCAAACCATGTATATGTCAAGGGCATAGTTTGGGAGATCTACAAAGAACTCATACAACTCAAGAAAAACAAAACAAATAACCCAATTTAAAAATGGACAGAAGAACATAGCATATACATCTCTTAAGAGGAGATACAGACAGCAAAGGGCACATGATAAGTGCTCATCATTTATCATTAGGGAAATATAAATCAAAACCACAATGAGATACCATCTCACAACTCTGAGAATAGCCCATATGGAAAAACAGCAAGTAATGGTCAAGAAATGGAGACTGATCCAGCCCTTACGGGAAGCAGTAAAGACGCATCTCACATTAAAAATGGATCTGCCGACCCTCCCTGGTGGTGCAGTGGGTTAAAGCACAGCATTAAGAAGCTAAAGCCACTTCTGCATGAGTTCGATTCCAGCCTGTCCCGGAGGAGATCCACATGGCAAGGCAGACCTCTACTAACCAGCTCACTGCTCCCCTCAGCAGTGTACTTCGTCGATCTGCCTGTTCTGCTCCCTCTGTCTCTGGTGAATCCTCTCACCCTCCACATCTCTGGCCTGTACCCCAGTTCCATATGAATAAGTAAATCTTAAAAAAAATAAATAAAAAAAAGGATCTGCCCAAAAAAGATAAATTCAAGCCTTTTACAGCAACAAGAATAGAGCTGGAAGGGATAATGTTAGGTGAAATAAGTCAAAAGAAGAAAGAAATATTACTGGATGGTGTCACTAATATGTGAAATATAACTAAACTAAACTAAGGGTCAGAAAAACAAGCTTAAAAACTAACTTTGGAAAGCAGACTATAGAACTGATGGTTCCAGAGCAGGTGAGGGATGGGGAAAGGCAAGAACAAAGAGCTAAGGAAGCACAATGGACTGTATTTCGGTAGACTATGGGTGATTTGATGATGGGTACACTAGAGTGGCAATTCCTGGTGGGGATATCCATCTATTCAATTTAAAAAGAAAAAACTGAGAATTGATCAAGAAATAATAGGATCTAGAAACATGGAACAGAGATAATTGGTTGGTCCTATATGAAACAAACAACTCTGAACCTTTTTAGTACTAGAAACAGTACCTAGTGCTGCAGAGTTTAAAGACTGGAAAGATGCAGAGCTAAAACCTATTATATAAAGCTCACTAAAACCTCCACATGCATCAGAGAGATCCCAGAAACAGCTATAAATTACCATAAACTTATGAAGGTAGTGATTTTCACTGTAGCTGCATCCCCTGGCACTTGATAAGCAGTTACTAATCAAGCTAATGCCTTTTCCCAATAAATAAATACCATTCAAAGACATGTCTTTTTTTATCTAACATAGATAAAAGTATACTGTCACATAGTATTGCTTCAGCACTTTAATTTTCCTGCTCTCTGCCATAAAATAATTGTATTGGTTATCTATTATCTAGCAATTTCTGTGAGTCAGGAGTTAAGGCACAGATCAGTTGAATCTTCTACTTAAAGTTACTGAAGTCTACAGTGAAGGTGCAGACTAGGGCCTAATTTGTTAGCTGGTAAAAGAAGACTATTTCAAGCTGACTTACAATGTTAGAAGAATTTATTTCCTTGTGAGTGGATGCATAACTGAAGTTCCTGACCTCTTACTGGCTGTTTGAGACCAATCTCTAAGTCAAGAAGTAGTTTAGTCCTTGACATATGGGCTTCCCCAGATGGCCAATTACTCTGTCAGGTCAATAAGGAAATAGCCCATCAAGTCAGCACCGTATGGTTAGAAGCAAGTTAACAGGTCTCAACATACTCAAATGGATGGGTCAAGAACATGAACATCAGATGGGAGGCCATACTTCAATCTGTCTACCATAATAGACTGCACATAATTTGATCATCTGTACATTCCATAAAACATCACACTAGCTCACTACTGTGATAACTTAACCAGACTACTAGATGCAGACTACTAAATGCCTACATCTCTGCAATGATCAGCTATCCCTGGATTTTTTTTTTAAAGATTTATTTATTTATGCATACAGAACTGGGGTACAGGCCAGAGGTGCGGGGCGGTGAGTGGATTCACCAGAGACAGAGTGGGGAGCAGAACAGGCCAACTGAGGAAGTACACTGCTGAGGGGAGCAGCGGGTGGGTCAGGAGAGGTCTGCCGCATCATGTGGTCACCTCCGGGGCATGTGGGGATCGAACTCATGTGGAAGTGGCTTTAGCTTCTTAGTGCTGTGCTTTAACCCACTGCGCCACCAGGGAGGGTCCCATCCCTGGATTTTTAAGGGAGTTACTTAACTGCCCACATTTTGCTTACGTTTTTCTAAGGCTTTGTTTGGAGTATTAGCTACTTCTGCTATATCATATCTAATTAGCATAATGTTATCAAAAGTAACAGTAAATAATTATGCAGAAAAACACTACTCTGAGAAGCAAAACTGGTATGGGTAAAAATAATAGAGGATTTGGCCACTTGCTATTTTTAAATCAATTTTAAAAATAAAAGATATGAAGAAATACTAATAAAACTGTTGAAATGGCACTATGAACATCAAATTGGCAATGAAATTTAAAACAATTAAGCAGGAAACATACTCTATTAAATGGTAAAAAATTAAATATAAGAGATATTTAAGCATTTGCTTTAAGTCTGCTTTTGTAGTTTTGTATTCTAAACTTTTTTCAAACTGTTTATTATGGTATTGCTTATATTTCATTATTTACTTCATCCAGACCGGTGTATGTAGCAAAAAAATCTGTTTTCCAAATTGTTAATTGTCAGGTATAAAGAAAAAGGAATAGGTTAAAGGACATTTTAACGTTAATATATGTAATTATTATATATGTTATGTCTGTTTTGTGGTCAACTGTTAATTTGCTGATCATTGAACTGAATTTTCTGTAGTTTTATAATTCAGCATGTTAAATGGCAGAAAGGGAGTTTCTCATCACTTTTAATCTTCAAAACTTTCTAGTTCATTTAAGTATGTTTTATTCTTCTCAATCATGACTGCTATTTCATAAACTATAGCTAAAAATTTGACTGGTGTTATATTAAGCACTCAAATGGATTTTAAAGGTTTAAGTAAATTAATAAAATTTCAGAAACAATATAACCTGACTTCTAATCAAAGAACAAATTCTGGAGAATTCAAAATGCCATCGTTTTTATATTCCAAAATGACAAATATTTTAATGAACACTCTCAGTGTTGACAAAGGTTTAGAAAATGGTTATTTTCAATGCTGGTAGGAACAGAGCTATTTGCTAATATTTATATAAAACATTTAAAATATCTATATTATTTTTTATCTAGAACTCCTAATTATATGACTCAATTTTATAAAAATCATATAGATATCAAGATTTGCTGAATTTTATTTATGATAATGAAATCATAAACAAAATAAAAACCCCGTAATGAAATGCTACACATTTAAAAGGCCTTAATGAAGGAATACCAACAATGAAAAAAATCATTTCACTTTTATCAAACTAGTGTAAGCTGACTATAAGTCTAGTAGAAACATCAAATCCAAAATATCAAAATAATAAAAATTATGATTATGGATACTTTTTCCATATTTTTTCTAAGTTCTGACACATTTATGTGAAATAAAACAAAAAATAAAATTGACAATAAACATACAAAAAATTGCCAAGTATTAACTACTAAGTGATTAGTACAGGCATTTTCTCATAGAAGGTAGAGTACATTGTATACAGTGTTTTCTATAGTTTCTGATAACCCAAAACAATAGAAACAAATAGTAAAAATAGAAACAAAAATTAAGAAGAGACATATAACTTGCCTCTATTTTTCTCTTTTGTGTATGTAATAGTGCCAAAAATTTTGCAACGAACATTCTGAACTTCTGCAATACACATTTAAAACAAACATTAATTTGGGACAAGAGACATCATATATACTTAGCAAGAACTCAGAATCCTTTTCCTTAAAAGTTTTTCTAGCTTTAATCTAAATTTTGATACAATATATTCTAGAACAGAACACAATATCTATAAGTACAAAATACAGTATATTTCTACAGAATCAGAACTACATTAAGCCCAAGAAAGGTGAGTTCTGAATTTTATCAAAAATCACAGCATAATTAAAATCAAGTTTGTATTACAATACACCGAAATAAATGAGACTCATTTGATTCTCACAAGAAACTCACTGGGCACCCATTTACTAATAAGAAACCTATTGTTGAAAGATACTTAGTGATTTGCCCAAGACCATCCCACTAAATAATTATAATTTTGTCTTTCGCAGATAGTGTATTTCTCTCACTATACAATAATGGGGGATTAATTCTAGGTCAGTCAAAGCCAAAAATACTTGAAAAATTTTACATGGAATGTTGAAATAATTTTAAGTCAAATTTATTCTAAAATATGAAGTCAGTAAATCTCTAAAGATGACTGAAATCTGTGTCATCTAGAATTGTTGAAAACAGTTATCCTGATCTTTTCGTACTACCTCATTGGATCTTAAAACCCTATGCATTTAGCATAAAACCCTGAAGTGCATATGTCTTTTGAGTCTCATCAAGCACTTAAGTTCTCTAACCTCTCTCTATAGAGATTATTTCCTTAATTCTTCTTGGGGTGTCATTATAATTTATCAACCAAAATAGGGCACTTCCAGGGTGATATTAATAATTATGCTTGGGGAAAATCTGTCTTAAACCTACACCAGCTCATTTATAACTCTTCCCAGTACTCTCAACTGTCTCATATTAAGGGTGGTTTTAACTACTAATGGAAGATTACTCTGAAATTTCTGCTCAGTAGCAAAAAATTGAAATCACAGTTATCCTACTCATTTTTCCTCTATTTTACTCTGAAGGACTGACCTTCCTGAATTTATGTAGAAACTAAATATAAGAAACATTTACAAACCAAACCTCTCTATATTAATACATTATGTACAAAGGTATAGTTCCCTTATATGATTAAATAAAACCATGATAAATATATATATACAACTATATACGTATTTGAATATCATGATCACAAACAGATCAAGTTACTTCATCACTTTCTGCTTTCTCTACCCTAGAGCATATGTATAAAAGACCACAATAATTTAGTAGTTATGAAGTAAGAAGGCAAAGATGATAATCTTTCATTTAATACAATCAAATTAACTTAAACTCAAGAAAGATAAAGTACTGTTCCTCACCTAAAGTCATTTAAGCCTTCAAAAGTATCCCATCATTTTCAAATAATCCTGGAATATCATCCTTTTAAGTACAATCAAATGTATTATTCAATGAAGATCTCCAACATCTGCCTTTCCTTAATTCCAGAGTCAAATTTCTTGGACTAAGAAGAAGAAGGAATATTAGAAACAGTTCTTCAAGAGGAACAGAGACATAAAGCCAAGAAAGAGGGGTAGCTCTGGGACTAGAATTATTAGAATGAAAAGAGAAAGAAGAAAAGAAGGGATGGTGGTAGAGTATCTAACTTGGACCAAAAATGAAATTTCACACCAAAGTGGTCCTGAATCCTATACTCTTACTCTCTCCACTACAGAGACCTACACTGAGTTATATATTCAGCTACCCAATCCTTGATACTACCTTCATGTAACTTTTCCATCTTCTTTCTGGTGATGAAACCAGGACTGCAATGCTGGCAAGACTACCACAATAACAACATTGAGGCCAACTGGCCAATATTTTATGGAGGAGTGAGGGTGGATTTCTTACCTTATGCAAAGATTCCCTGCAGATAACCTCCACAGAGGTGCATATTAACATTGCAAGCCCTGCATAAAAGTATTTCACCCCTAGACCTCCTCTCAAGTTAGGCAGAACCAGTAATACCCACCACATAGAAGGTCATCTGAGGTATTGTGCTTCTGCTTAATAAAGACTGTGGCCTGCATACCCACCATGTATTTGATATGTAGTTAGCAGCACTCATGTAAAAGCCACTGTAGTCCAGCTTCTAATGTCTGAGTTTAAAGGTACAGGACTCTTGGAGTGATGCTTTTCAACAAGGTACATTATTGTAAGCTCAGGTTTCCTTTTCCAAATTATAGCTGCCCACTAGGTACAGCCACTGATATCTGGCTGCCCTAGTTGTTCTACAAACATCATTTCATTCAAAGCTGGGGATGTACAAGCAAACAATGTCCACAAAGGTATGCTTGCTAGGCCTCACAGGTCTGGCCACTCTTATGCTGACTCATGCTTGCCTTTATCTGCAGATAACTAAGATGCCCAGAAGGAATGGATTACCTCAAGAATTCAGTGTCTGGCACCAATAGCACATTTACTCATGGGATAAGGACTATGTGTGATATGACTGGCTGTCACTATCACAGTAGGACCACTGGGCCCAGCCTGTTCATGAAGGACAAAACCTAGAAATGAGACAAGGACAGGATAGAAGATATTCATCTGCTTGGAGTAGTATCCAGAATGTTTCCTGTGTGATAGTCTATTATTGTGGTTATCATATTAACAGCTTTTTATACATAAAAATGTTTTTTTCTATGTTGAAAATACCAAATGTATAGTTGATTGTTCATTACTTATATTTTAATGATTATTAAATATTATTGTACAATTACAATTACTTAACAACCTACCTGCTGTCATGGAAAACAGCACATCTACAATCTTTTACATACCAGAGAAATAAACTTCTATCTTTGAACAACTAATTTTGAACAATTATTCCCAGTTTTCCACTTTTACCTTCATCTAAATATTTAAATAAATTACTTTATAATGTTAAATACTGTACTCAACAACTTGCAATGTAGTAACTGCAGTTATAAACACGTATTTCTTGTATTGCACTCATAAATTCATGAGTTCAAGTTATCTATACTTGCTTAGTTCTATAACTCTTTACTCATTTTCATTACAGTACTTCTGCAACAGTTTCTGGATGACTTTACTATATGGCTTCAGTTCACTAAGTGGATATTTGTTCTCTCCGCTAATACCTCATTAGCATTTCTTTCATAGTTATTCATATTTCTTAGACATTCCTCAATCCCTTTAGTAGTTCTTGAAACTTTTAAGATTTGCAATGAACATTCAGAAATTCAAAAATGTTACTAACAGTTATCATTCTGTTCTGAAATGCATGTACATTCAACTATGTGACTGTCAGTTCAAACACAAGAAGGGAGATTAAAAAAAAACTCATAGGGTGTTATTTCCCACCAACCTCACTTCCCTTGGTCTAAAACTCTTTCATTCCACTATATTTTGAAGGAATTTCTCTTCTTTTATTACATTGAACTTTCATCAAACCCACTGGTAATAGAAGGGATTAGATAAAATTAATGTTCTAAAAAAGGTATGTTAAATATAAAAAAAAAAGGTATGTTTTCCTTAATATTTGAACAATGCATCTCGTTAAGGAGAGAGAAAATCATCACAAATTATCACCTAAGATACCTATGTCTTTCCCAATCTTATTTAAATAACTAAGTTTTACCATTAGCCACCTGTTAAAAAAACAGAAGACCAAATTGTATTACTAAGTATGCTTCATGTATAGATGAAGTTCACATAATCTATTATCAATATACTATGGCCAAAAGGAGTCTTCTTAGCATTAATGAACAGTTTGTAATAATACATTCACAGATTATTTGAACAATATGAAGAATTTCATTTCCTTTCTCTAAAAAAGTCTATGAGGTTAGAGTCAGGCAATTTTAGTTAATATTAAGTTAATATTGTATCTGATACCTAACTCAATGCCCAAAAGAATCAGCTCTCAATAAACTTATTTTTTGAATGAATAAAAATGTAGCCTGGAGCTTAGGGATTAGCACCAGCTGTGTGCCGATCTGATCATTAGACCATCACGGGTAAACCAAGCACTCCAAGAGCTACTCTTTCCTGGAACTCAGGAGCATGAAGATGGCCTAGAGGGGTGGACTGCATTCTGCATTAAATTGTAAAGATGTACATCCTGGAAGTAGAAAGCAGTGACTCAAACAGAGAGGGCTTGGTCTAATAACTTCTAACTTTTGCAATCTCAGCTCCATGTGAAGAAGAAAACTCTCAGGCAGAGTCAGAGGACAAAACAAAACATAGTGATTACCCCAGTAATCAGCCTAAAACAAGACAGATCTTCAGACAACCAGCAGATTTTGAACACCATACCATAAGTAACAGCCAGGCTTAAGGATCCTGTTTTCAGTGAACTTTAAGAAGTTTGATTCCCTTAGCTGAAAAATACAATCTTGTTTCCTAACGATATGGGAAAAGTAGCAAAATACCAAAGGAAGGAACAAGAGACAGTGGGAGCTAAAAAGACAAAAAGAGGCCCTCCCTGGTGGCGCAGCGGGTTAAAGCACAGCACTGAGAAGCTAAAGCCACTTCCACATGAGTTCGATTCCCGCCTGCCCCGGAGGTGACCACATGGTGTGGCAGACCTCTCCTGACCGGCCCGCTGCTCCCCTCAGCAGTGTACTTCGTCGATCTGCCTGTTCTGCTCCTCTCTCTGTCTCTGGTGAATCCTCTCACCCTCCACATCTCTGGCCTGTACCCCAGTTCCATATGAATAAATAAATAAATCTTTGAAAAAAAAAAAGACAAAAAGAAGAGAAAAGGGTGAAGACAGACATGAAACTAGTAGGTTTTTCAAGGCAAGAAAATCCAGATTCTGATGAAGATTATGAGCAAAAGACAAAAAGACTTATGGATGGAGCTGCCACTGTATCTTCTTCTCTTGTAGAGAAAGACAAAGTATTACCCCAAGATTTTCCTTATGAAGAGGACTCAAGACCTCATTCACAGTCTTCCAAAGTTGATATCCCTATTCCTGTATACCAGAATAGACAGATACAGATGTCCTCCAGTTCAGGAACTCCTATCTCCTATCCAATATGGGTGGCACAGCTGCACACAAAATTATGCAGAGATAGGGTTTCAAGGAAGGTCTTGGGAAGCACAAGCTGCAGTAAAAAATGTTGGTGGAAAAGAAAAGCTAATGAGGAGGCAAATTATTGTGGATGACAACAAAGAGAAAAATACAAGAAAGATCCTAGAAGTGATATTCAAGTCCATTAACTAAATTAATTTAGTGTTCTACTCAAGCAGTTCTACTAAGGAACATGGCTGGTGAGGGCAAGAAAGGTAGAAGACTTACAAGTTGAAATCAAGTAAGAATGTGAAAAGTATAGCAAAGTATGAAAATGTGTGATATCTGAAATATTTGCTACCCCTAATGAAGTAGTGTATGTCTGAATGTAAAATGGTTGAATTCAGCAATTAAAACTGTTGTTGATATGAATGGGAGATGTGGTATGCTCCTACAATTTGGGTAGTTCAGGGCATTGAATTTGGTGAAACAAGTTTGGTTTTAAGAACTAGAGCACAAGTCACTTCAAATGATCACTGAAAGAACTGAAAGCTGAGCAAAAAGCCTTCTTGGCTACTTACTGGGTACAAGGCCTCTTGACAAGACATCTAAGATATATGCTGATTGATCTTTTTTAATTCTGTGGGGTTTTCTTTAGTATAGTAGAAACACCTTTTTAAAAAAACCTACAGTTCAGCTTTTTTGGTCACATCTGAGGACACAAAATGCAAATGTCAAATGGATTGTAGAAATTCCTTTATGTGTTTACTAATTCATAACTATTAACGCAACAAAAAAAAAAGAAATCAATTTAAATAGGTAGCTTGAATGTTCTAAGTTAAACATACATTGAGTGTCACACACCTAAAAGTCAAAGTATCCTAACCAAACTATTCCAAATAACTCAAAGAAAAAACCTAGTCCTCCACCTTACAGAACTGGAAAATAACAACATAAAACCCCAAAGCCCATAGAAGGAAGGAAATATAACACCCAAAGCAGAAATAAATGCAATAGAAGTTAAAAACAAATTCAAAAAATCAAATCATTGAAACCAATAGTTGTCCTTTGAAAAAAACAAAATAGACAAACCTCTAGCCAGGCTCACAAATTAAAAACAAAGGGAGAAAGCACAAATGAATAGGATCAGAAATGAAAGAGGAGAATTTTATAAAACAGACTCAGTAGAAACCAAAAGAATAATCATGAGATTAGGATGAATAGCTATATGGAAACAAGTTCAACAATCTAGAAGGGATGAACAACTTCCTATAACTTTATAATCATCCAATGCTGGATAGAGAAGAAATAGAACACCTAAACAGACTAATTAAAACAGTGAAATTGAAACAGTAATCAAAACTCTTCCCAAAAACAAAGCTCAGGACCAGACAGCTTCACAAATGAAATTCACCAAATGTTCTGGAATAAATTAGGAACTATCCCACACAAACTCTTTCAAACATTTGACAATTAAAGAATACTACCAAGTACATTTTATGACGTGACTATTACATTGATACCGAAACTGAACAAGGACAACACACACACACACACACACACAACTACTAAACAATCTCTCTAATGAACACTGATGCAAAAATTCTTCAATAAAACCCTAGCCAACAGAATCCACAGTGCATTAAAAAGAAAATTTAAGTGGCCAAATGGGATTTATTCCAGGGGCACAAGTTTGGTGCCGTATCTGAAAATCAATTAATGTAATCCAACACATCAACAAAAAGAAAAACCATATGATCATATTACTAGATGATGAAAAAGCATTTGACAGAGTTGAACATCCATTTATGATGAAGGCTCTTGAAATTCTTAGAATATAAGTAACATACCTTAATATAATAAAAGGCCATATAAAATAAAACCATTGCCTATCATTCTCAATGATGAAAAATTTGAAAGCCTTTCCCATATTTCTGGAATAAGACAAGGATGTTTACTTTCACTACTGCTTTTTAATATAATACTAGGCTTAGCCAGAGCAATAAAAGAAGAGAAAGACAAAAATCATCCAATTAGGGAAAGAAGTAAAAACAATCATATTTTCAGATGACATAATAATATACAGAGAACCCCCAAAACTCCACAGAAAAAAATTCAAAAAAATTAACCACTTTGTAAAGTAGCACATACAAAAACAATGAACAAAGATCAGTAGTCTTCTTATATACAAACAGTTAATATGAAGAAGAAATCAAGAAAACTATCCCTTTTATAATTGAAACACAAAAAAAATCAAATGCCTGAGATTATACCTAACAAAAGAGGTAAAGGGACTATACAAAAAAAATATATAAAATTTTGAAAAATAGAAGACAAAAAGTAATGAAAGACATCCCTTGCTCAAGGATCGAGAGAAATAACATTAAAACAGTTACACTACTGAAAACAATTTACAGATGCAATGCTATTCCAATAAAAATTTTGATGACATTCTTCAAAGCCACAGAACAGATATTGCTGAAATTCACACAGAACATTAAAAGAACTCAAATAGCCGAAATCTCATGACCAAAAAGGAGACTGGAGGCACCACACTTCCAGGTCTTAAATTATAATACAAAGCAATAAAAATTAAAACAGTATGGTACTAGAACAAAAACAGATGCACAGACCAATGTGCTTGAACAGAAAACCCGAAATAACCCCACATATTTATGGACAGCTAATTTGACAAGGGTGCAAAGAATATGCAATGGAAAAAGGACAGTTTGTTTAATAAATGGTGCTGGGAAAACTGGACGGCTACATTCAAAAATATGAAGCTAGATCATTACCACATTATCTGTAAAATCCAACTCAAAATGAATAAAAGACTTGACATAAAACCTGAAGCCATAAAATATACAGAATATAGGTGAAACACTATGGCATACATCTCTGTTAACATCTGTAAAAACACATCCCTCAAAGCAAAAAAGTGAAGTAAAAGATGAGCAGCTGAAATTACATTAAATTCAAAAACTGACCCTCCCTGGTGGCGCAGCGGGGTAAAGCACAACACTAAGAAGCTAAAGCCACTTCCACATGAGTTCGATTCCTGCCTGCTCTGGAGGTGACCACATGGCGCGGCAGACCTCTCCTTACCTGCCCGCTGCTCCCCTAAGCAGTGTACTTTGTTGATCTGCCTGTTCTGCTCCACACTCTTTCTCGGGTGAAGCCCTCGCCGCCCCTGAGCCTCTGGCCTGTACCCCAGTTCTGTATGCACAAATAAATCTTAAAAAAAAAAAAATTAAAAACTTCTGAGCCACAAGAGAGAGACCTTAGCCAAACAACACATACCTGATTGGGAAAAAAACTTTGCATACAATGCTACTATTAAGGGACTGATCAAAAAGACATACCAAGAGCTCACACCACTCAAAAACAAAATAAACAATCCAGTTCAAAAAAAATGGGTAGAAGAGTTAAAAGACTTCAGCAAAGAGGAAATACAATGGCCAACAGGCATACAAAAAAATGTTCAACATCACTGGTAATCAAAACCACAATGAGATACCACCTTACACCAGTGAGAAAGGCACAAATTAAAAAATCTGGCCCTCCCTGGTGGCACAACAGGTTAAAGTGCAGGTCTGGGAAGCTAGCCACAACCACTTCATCAGCAGGAGTTTGATCCCTGGCCAAGGAGGTGACACGGTACAGCAGAGCTCTCCTGTCTCCTCCACTGCTCCCCTCAGCAGTGTACTTTGTCAGTCTGCCTGTCTGCTTCCCCACTTTGTCTCTGGTGAAGCCTCTCACCACCCCTGCATCTATGGCTTGTACCCCAGTTCTGCTTGCATGCATAAATAAATAAATCTTTACAAAAAAATAAAAATTAAAAAATTTAGCAAAAACAAATGCCTGCAAAGATGTGGAGAAAAAGGAACCTTCTACATTACTGGTGGGAATGCAAATTGGCCCAACCACTATGGAAAGTTGTGTGAAGGTACCTCAAAATGAAAATGGACCTCCCATGTAATCCAACAATTCCTCTCCTGAGTATTTACCCAAAGGATGCAAAAATATTAATTCAAAAGAACAGTTGCACCCCTATGTTTATTGCAGCACTATTGCCCAAAAATAGTGACTGGATCAAGAAGATGTGGTATATATACACAAAGAAATATTACACAGAAAACAAAAAAGATAAACTCATGCCATTAGCAGCAACATGAATAGAATTGGAAGTGATCATACTCAGTGAAATTAGCCTGAAAGAAAAGGAAAAATACCAGATGGTTTCCTTTATAAAAGGAATGTAGGGGGCCAAATTAAGCAATCGGGGGGGATAGAAAGTAATTATAACAAATTAAAAACCAAAACTAACTTGCAACTATAAGCCAGAGACATTCTTGGGGCATGAGGGGAACTGGATCAAAAAGGGGTGGGAAATGCACAAGGGACTATGGTGATGGTACACTGTTGAACTGATGGTGGGTATTTCTTGGGGATGATACATAAGATGATAAAGCATACACTGTATGAAAATGAAGAATGATGTAAAAAATACATCAAATCACAAAAATAGTAATGTTGAGCTTTAAAGTAATAATCCTTAGAATTATCTTCACTTACAGAAATACCTTGTAAAATAATTTTATATGAAAAGATGAAAGCAAATAAATGATATAGAATTAAAGTTGTTTACACAAAAATAAATTTGAATCTTGACTGGTTCACCTAAAAATCAATAAAGTTGATCTCAAAATTAGTATTTTTATACCTTGTTAATTCTCCTATTAAAGTATAATGAAGAAATTGTAAATCGTATTAGCCAGCAGTCAATCTACTTTTATACTTACATAATTTTTTAAAGATTTATTTATGCATACAGAATGGGGGCATAGGTTGAGGTCCAGGAGTTGAGAAGATTCACCAACGACAGAGTATGGAGCAAAAAAGGCAGATCAATCCTGGCGGGCAGGCCAGGAAAGGTCTATGGCGCCATGAAGGTCACCTCTCTGGCCAGGGATTGAACTCCTGCTGCAGAGGCTATTAACAGCTTCATAGTGCTGTGCTTTAACCTGTTGCACCACCAAGGAGGGCCATACTTAACATAATTTATAACTTATCCACTGCTTTTGATAACTGGGGGATCATTGTTTCTTTTATCATTAAACATCACCCCACATATTCACCTCCCTCACTCCTCAAACCCTAACACCACTAAACAAGTGAATCTGATAACATACTTAAAAAAAAAAAGGCAGTTAAACAGTAATGCTCCATAAGGATTTCAAAAAGAAATACTGGTTAAAAAAAAAAAAGACAATGAATATTAATGGGTTGCATGCTTTTATTGTAAATCAGTTTCGTAAATTAAATTTCAAAATTAAAGTGAAAAGGATTTATCAAAAAATATTAACACATAAGTCATTAGTAATCCAATACAAAAGTACTAATGACTTATCATTTCATCTATGCTACCAAGTTATTATTAATATAAAATATCGAACTGCTACCTACACTACTGGTGAAAGATAAACCAATACAATATTTTGCAGAATAAGTCTTATATATGTATCACAGTTAATAAATACCCTTTAGGACCCTCCCTGATGACACAGTGGGTTAAAGCGCAGCATTGCAAGCTAGTGCAGCTGCTTCAGTGCAAGTTCGATACCTGGCTCTGGAGGTGATCCACATGGTGTGGCAGACCTCTCCTGACCTGCCCACTGTTCCCTTCAGCAATGTACTTCGTTCATCTGCCTGTTCTACCCCAATCTGTCTCTGGTGAATATTCTCACCACCCCTGCACCTCTGGCTTATACCCCAGTTCTGTATGCATAAATAAGTAAATCTAAAATATGTATGTATGTGTATACGTGTATGTATGTGTGTATGTTATAATGTTATATACATGTATGTGTATGTGTGTCATAATGGTGAAAGAAATGTAAGGGCACAAATAATAATAATACAGGTTATTCTTTCAATGAATTAATAAGTTAATAGTAAGTCCTTCTGCAGAATATTTAATATATGTTGACTGAATGAACAGAAAAATAAGGTTGTAAAAGATCATACACAAATAACCAAAATATGTTAACAGTGGTTATTCCTGACTCACTACTCAAGAATGCTATTTTATACTTAACATCTATAAAGATTTTAAATCTTTTTAATAAACATTCTTCAATACACATTACACTAGTATTAAAGTTCATAAAAATTTTGTAAGCAAAACAAATTCTCTTAGTTTGCTGGCTCCTACTGTATGTAAATAAATTTACTCAGCACAATGTGACCTAAAGTGTATCTTATAATCAAATAGTCTTTATGATACTATAAAAAAAAAAGCAAAGGAAACCCTTTAAGGATAATAGGTGTCTTGATAACACCATCAACAAGTATCATAAACTATTAATGCACATAAATTCCACCAAGGTTATCACTTATATTGCTTTATAATTTTTTTAATTATTAACGTTAAAACACTAAAAATTTACCTGCATTGCACTTTTCCCCAGTTTCACCACTTCAAATAATGTGACAGGCTCCCCTTCACCATTCTGTTGAGGATGCCCATTAGCTCTTCCACGGCCTGTTCCTCTAATTCCAGCTTCAATTCTACTCTTCTCTCCTGGTGATTTCCGCGGTTTCTTATTTGTAGACTGAATAGAAAAATTAAGAAAAAGTTAAAAGGTGGTATACTCTGCTTTAAGCAGAACATGAAATCTTGTTCCAATCTGTGAAAAGTTTAGTTGGACCGTTATAGATTATAAAGACATAATTCCTGACCGAAGGAAGCACTGTGATTTGTTGCCAGTGATAAAAACAAAGTACAAATTACAATGATTATGTGAATACATTAATTTATATAAGGAATGAAAGCAAGAATTAAAAAAAAAAAGACTTAGAGTTCTGTGTAGTAATGCTAATGCTGAATATTTTAACCATGTTCCCCTTCTTGCCAACTCCTTTATACCATTTCTTCATCATTCTCCTACTTCCAAAAACATTCAATAAAACATTACTTGAAAGTGCTGCATATTAAACGTCTCTCTAAACTGTACTATTCAAGAATTTCTTATCCAGTAATTAAACAAATAGATATTGAACATATATGAAATAATTATTGGTACTAGAAATGAGGCAATAAACAAACACTCCTGTCCTGATGAAGTTTACACTCCTGTCCTGATGAAGTCTTCAATTAAGATTCCATATCATGTGAAGAAAAGGGAACTCTCCTATACCACTGGTGAGAATGCAAACTGGTCCAACTACGGAAAGCTGTGGAAGTTCCACAAACTACTAAAAATGGAGCTACCACATGACTCAGAAATTCCACTCCTGGGAATCCACCCAAAGAACACCAAAACATTAATTCAAAAGGATACCTGAACCCCTATGTCTATTTTGGCACTATTTACTACAGGTACATATGGAAACAACCACAAATGCCCAAAAACAGATGACTGGATCAAGATGATGTGATATATACATACCCACATGGGATACTATTCAGCAATCAAAAAAGATAAACTTATACCTTTCGCTGCCAACATGAGTGGAACTGCAAGGCATTATGCTTAGTGAAATAAGATAGCAAGAAATGAAAAATATCAGATGGCTTCATTTATAGGAAGAATGTAGGGGGATCAAATAAAGAACCAGTAAAAAATAATAATAAAATTTTTTAAATTAGCAGGCAACTATAAACCATTCTGCAGGAGAGGAAGAGGGAGAAGAATCAAAACAGGAGAGAAGAACACAAGGGATTATAGTGACAGTGCACAGGTGATTTGGTGGTAGGAGAAAGCAAACACTATAAAAAGTGAACAATGATATAAAATAAATAAATTTTTTTAAGTAAAAAATAGACCATACATGTGCCCAATTAAAAAAAAAATCAAAACTAGGGGCCTCATGGTGGCTCAGGGGTGAAGGCCTCAGCACTATCAGGTCATCGCCAGCCACTGCAACATGAGTTCAATCTCCAGCCAGGAAGCTAAGTCACATGACACAGCAGATCTCTTCTATCTCACCCACTCTTCCCCTAAGCAGTACATTTCAGTAGATCCATCTGTTCTGCTCTCCACTGTCTCTGATGAATCTTTTCACTCCTTGTACCTCTGACCTACACCCCAGTTCTTGCATGAATAAATAAAAATAAATCTTTTTTTAAAAATCAACTTTATGCCTTGCCTTTAAAGTCAGGGTAACTTAATTAAATTGCTTGCAATCACAGTATTTCTTTCCATAAATTTCACTCACATATAAACAATGCTTATACTTCACAAGATAGTATTGATTTTTTGTTGTTGTTTAATTTACTAGATATTTCATGAAATCAGCCATATCATTTCTTCTTTTTCTCTCATTATATTCCCTACCTGTTAGTATTACAGTGGGTATCTGCCTTAACATATCCTCTTCTAAAACTTCAAACTCTATTTTGACTGCTTTAATTTATTAATGATCATTTATTTCACATATCAATGTATAGCTCCAAGTTCATCTTTATTTGTCCCACTTTTTGAATCTTGAGGTGGCTCCTGTAAGTAAGCATTTCTCATTTGCCTTCTGCTACAGTGTTAAGCTTTTTAACTGCAGGGACCTAGATGTACATTTCAAATTATAGTATTGAAGGGCTTCTCTTTGTGATTATAGTTTCTGTATTTTCTACCTCTCTATTCTTTATAGTACTTCCTCATTTTCTCAGTAGTTAACAACACATTTGTGTGCTGATTAATAATCATTTTATATGCTGGTCACTAAACAAAAGCCTATAATAAAAAAACACAGATGAAAAAGAACCTAAACATACCACTAAAGAAAATCAACAAACCTCAAAGGAACAGAAAGCAACCACAAAAGTTACCAGAAATCAACTAGCAAAATGGCAAGGAATACACACACACACACGTGTTATGTATGTATTTATATATACACACACATACATACATATATATACACACACACATACATATATATATATATATATATAAACACAACTAAAACCTGAAATACAAATGCACTAAACTTTTCAATAAGACAAAGAATGAATGAATGCATTACAAAACAAGACCCAACTATATGCTGCCTATTAGAGACTCAGTATAGGAATGAGGACATTCACAGACTGAAAGTTAAGGGATAAAAAATAATACTGCATGAAAATAGAATTAAAAATAAATTTGGTACTGTTATATAAAACAAGTTTTAAAGCAAAGACTATAATAAAAAAACAAAGGTGGCATGTTTATTGCTGCTTTATTTACAATTGGTAAAACAGGGAAGCAGCCCAAATGCCCAAAAGTAGATGACTGGAGTAAAAAGATGTGGTACATATACACAATGGAATATTACTCAGCAACCAAAAAAAAAAAAAAAGAAACACATGTCTTTTGCAGCAACTTGGATGGAGCTGGAAAAGGTCATGCTTAGTGAGATAAGCCAGAAAGAAAAAGAAAAATACCAGATGGTTTTTTTCTAGCAGGAGTATAATGGACCAGGCGAGAAAACAATAATAATAATAATGAACAACTATATACCAGAGACATTTTGTGGGGGTGGAGTGGGGAATGGGTCAAAAATGGGGGGGGGGAGGGGAAGAGTGCAAAGTGCACTGGACTATGGTGATGGCACATGGGTGACTTGTGACTTGGTGATGGGAAACCCACGGGGGTTACAATTGAGATTAAAAAATGTACAAAATTATGTAAAAATAAACATATTACATATTAAAAAAACAAAGGTGGACATTATATAATGATAAAGGGTCAATTCATCAAAAAAAATATACTGGCTATATTTTTGTCTTTTGTTTTTTGAGATGTTTCTGGTTATAGTGTTAATTCTTTAGTATGATCAGTCTGTTTTGATCTTGTGTTTCTTCATTCAATTTTGGGAGGATTTCTGATTTAAGGAGTTTAACCCATGTAAAACTCCAAAATATGCAAAATATGCAAAATAAATATTAAAAGACCTAAAGGGAAAAACTGACAGAAACACAAAGACAGTAGGCAATTTTAATACACAAATCAGCTACTAGATACTCCAACAGAAAATGAGTAAGAAAATAATGGTCTTCAATGATACATTATACCAAACAGACACATAAAAATAAAACACAGCATCCAAAACACAGCAGAATATATAAGCAACATTCTCAAGAACAGGTCACATTTAAGGACACAAAACAAATTTCAATAAATTTAAGATTTGAATCATATCAAAAAATTTTCCAAGACACAAAATTATGAAGTCAGAATTTAAAAAAATAACACTAGAAAAGATACTAAATTGTGGAGATTAAATAATATGCTACTCAATAACTTGTGGGACAACAGAGAAATAAAAAAAAACTTATCTGGAGACAAGCAAGAATGAAATAAAAAATATTAGGTCAATGAAACAAAATGGTTCTTTTTAAAAAGTCAACAAAATGATAACTGGCTGAACTCGTTTAAAAAAAGAGAGAAATGGTTCAAATAAAATCAGAAATAAAATGAGACAATAAAGTAACAAAAATGGAAAAGATCATGAAACACTATTATGAACATCTGTATACTAACAAGTCAGACACCTCAGAAAACATGGGTAAAACTCCTTGAATTGGAAATCCTCCCAAAATTGAATGAAGAAACACAAGATCAAAACAGACTGATCATACTAAAGAATTAACACTATAACCAGAAACATCTCAAAAAACAAAAGACAGGAGCAGACAGTTTTACTGGAAAAGTCTACCAAACATTCTAAGTTCTCTTGCACATTTTTGTCAAACTTTCAAAAATAACAAAAAGGATTATCCTAATTCCTATGAAGTCAACAAAGCACTGATAATACCAAAAAAAAAAAAAAATTACAAACCATATGTCTACTGAACACAGATAAAAATAACATTCTCAATCTCCATGCACTAGTAGAATCATATTCAACAACACATTTAAAGATCGTACACTATGATCAAGTAATAAGTCTAGTGATGCAAGATGATTTGATATAACAGATCCATCATTGAGATAAGGCAAATCAACATGATATAAGATAAAGCCAATCCTATAGAGGATACCATTCCATCTCCACACAAACCTACATTCACTTCTGCTAGAAAAATAAGACATGCCAATAGACTTATCTTTGGAATGGGTTTAGAGAAAACACATGTAGACACAGGAGAACATGCAAACTCTACAGATGGTCCCAGCCGGGAATAAATTTTGTTCCTCTTCAACATTATAATGAAACATTAAGCAAAGTAACATATTTAAAGATCTTGATTTATTTTGTTGTTCAACTTGCTTTACCTTTCATCCCTTGGAGATCTTTCAGTTGGCTCCAGTGTCCATCTAACATATTCCCATCATTGTGTGTCTTTATATTTTTAGCACCTGGTTACATTCTAAGACAACATAATCCAGTCTCATTTTGTTTACTCCCTTTCCCAATTTAAGAATCAGGCAATAGTCCAAGGGGCCCTGGATGCTTCATTGAAGAATATTAAAGATTAAAATATGTCACTAGGTTTTGCTTCTTGATACTAAGTTTTCCTTCCTTCTAGGCCCTTAAGAAAACAGAATAAAGACATTCCATATAAATAATTTATAATTGTATTATAAATTACAATTTATAATTGCAGTATAATACAACTATAATATTTCTATAGATTACCATCTGTTATCTATATTAGCTAAACAAAAATTCATACAAGCAACTCCAACTCTAAATTTATTGCCACATGAATGAATCTTCTTGCTATCAATAAATTCCCTAACAACAAGAAACATGGCTACCATACATGTAGAATCGTCTTAGAATTGTTAAACCATTCCCCCATAGGAAGTTTATGAACTAAAGATTACATTACTTGCATACAGTTAGTACAGTTTTTGAGATTCATTTTCAAAGTTACTTAAATCAGCAACTTTCTACCTCCATTTCCTTCAGTGATATTGTCTCAAACATTTGCTTTGGAGTTTGATTGTTTTGTCTTTTACATATAGTCATACAACATAGTCTTTTTAGACTGACATCTTTTACTTGAACAATATGCATTTAAAATTCATTCAACTCTCTTTGTATGTTTATACCATATTTTATCATTCATGTATGTCTGACAGACATTCTGTTCACCATTTTGGGAAATTAGAAATAAACCTGCTCTTAAGTATATACATGCGGTGTTTTATATGAATACCATTTTTTTTTTTTAAGATTTATTTATTTATTCATACAGAACTGGGGTACAGGCCAGAGGCTCAGGGGCGGTGAGAGGCTTCACCAGAGACAGAGTGGGGAGCAGAACAGGCAGATCGACGAAGTACACTGCTGAGGGGAGCAGCGGGCGGGCCAGGAGAGGTCTGGCTCACCATGTGGTCTCCTCCGGGGCAGGCGGCAGGCGGGAATCGAACTCATACGGAAGTGGCTTCAGATTCTCAGTGCTGTGCTTTAACCCGCTGCGCCACCAGGGAGGGCCCTGAATACCATTTTTAAGTCGTTTCAAACCCATACCTAAGAGGACATTACTACATAAAAATGTAAAATTGTATTTAGCTTTATATAGAACTACCAAACTGTGTTATAATAGATACCACTTTGTATTCCCATGAACACTGCACATTTTTCTTTTCTTTTTTTTTTTGCTTCACATCCTGGCCAGAAATTGATATTGTCAGGTTTTGGGATTTAAGTGATTATAATATAAATACAGCAGTAGCTCACTGTTTTCTTAATCTGCAATTCCTGAATGATAAATAGGAAGTAAGGACTTTTTATTATGATTTCTATAAACTGAACTTTTACATTGAAATTGCTGGTCAAAGTCCTGGCATCCTGATTAGATCATGACTAGTTTTCTATCCTTGCACTATTTGATATGGGTAGTTACAGTCTCATGTAGTTAACTGAGCACTTAAAAGATGGCTAGTTAAGGGGCCCTCCGTGGTGGCCCAGCGGGTTAAAGCACCACACTAAGAAGCTAAAAGCCACCTCTGCATGAGTTCGATTCCCGCCTGCCCCGGAGGTGACCACATGGCGTGGCAGACCTCTCCTGACACGCCTGCTGCTCCCCTCAGTAGTATACTTTGTAGATCTGCCTGTTCTGCTCCCCACTCTGTCCCTGGTGAATCCTCTCACCCTCCGCATCTCTGGGCTGTAACCCAGCTCTGTATGAATAAATAAATAAATCTTTTAAAAAAAAAAAAAAAGATGGCTAGTTAAAACTAAGATATGCAGCTAAGTATAAAACATCCTAAAGATTGTAAAGATTTAGTATGGAAAATTACATATAATATCAATAACTTTACATTGATTATGATAAAAATCATAATATTTTAGATGTGTTAATTAATTATCAAAATTAAGTTTGTCCATTTCTTTCAATTTCTTTGAAAATACTGAAATATGGATGTGGGTCTAGTCATATTTCGGTTGCCACTATTGTAATGCTATAATCACAGTAATACTTATAAAACAAACCTAATCTCATCTCTCTCTTGATAATTTAATCTCTTATTCTAGACACTGTAAATAAGGCTGTGCATTATTAATCTATTCAGTCATTTGCTATACCAGCTCCCACTTTACATTCCACAATCCTGCATACTAGGCAATTTAAAATTGCCTGAAAATATGATTATTTCATACATTCATCCTTTTTAGCTGGACTCTATATGCCAGCTCCTCCCAGTCGTTCTTGGATTTGGTGATGTAGACTGTGAGTTATCCTATATATAGCTTTTGGGCTAGCATAACTTTGATTAGTTAATTTTTCCAAGTAGCATGCTAATGTCTACTTAAAATAGTCTACCTGGATTTATTCATAAGGTATGAAAGTGAAATAGTCCCTACTATTTATAATGTACATAAACATACATGGGATAGTTTAAGGCAAAATCTTTACACACATATAATGAAAACCAGAAATACAAATGATGACAATATATAATGAATTATAGTGTGAAAAGTACTGTTCACAAAAACAAACAAAAAACGTACATTTCACAGAACTTTGGTTTAAATTGACAGAATGGTTGCAGTGAAGACCAAGATTATTTCCAGTGACTGGTAACTAGGGAAAGTTTCACAGAGAAGATGAGCTGCAAGTTGGGATTTAATGGACTTAGATGTCAGGGAAAAAATTTCAGAAAGTCATTAAAAGTTACCATTAATACAGAGTTCCAGAACTCCCTGTGGGAAAGCACAAATCACTTATGAAAGGACAAAAGGTGTATCTGACATAATGAAAGGTTATAAATAGGGAAGATACACAGAAAAAATATTTTGTTCCAAGATAGAATGGAAGAATATAACCCCAAGATGAAAGTGTAGCTCTTATTTTCTGAATACATTACTTGGCAGTATTTAAAATGATGATTGTAAATGGAAAAGACTTAAGGAAAGAAGATAGCAGTGCCGGTACCTACAAAGAAAAGCTTTATGAAAGGAACTTGGGACAAACATAGAGGATACTGTGAAACAAAAATTCATCTAATGTGGAAAATAGTAAAAAGACAATATTTGCATAATCTGAAAGGACATATTCTTTGTAGGATTCTTGGAACTCCTATATTGAAAATTATTTCAAAGTAAAAGGAAATTAAACAATGACAATAAAAAGTGCTGTTTTAACAGTGAGTAAATGAATACAATAAGAGATTCATGAAGTCACATCAAAATACATGAACAGCGTTACCACTGCTAAACAGAACGTTATCTATCAAACTTTGGAACTATCCAAAATGGAGCCAACTGACAGAAAATACACAAACAATCTTCAGAATAGGTACCTACATTATTACTCAAATCTGATCATACTGACAATTATACCTCTCAATATTAATTAGCAGCTTGAAAACTTTGCTATTCTTAAAAGAATAAGTTTTGGTACTAGGGTATGAATTCAAAGCTTAGTGTTGCCATTTGTATGTGATCTTAGACATAGTAACACTTTGTAATTTGGTTTTCTACTCTGTAAGGTAAATATAAAACCTACTTTTACAGTGTCAATGTGAGGATTAAATGACATAATGAGGATTAAATGACATAACAGTATGAACAACTCAGTAAAAAAAACTGGGGCATAAACTCAGGAGACTGGTGTTTCCAAGATGAAGAACTGGGCCTGATTGAGTAAAAGTGGAAATGTAAACAGTCATATGAATTAATGAGTGTGATAATATGGACTAGAACCTAAAATAAGTCTTTAGAATGGCAATAAATATTCCTGCTCACCATTTTTTTTTCAATTTAGTAAATATGTGGCAAATATGTACCACTTACATATTAGATTGTATAGCAGCAATGTTTCTAAAAATCAAGTAATATTTCCAACCACAAAACAGCTATGCTTTTGGAGTCAGACATCTTTTTAGGAATACAGGGAAGCAACTACAGACACATCCGAACTAGATATTCTAAAGAGTACTACAGTAGCCTTCAGAAGAGGGATAAATACTCACTAGTTAAAAAGAGTAAAGGCTTTAATGAAGGAGATAGCACTTAACCTAAATCTTATAAATGAAGAATTTTAATTGGAGGGAGGGGGGAGAGTGAGTAGAGACAAATTCAAGTAAGTAATCATGTAGACAGTTCATTCTCTACCTTCATATAAGATAATCTTATTTCCAATTTGCACCTATAATCCATAAATCCCAGAGAAAGCAATGTAACTTGTTTACAGTTTTAGAAAATCATATGGCAATAATAAGGGAGATAACAATAGGTGCTAACTTCTCAGTGTGAAACATGTTTTCTCCAACACATTTTCACTTTTAAATAAGGGAGCATAAAACAAGTGTAGAGAAAATGTTGGAAATCAGCCTCCTAAACTTTTGTTTTAAGATTGTCCAAAGTTAAGGATATTGATACTAACTAAAAAATGTGACAAATAGATAAATACAGAAGGAACATCAATCTAAAAAGTCTTTAAATTACTAGTTCGGACAGGTAGGGGTGTGTGTGTGTAATTTATTAAATAGCATAACCATAAATTCCAACAGGTAAATCTTATTTACATAAGGACTCAAAACAACAAAATACATTTAAAAAGTAACATAAAATGATTATAAACTTCAAATTGGTAATTTGTTGATATCAGTAAAATACCCAGTCACTGTGACTGGGTGCTACTTTAAAAAGACAAATTAAACCCTTATTGTTTAGAAATATATTCTAAAACATTTACAGATGTGTAGGATGACCTTCAATGTAACAATAGAAGGAAAGGAGTAGAGAAATAAAGTAATACTGCCCATGACTTTAGGTTATATGGGGAACTCTTTATACTGTTACACCTATTATATAAGGAAGTTGAACTTACCCACAGTAACATTCACAAAACAGAAAAAAATATGCTAACAGTAAATGATTTCATGAAAGCGAATGCAGAACAGTACAAGCCTCAGCCTTCCCTGATGCAATTATACTAATGTCATTGAGAGCTTAAACCACTTTAAATTAAATGATGACTAGTATGCTCAGAATACATATGGCAAACCTCATAGAAATGGGGCCCAGAGCTTTTCTAAACTTCTCAATCATGCATCATTGACAATATATTTACACTGATCCTAAATACTAACCTAATATTACCAAAATATACACTCAGGAACTCACAAGAAAGCATAGTTACATCTTAAAAACAAGAGAAGTTGCAACTAAAGATACCTCAATTCCATGTTAAATCATCTGCATGTTTTCATAGGGGCCAGCTTTTTATTTTTCTTTAAACAGAAGCACAGAAGGCAAAAGAGATACTAATCAAACTTGTGAGTTTCCAAGAATCAAACTTAGTAAGTTTCCAGGAATCTCTCATGTATTACTGAAATATTTAGAAGTATTAACAGTATTAAAATTAATAGTTCATATCAATCCCTTGATTCAAAAACCATTATAGGAACAACAACAACATAATACATACTGGAGGCCGACCAGGACGACCCCTTTTTCTTTTTCCTTTGACCTCTGTTTCTTCAAGTTCACTCCCAGCATCTGAATGGGCAGTAGCTTCATTAGTTGAATCCCTAGAAAATAGTATATAATTTTAGGGTACAAAGTAATTCATAAACAAAACAGTTCTGTTTCACTGCTCTCCTTAACTCCTGCTACACAACTGACTAGATATGGTTTAGACTTCTGGATGCAGAAAAATATTCATTAAATCAAAAATGTTACCCTCTCTGCCTAATATCACATAACAGTAAACTGAATGCACCAACTAGAGAAGCAAAGTGGAGGAAAGTACTATAGAAATGCCAGTTGCGAGACAAAATATAAATCAAACAATTTCAAGAATATTTAAAATAAAAAAGACAAAATCTTGGGAAGAATTTTATTCATTGTATAAAATGAGAAAAGGCAGTATTACGGTGGTAAATATTTAACAAATGGCTCTTTATAAAAGTTACAAATATGTTAATAGAAATGTTACTGATAAAGGATATGTGACATACACTATACAAACAATAATATGATAACACAATACACAAGCTAATGGATTCACATAAAATGATGCTGATGATTTTGCTAAATCTTTGTACCCATGACTAACCTATGAATGAATGAATGATGAACAAATAGGGTTTTGACATGAAAGACAGCTGATG
The DNA here is from genome assembly GCF_000260355.1 of Condylura cristata. Taxonomy (NCBI): domain Eukaryota; kingdom Metazoa; phylum Chordata; class Mammalia; order Eulipotyphla; family Talpidae; genus Condylura; species Condylura cristata. The sequence goes on along the minus strand of NW_004567115.1, from coordinate 11,134,504 downwards.
CAAGATCATTTTAATCAATACAACACAAGTGAAATGACAAAGACGTTTGTTGGAACTTCAAATTTTAATAGTGTGAACAACTTTATTGAATTAGATGAATTTTCAAATACTGGAAGAGTATTTCCTCAATTTTATCAGACTTCGTTTCTTTAAAATGAGTTTACTATGCATTCTTAACAATTTCCTCATCATATATTAAGCTTACAGATAACTGACAAAGTAATAAATTGAATCCTGATCTGCAGTGTTTGCTAACATTGATGGTGTGAACACTCCCAGTCAATTTCACACCATCAAAGTGTTATTACGAAAAACAGAGTTGAGGCATAATGGAGAGTAGTAATAACACCTTAAAAATATTTCCACCAAACATATATAATAGGTGTAATTAAAAACTCAAAAGTACAGAACATGTAAATAACAGTAACATGTGAAATTAGGAAGTGATGAATTTTGAATATATGTTAAGTTTGTACAATTTAAACTTTTATAGTGACCAAGTTATATCTGAGCCACAAAATCCCTGCAATTTTAACAGTCAACTTCAACATTATTATAGGCTGTTTCCAGCATAGTACTTAAAAGGCACAGATGCCATGGTGGAAACAGCCTATAACAAGAAAGAACTGTTTCACTAAATTCTTAATACATTACTAGGGCTATAAAGAATCAGCATAAAATTGCAGTAATAGGCAGGGCACAAAACAAATAAGCTCAATTTACAAAATTATGTCTTAATCTGCCTCACTGAATACACTGTACTGATTGCTTAAGGTTTGATTCTTTAGTGTCTGCTCTTCTCCCTTTAAAAAAATAAAAAAGAGGCCCTCCCTGGTGGCGCAGCGGGTTAAAGCACAGCACTGAGAAGCTAAAGCCACTTCCGCATGACTTCGATTCCTGCCTACCCTGGAGGTGACCACATGGTGTGGCAGACCTCTCCTGCCCCGCCCGCTGCTCCCCTCAGCAGTGTACTTCGTTGATCTGCCTGTTCTGCTCCCCAATCTGTCTCTGGGGAAGCCTCTCACCGCCCCCTGAGTCTCTGGCCTGTACCCCAGCTCTGTATGCACAAATAAATAAATCTTTAAAAAAATAAAAATAAAAAAGATTTATTTATTTATGCATACAAGAACTGGGGACAGGCCATTCTTGGGGGGGAGGGGGGAGAAGGTTAATGCATTCTCCAGAGAGAATGGGAAACAGAACAGGCATATTGACTGAAATACACTGCTGTGGGAGCAGCAAGAACAACAAAAAGAGGTCTGCTGCACCATGTGGGTCAACTCCCTGACTATTGAAACTCATGCTGCAGTGGTGGTTGGTGGCTTCATAGTGCTGTGCTTTAAGCTCCTACACCACTAGGGAGGCCCACTTCTCCTTTCGTATTACATTCTCTTGGAGATCTCCAATACTGGAGATACTGACTTTATTTCTAGCTTTCTGCTCATGTTGATATCATTAATCAACTGAACGACTATGTTAATGAGCAAGTGTGCCTTAAGTTCTTACACAATTCATTGTCCCATTTACCCTATCTTACTCAAAGTCTTGAAACCTCGTGAGTTGTCCTCTATAACTCTCACATGCTTTCCAAGATGATTACCATAATCCCCATTCCACAATATAATATTAATGGTGTCTGCCTGCTTCAAATATTACCCTGTCCAAGACATTCTAGACACTACTGCCAGCAACATTCTTATCTACAATTACTTCCCTGCTTGCAAATCTTCAAAGGTAATCTGGGATGTTTAAATTATAAATAACAGTAATCTGGTACAGGGGTCAACAAACATTTCTCCTTAAAGTGCTAAGTAATACTTAAGGCTTGGAGTAATTAAGTCTCTATATTACTACTCAATACACTCATAGAAGCATGAATGTAGCAAAAGACAATATAAAAATAAATGGGTATGGCTTAGGTCCAGTAACATTTTATTTACAAAAACAGATGCCTGAGTCACTAGCATTGTTTTGTCTGTCAATTCTTGATCTAATTGACATTATTACTTTTTATTAAAAACCAATAAATCAGACCCTCCCTGGTGGCGCAGAGGGTTAAAGCACATCACTAAGAAGTTAAAGCCACTTCAGCTTGCGATCCCCACCTGCCTGGGAGGTGACCACATGGCAAGGCAGACCTCTCTTGACACTCCTGCTGCTCCCTTCAGCAGTGTACTTTCGTAGATATGCCTGTTCTGCTCCCCACTCTGTCGCTGGTGAATCCTCTCACCACCCCCTGAGCCTCTGGCCTGTACCCCAGGTCTGTATGCACAAATAAATCTTTAAAAAAAAAAAAAAGGCAATAAATCATAGTGCTTATACTCCCCACTCTATTCCAAAAGTTTAACACATATTGAGTGCCAGTATATGTGTGTACGTGTGTGTGTTCTAAAATAAATATGCTTAAAAGCCAGGTAAAAAAAACATTCTGTCCTGATTTTACAGAGGAGGAAATGAAGCTCTGAAAGCTTGGTGATCTTTTCCTATAGTCACAAACTTAGTCAATGGCAGAACCCACTCGATTACATCCTTTCCTATAGTCACAAACTTAGTCAATGGCAGAACCCACTCGATTACAAGATAAACCTGAATTCTCTATTTCCAAGTCAGGATGCTAGAATGCAAATATTATGTTTTTATATTTTTGTGTAGATAGAATCCAATAGAGCTTTTGATGCTTATAGATATCTCCAGGCAACTACAGGGGTAGGTCTAATGCAGAATGTAGTATCTGTTTGACCCATTAGTAAAACCAACATATCCTTGAGCAATGTATTTTACTGATAAAACAGAAAAGTTGTCTAATTCTGCCAACTGCACTCAGCTCAAAAGGTGACAGATTATTTCCAACAAATAAATAATACACTCCAGTTTGTGCTTGCATGTTTATTAAAATATATAGTGGCTCTCCCTGGTGGCGCAGCGCGTTAAAGCGCAGCACTGAGAATCTGAAGCCGCTTCCACATGAGTTCAATTCCCGCCTGCCCCGGAGGTGACCACGTGGCGTGGCAGACCTCTCCTGACCCGCCCGCTGCTCCCCTCAGCAGTATACTTAGTCGATCTGCCTGTTCTGTTCCCCACTCTGTCTCTGGTGAAGCTTCTCACCGCTCCTGAGCCTCTGGCCTTTACCCTAGTTCTGTATGCACAAATAAATAAATAAATCTTTAAAAAATATATATATAATATGGAATTAATATCAAGCAATAGAAAAGATTAAAAATACAAGGGATTGTATGTACTTCACCAAACCCTGTTTACCTATAGAACATCGTTAATAGTTTGATCAATATAATGCTCTAAACATTTGTGCTTTTACACAGACAGAAACAGATCTCAAAATACAAATCAATTTGTCTATTTCAACTTCTAAATAGAAATTCCCTTACAAATATTTAGGATTCCTGAAAGGTACTACTAAATATCTATTGCTGTAATAATCTCCTTCTAAAAAGTCTTCTCACTTCTACTACTACCCCTTCCAAACTAATCACTACACTATAATAAGAGTTCTGTTCTAAACATATCTTTTTACTCCTTTCCCATACTTCAAACCTTGCAATAGATTCTAACACTAAGGAAAAAAAATACTCAAAAACTTGTGTAATGTTGTGTAGCAGGTCCCTATGTAACAGTCCCATTTCATTCACAAGTCTTTATATCAAGTTAATCTACGTGCACAACGGAGGGGTTTTGACAAGGAAGAACTTTCTTTCAGTTCCTCAAGCATACCATAATCCCTCCTAACTCAGGGTTCCACCTTTTCCCTCAAACACTCCCTCCACTCAGACCTAAACTCACCTTTCTTAGAACAGTAGAATCAATCAAGCATGTGCTAACAGCCTTCAAAAATAGTCCTCTAGTTTTCTTTCACCTCATTAGTGGCAACTTAGATCTATGTGTTTGTGATTATTTGATTAACAGCCTCCTGCACAAGCTTCAATGCAACAAGGACCAAGTCTTCCACATGCTCTTTTTTCCACCAGAGCCTAGCATAGTTCTTAGTATTAGAAAATGCAGTAGAATATAGAAATATGTAATAATTTATAACATTTAACAATGCTTAACAGTAAATAGCAGTAAGGTAATAAACCAATTGTGATTATAATATCTAAATGATGCAAGAAATAATAAGGTCACTTCCCTACAAACCCTACAACATTAAGAATTGCTGAATAAAAGGTATTTTTAGGGAAACCTAGAGATCAATTTTTAATATAGGATCTTCACTTCATAAATATTTAAACTAAAGTTTACAAATTCAAGACACACACTGTTTTCTTTCCTTTCCAAAACAAACAGTATTGCTGGATGAAGAATCAAGTAATATAATATATGCTACTAATATGTCTGTTAATAGCCTCCAAAATTGTATGTCCTTAATAAATGCTTCTTATTATAGATTTCAACTTGACCAAAAGTACCATTTTCACTCAATGTTTAAGCAAAGTTTATCTACCCAGTTCCTAGATTATCACTCTCCACTACTGACAATCATATTACAGGTTTAAACTTTATAAGGATAGTAACAGTTACTCAGAAGCATATGATGTTAAATATCATGGTCAACATAAACATCTTTAAATACAGCATCTATTTAAATAAACCTCAGTTTCATATTTAATCAAAAAGCTATTCAAAGGCTTAACAACCAAAGTGCTAGGAGTAGTCCATACAAAAATAAAGCACAAGAGTATACAGCTTAAAACAAGAAAAACAGTAAGAAAATGTGGTGCAAATAAAAAGGAAGAGCATTATAGGAGCACCAGAAGAGAATCTATCCCAACTATGAGGAGTTAGGAGGCACTGGAGTCATGATACGGCAGCTAAAACTCAAAAGTACTTTTTTAAGTTGGCTAGGTAAGAGCAGAAGTATGCTTGCATTGCAAGAAAATAAAAACAGACAACGGCACAAAGGAAATACTGTGTGGATGCCTCCAAATTTGGTATGTGGAACTCAGTGGCTCAAGCTAATTAATAGTAAAGAAGCTTGAGGTAAATAACTAGAAAGAGCATAAACTACATCTTATATTTGAGGGAAAGTAGGTACTGAAGTTTTTCAGGCAGGTAAAGTTATTTGGATAGCGTTTGCATCTCAAGAGTTCTGTAGAGAAAAAAGAGGACACCAGGAGGCCAAATGGAAGGCAAATAAAGTCTCTTGGAAAAGAGGCATATTAGTAAAATGAGACAGCAAAAACACACAAATGACTGTTTAGTGTGTTGGTCACTTTTCATTATCTCTAAACATCTGTTATATATGTATTATAGTAAGCAGATTTCAAATGTTCCTCTTGAAGAAATCTACAAAAGGAAAAGTATTTGCCATTACACTAACCACATTCCAAACAATCCATACAACTCAAAACTAGATCAGTCCTACAATTCTAACAAATACAATGTGATGCCACCAGAAAAGCCAATTGGAATGTCCTTCATATTACTTTTAGCAAAATGGAATATTTCAATGGCCTCAATCTCACAGAAATGTAGGGAATCAAAAGGGAGGTAAAGGGACTGGGGAGAGGAGGTGCTGGTGTTAAAGAAACAATATGTTAGAGAAGCCCTGTAATATAGGATAGGATTCTGTAAACTTTTTCCATAAATGGTCAAACAAAAATATTTATGCTTTGCAAGCAATTCCTTTACATACAACCTATAACATGAAGCAGTTATAAGCAATCTGTAAAGGATTATTTATAAAATAACACTTTATTTGCAAAATCAAAGTATACTAGATTCAGACCATAGGTGAGAATTTACTAGTCACTAATATAACTTAATTTTTTGTTGCTGAATATAGAATGTATTGACAATGTAATAGCAAGGGTTATGGATGAATATGATAATTATACAGTCTAAGAGTTCTTTTATTTCAAATAAATTGCCCAAATACCAGAGAACATATTTGATTTCTCTCATTAAAGAGAACATCTGGATAAAGAACAAGGTTATTAATGTTTTAAAAAGGAAGAAAACTGGTATACTTACTGTAACACTGGTATCTCTGAAGTAATCATTGCTGGAGAGGTTTTTCCACAATGGAGCAGTAGCATCAAGTGCTATATAACTCAAAACTTTTAAAACAACCTCAATGGCAATCCTGTTAATAAAAAAATAATAATAAATAAAATTTTCGCCAGTTTGGAAGTTTAACAGCTGCAACTGTAAGCTATTTAAAGTGTATGATGTAAATTGATATACACCAACATTATCAAGATCTGCCCACACCCAACATCTCGCTATTTTCCCCAGCAACACTTCTCTATTCTACCTTCATCAGTTTGACGTTAATTGTACATATAAATAATGCCACATGTTGTACTTATCTGACTTATGTCTTTCAAATTGATACACCGCAAATGCATCAAAATTTTATCAAAGCTGAATATTATAACCATTGTGTAGCTACATAGGTGTGCCTGTGTATATATGTGTGTGTGTGTGTATGGTGTTGAGTGTGTGTGTGTAGGTATGTATATACCCACCCCCAAACACATACATCCTGTGTGTACATATTACACACATACACCCAACACCATATTTTCTTCATTCATGCAAGTCAACGGACACTTAGGATGTTTTCATTATGTAGGCTACAATGAATAACTATGCTATGAACATTGAAAACAGGTACATCTTACATATGTTCATTTAAAATCTTCTGCATCTGTATCCAAGAAGTGACATTTCTGGACCTTATTGTAGTCTTATATGTAATAATTTGAGAAAACTTCAGAGTTTTCATTGAGGCTGTACCATTTTTATATTCCCACCAGCAGTGTATATGAGTTCCTTTCCTTTCACACCCTCACCAGCACTTATCTCTTTATCTTTTTGATAACAGATAAAAGACACCCTAACAGGTGTGTCTCATTATGATTTTCATTTACATGTCCCTCATGATTACTAATGTTGAGTGCTTTCTCATATTGGTCATTTATTAGTATTCTTTGAAAAAATGTCTATTTTTAAGAAAACTTATTTTAAAGTAAAATGAGTATGTCAGAATATTATATAGACTAAAACCAGTACTGACAACAATAACACTCTTCAGCATTTACTTGAAGGAGCTGAAAATATCTCTATACAAAAACTCCTGTACAAAGATATTCAAAGCAGCTTTATTCAAAGTTGCCAAAGCAAAGAAACAATCAAGGTGTGCTTCAGGAGATGAACAGATAAAATGTTGAACATGCAAACAATGAGATCTTATTTGGCACCAAAAAGAAAAGAGCAATCAAACCATGAAAAGATATGAATAAAGTTTTAATGAACATCGCCAACTGAATGAAACCATAATGAAATCATTATACTTTGTGTGGCTTTAATACATGGCATCCTGGAAAAGGCATGAGAGAATAAAAGGATCAATGGTTGCCCAAGAGTTGGGTGGAACACATAATTTTTAGGGCAGTGAAAGTATTTTGTATGATGCTCTATTGGTAGTTATAAGTAACTATCCACCTATCAAATCCCACAGATAGTGCAACACCAAGAATAAACCTCAAAGTAAACTGTGCACTGAGGGTGACAATGTACGTACAATCTATATTCATGAAATGTAACAGATGTTGCACACTGGTATGAAATAAATAGTAGGGAGACTGTAAATATGTACAAAAATGGCTTATATGGAAAATTTTTCTACCTTCTACTCAATTCTGTTGTGAACCTAAAATGTCTTTAAAAAGGAGTAGATAAGGGAAAAGCATAGCAGAAGTAGTAGTGCATCCGAGACAAGGCTTAATATGGTATCAAATTAAATAACATAGGTATATATAACTAAAGTTCCAGAATAAAGTACATGATAGAATAAGTATCTGAGAAAACAAAGAGCTCAAAATTTTTAACATATTTATACATATGTGCAAAATCTGACAATGCCCAGGTACAACAAATTTTGTAAAATAAAAAACTGCTAATATCTGATGTTCAGAAAGTAAATGTAAAAGGAAACTAAACAAATAAACAGAAAAACATGAGAATTATATCAGACTTTCTGTTGGAAACTTTGTAAGTTAAATGACAAATGCATAACATCTTTAAACTGCTGAACAAATAAGAACATAAAATAAGTAGATCAAGAAGATGATATTTGGGGGAAGAAGAATTTCAAAGGACTATTAATTATACCAGGAAGTCCAAATAGTTACATGCATGCCAAGGGTTGGATACATATTCAGAGAACACCTGGGAGAAACACAGGCTCGAAATTTAAAGTTGAGCAAAAGATAAAGACTAAGACTGATTAACCTTTGAAGTAACAGCTCCTCTAAAAGAAAGCATGTAAAACCAAGAAATTACTTCTTTTTCATTTTAGCTCTTTTGATTCTGGAAGTAGACCACTAACTGAAGAGAAAATTGCAGCGAACACAGAACAAAAAATGTTTTTAAAAATAATCTGCAAAAGTTATTTGAAGTTTACTACAGCCCTCAAAAGGCAACAACAGTAAAAACTGGGAAGGAGGGTAGCATATGGTTTCCAGAGGTAATTCATATTAAAAATGTCCAGTTTTTAAGAACAAAATCACAAGGCAAAGTATAAGGGGGGTCAAAGGGTGACAGAACTGATCATCTCTTGTACAAGTCCAGACACTGGATTTAGACTTCCAGAAGAAACAGAAAAGGACTGAAAAAAAAATATCTGATGACATAACGATGGAAAACTTTCCAAGCAGAAATCTACATAAGACAATGAACTCCATAAGGGATAAATTCAAAGACATACAGCCACAAACTCCAATTGAACATAAACACAAAAGACAATGAAAATTTTGAAGAAAAAATAAATTACTTGTCACATGCAGGTAATGCTTATTAAGATTAAGAGTAAAATTTTCATCTAGAACCATGTACAGATACCAGAAGGTTGTAGGATATCATATCTAAAAGTGCTTCAAGAAAATGCTCAAACAAAAATTCTACAGCCAGCAAATGATCACAAAAAAAGTCCGAAAAATGAAGCTCTATCTACAAAAACAAAAACTAAAAAAATGTCACTTACCCTGCCCCACAAGAAATGCTAAGAGGAAGTCATTTGTGAAGATATGAAAGGACAACATACAGTAACATTAAGTCAATGTGAAGAATAAAGAACACTGGTAAAAGTACACAGGTAACTGAAGTAGTCAATATTATTGTTTTTTTAGTCTATTATTGCTTTTGTTCCTTAAGCAATTCAAATGACAAATACATAATAAGCTTATCTCTCAATGTTAAGGAACACACAATGTATAAAGATTAAATTTATAACCGTAACATAAGGGAGAGAAGAGACAGTTGGAGGCAGACATAGGAGTACAGTGTAAATTATTAAATCTAAGTTATTATCAATTCAAATTATAGTAGCATTTCAGGTTATAAACTAGTCAGATAATTGCTCACTAATCAAGTAGCTTATATAGCAAACAAAAGGCATATATTAGAAAAAGACCAAATATGAAAGATAATAGTGTTAAAGGAATGGGCAATGAAAACATAAGGCACAGTAAGAAAATTACTGTAATTTTGTATAAACAGTCACCTTCAATGTAAATATATTAAAGAATAGTTAAGAGATAGAATGTGCCCTCCCTGGTGGCACAGCGGGTTAAAGCACAGCACTGAGAAGCTAAAGCCACTTCAGCATGAGCTCCATCCCCAGCCGCCCTGGAGGTGATCCACATGGCCTAACAGACCTCTCCTGACCCGCCCGCTCTTCCCCTCAGCAGTGTACTTCATCAATCTGCCTGTTCTGCTCCCCACTCTGTCTCTGGTGAAGCCTCTCACCGGCCCTGCACCTCTGGCCTGTACCCCAGCTCTGTGTGGATAAGTAAATAAATCTTAAAAATAAAGACAGACAAAATGGCACATTTCATTGAAAAAATTTTATATGTACATTCTATAAAAAAGATTCATTTCATATTTAAATACATAAATAGTTTCAAAGTAAGAATACACAAAAGTTGGCCCTCCCTGGTAGCTCAGCGGGTTAAAGCTCAGCACTGAGAAGCTAAAGCCACTTCAGCATCAGTTCAATTCCCGCCTGCCCTCGAGGTGACCACATGGCGTGGCAGACCTCTCCTGACCCGCCCACTGCTCCCCTCAGCAGTGTACTTCATCAATCTGCCTATTCTGCTCCCCACTCTGTCTCTGGTGAAGCCTTTCGCCACCCCTAAGCCTCTGGCCTGTATGCACAAATAAATAAATCTTAAAAAAAAAAAAAAGAACACATAAAAGTTATTCTATGCAATGGGTAACCAAAGGAATATGGAGTGACTATTTTAACCAGATAAAGTAAATTTTAAATCGAAATATCATGAGACAAAAAGGGCTAAAATTTGGGTAAAAATGGTCAACTCACCAGGAAGATACATATACAACAAATCACAGAACCCCAAAAAATGAAACACTGGCAGAATTACAGAGAAATAGAACTGTAAAAAATGGCAATTTCAATACACTACACCAATAAAACACAGAGCACCTAGACAGAAGAACATTAAAAAACAAAAAAAGGAAACTTGAGTATACACTATTAATAAACTAGACCTGACAAACATTAAACACGTTCTTTTCAAGTGACATACAACATTTGCCCAGATAGCTGGTTAGGTAACAAAATAGTTTGAAATTTTTTTTAAAGACTGAAATCATAATGAACAATATCTTTAAACATAATGAAAAGGCAGAAATTAATAAGAATATGAAAATTGGAAAATTCCAAATTTACACACTTTTAAATAATAGTCAAAGAAGAATTCACACACACACAAACACACACAAATAAAAATACTTGAAGACAAAAAAACACCATATGCCAAAATTTATGAGATGCAGCCAAAGCCACACACACAGGAAAATATATCTGAAAATATCTCAATCCATTAAAAAAAGAGGGAGATCTCATTCAATAACACAACTCTATACCTCAAGAAACAAAAGAGCAAATTCAACTCAACAACAACGAAATAATGAGTGCAGAAATAGACAAAAACAGATATAATGAAACCACATGTCGGTTTTACAAAAGATCAACAAAACTAACAAACTTTTAGATAAAAAAATTATAAAAGAGGAGATGCAAATATCTACAACACAAAAGACAGTAAGAATATTAACATCAAGTTTACAACAAAAAAGAATGGTCAGTTGCATGCCATTAAATTATGTACCTTCCATTAATGGGAAAAAATCCTAGAAATACAAACTTCCCAAAGTAGCTCAAAAAATTTGAACTGACCTTTAGGAATAGTGACTCAGTTATCAAAAATCTCCCCCCAAAAGTCCAGAATCAGATTATTTCACTGGTGAAATAACAAAAATAATATAAATCTCTCAATTTGTTAAAAGAAAAATCCTAACTCAACTTATAGCCATTATCACTTTTACAAAAAAACCTAAGGATACAAGTGTCCCTTATAATATACATGAAAGAATTAAAACAAAAAAAATCCACTACTTAATAAGCATAATATATAACACAGGCAACTGACATTTATCCCAGGTATCCAAGAGTGGTTCAACATTAAAAAATTTACTAAATACGATGGCACAGGGTGACGGAAAACCCACGGGAAATATAACTCAGATGAAAAAATGTATAAAATGATGTAGAAATAAGCTATTATTAAAAGTAAATAAATTTAAAAAACATTAAAAATTTACTTAATACAATAATAAGAAAAAAACTGATCATCCCAAATTATGACAAAAGCATTTGACAAAACCAAAATACTCCATGATAAAAAACATTTTAAAAAACTAAGAAAAGGGCCCTCCCTGGTGGTGTGAAGGGGTTAGGACACAGCACTGCAAACAAGTCGCAGACACTTCAGCTAGGGTTCGATCCCTGGCACTGGAGGTGATCCACATGGCATGGCAGACCTTCCCTGTCCCACCCGGGGCTCCCCTCAGCGGTGTACTTTGTCATCTGCCTGCTCTACTCTCCACTCTGTCTCTGGTGAATCCTCTCACCACCCCTGCATCTCTGGTTTAAATAAATCTTAAAATAAAAACTATAATAAACAAGTTTTCTTAATGTGATCAAGAAAACTGGGAAACCATGTAGATATTAGCCATGACCTGCTACCTATGTATTGTTGAGACACCCACCACAGCCCTAGAACAGGGCAAGCCATAATCCCTGCATGAACTGCACTATGCTCTGGGTGCATAAATTAACAAACATTACTGGATAACCAAAAAAAAAAAAAAAAAAAGTTACTAGAATAGTGGAAATTAGTAATTTTGCAAAGAAACTGGGAGATGTTTCTTGTAGTTTGCCTAAAGTCAGGGGGAAAACTGAATACAATAAGTTTAGCACTTTGGATAGTATAAAAGCTGCTAGAGATTTCTATCAGGAAAAGTAACTGAAATTAGTAAAATTCTTGAATAAATTCCAAGACTTGTCAATAAACCTTATTATGAAGATGGCTGACTTATCAATCTGATTGTCAGTAACCCTTAAAAATTAGATGAACTAATGAATGAAATAAATAAAAATACATAATATAGATTGAGTGAAAATGAAACGCCCTAAACAAACTCATATGAAACAACTTACTATGGCACAGTTGTCTGAAATTAGTATAGCAACTTTTGCAGTAACAATAGGAAAAAATTATTTGCAGGGATGATACTGGAAGGTAATACAGTTTAACTTTCTAATGAATACAGATGAACAAAAATGTATGTTTTTCTCAGTACAGTACTTCAGACTAATCTCAGTTATAAAAAATCTCTGAAATTACCTGGTAAAAATAGTTATGAAAATTGTATAATTTAAGGATAGCATGGTTATCTTAAGCCTTATATAATAGTGGAAATTGTTTATACCCATCTCTGGGTTTGAATCAAAATACTTGATCTTTTTCATTGGGAATAAATGAGAACAGAAAAAAATTGTTAGTTTCAGGGTCAGACTAAATACTATCTTAATTTTGAAATACTGTGCTAGGTTTTTTTTTATAATACATTTGAGTCTCGCATGAAAATAAGAAAACAATGAAACACTCAATTAAAAAAATACATGTATGATAAAGACATTTATGAAAAACAAAGTGCTAATGTCTTTTTTTTTTAAGATTTATTTATTTGTGCACAAAGAACTGGGGTACAGGCCAGAGGCTCAGTCAGGGGCAGCGAGAGGCTTCACCAGAGACAGAGTGGGGAGCAGAACAGGCAGATCTACGAAGTACACTGCTTGAGGGGAGCAGCGGGCAAGGCCAGGAGAGGTCTGCCAAGCCATGTGGTCACCTCCAGGGCAGGCGGGAATCGAACTCATGCTGCAGTGGCCCTAGCTTCTTAGTGCTGTGCTTCAGCCCGCTGCACCACCAGGGAGGGCCACAATGGCGAGTTTAATAAAGTAAAATCATTCCTCCCAAAATCAGGATGAAGAAAAATAAAGTCCATTTTTACCTCAGTCTTCAACAGAGTACTATATATTTTAGGCATAGCAGCTAGATAATAAAGAGAAATAAACTGCATCCAAGTAAAGTTAAGTAGTAAAATTAGATTTACTCACACATGACACAGTTTATTTACAGGAAATCTCAAAGGACCAACAAAATACTAGCAAAGAGTAATAAACAGATCAATTTTCTTTATTCCTGAAAACAAAAAATTTATCAATTTTCAATACTAAAATTGTATACTAACAATAAACCATAAAGGAAATGAAGGGAAAATTCCCATCACAATATCAGAAAGAATAATTAAAAACAAATAGCCTAGATCAAAGATTTGTGAGGTGCAATTAGAAAATATTGCTGAAAGAAATAAAGACACCAGTACATAGGAAGACATCCTGTTTTCAGGTTTGGAATAATCTACAAATTCAATACAATCAGTATCAAAATCCTAATCACTTATTTTGCAGAAACAGAAAATATCAACAGAAATTGTTAAGGAATCTCAAGAAGAGACCACTAAAATTCAAACAATCTTGAAAAAGAAGATCAAAATTGGAGACCTCACAACCCCCTATTTCAAAATTTATTACAAAGTGACAATCATTAAATGAACAGTGCTGGAATAAAAGAAAAACATGGGGTGTTTCTCTATATGGTCAAAGGTAAGCGTCACCAAATATGTCAAGATCACCCAACAGGAAAAAATGAGTATTTTCAATAAATGGTGTTGGAGAAATAACATGCAAATGAATGAAGAAGGGTCCTGATCTTACATATACTAAAATTAATTCAAGTGGTTACAAAGACCAAAATGTAAGCGCTAAAATTAAGCTCAAGAAGAAAAAAGGGGAAAAGTTATTTCACATGGGATTTTTTGGATCTACTAATACACAAACAACAAAAGATTAAAGTGACAAGCTGAACTTCATAAAAATAAAAAACTAGTATCTACTGATAATCAACTATCTGGCAAGAATCTAGTATCCAGAAAATATTCAACAAAATAAAAGTGTTCTTATTAAAAATGGTCATAGTGATTGAATAGACAAGGAAGGAAGGAAGGAAGGAAGGAAGGAA
>NW_004567115.1:11035247-11119654 GCF_000260355.1 Condylura cristata | reverse complement strand
CAGTGTACTTCGTTGATCTGCCTGTTCTGCTCCCCACTGTCCCTGGTGAATCCTCTCACCCTCCACGTCTCTGGCATGTACCCCAGTTCTGTATGAATAAATAAATCTTCAAAAAAAAACTGGATAAATTTATTATGTTACACCTATCTAATGGAGTACTACTCAACAAATAAAAAGCATGGACAACTGACACATGGCACAATGCTAATAAAATTATAAAGTACACAAACTACACACATATTAGTTCCATTTAATAATTCCCAAAAAGGCAATGATTTACATATCATATACAATTTACATGTTTTACTCACAAAACATCATGGACATCCTAACTTATTACTTACTTGTTTTAATTATTTTCCCTTAGTATTTTTAAGTATATATGTAATTTAAACAATTCTTTTATAAAAATTTAGCCTGTCTCCATTATTTTTCCCATTATGACCAATATTGTCATGAACCTTAATTGTAAATATACATACATACATACATATATGTGTGTGTATATTGGGCAGACTCTTTATAAAGAACACTCATGAAAACATTCTTCCAGGATGCTACTAGCAAATAAACCTCAAAAATTACTATACCAATTTATTTTTAATGCTTTATTAAATATAAGTATTACATACTTGAACTTATTTAAAAGTGTGGGCTTGATTTTATACGAGTCACCATGCCTGTTCTAGACTCAAATCCTCTTGTTTTTTACATAAAATCTACTACCACACTTTTGGGCCATAAGCCAGGTTTTATAATAATAGCTTCAGGACTTTTTATTCTCCTCTCATATTTCATTAAACATATCCAACTATGTCTCAAATGTCCCTTTTGTTCTACGTAGCCTGTCTAGACTTTAAAATATACCTTTTGGTGGAAAAAATATAAACAAAGAATAAGTTATGGTTCTATCATCTTTCATTTAGCATTATGCCGTTCTTAATCTATATTTTTGTTTAACCATGGCTTTAAAAGTATTATCTGTACCTGTACCCCCATGTTTATTGCTGCTTTATTTACAATTGGAAAAACATGGAAGCAGCCCAAATGCCCAAAAGTAGATGACTGGGTAAAAAAGATGTGGTACATATATACAATGGAATATTACTCAACAACAATGGAAAATTACTCAGCAAACACATGTCTTTTGTAGCAACTTGGATGGAGCTAGAAAAGATCATGCTTAGTGAGATAAGCCAGAAAGAGAAAGAAAAATACCGGATGGTTTCACTCATAGCAGGAGATTAATGGACCAGGCGAGAAAATAACAAAAATAATGAACGACCATATACCAGAGATATTTTGTGGGGGTGGAGTGGGGAATGGGATCAAAAACGGGGGGGCGGGGGGAATGCACAGGATTATGGTGATGGCACATGGGTGACTTGGTGATGGGAAACCTGCGGGGATTACAACTGAGATGGAAAAAAAAATGTACAAAATGATGTAAAAATAAACTTTTGTAATAAAAAAGTTATCTGTATCTGTTTTTTTAATAAAGTTAAATAACTTTATTCCTATAGTTCTAGCAATTTTAAATTCATTCTTAGTCCATACACTTTTTTTTAAGGTTTATTTATTTATGCATACAGAACTTGGTGAAGGCAGAGGCTGCAGGGCATTGAGAGGATTCACCTGAGACACAGTGGGGAGCAAAACAGGATGACTGACAAAGTACATTGCTGAGAGCAGCAGCAGGCACAACAGGAGAGGTCTGCTGTGCCATGTTGGTCACCTCCCAGGGTGGGAAATGAACTCATACAGCTGTGGCTATCTTATTAATACTGCACTTTAAAACCCATTGCACCACCAGGGAGGGCCCCCATCTGTTCCATGGCTATGCTATTGTTTCTTAAATTTGTTTTATGCCATAACCACTTGCTTTTATTTTTTATTATTTTTTCTTTATTTTTGTGTAGATGAAGGGGAGAGGGTAGGCCAGAGATGTGGAGAGAGAGGAACTGCCAGAGACAAAATGGGGAACAAAAGAAGCAGACTGACTGAAATACAATGCTAAAAGGAGCAGCAGGTGAGACAGCGGAGATCTGCTGCTCCATATGGGTTAGCCTTTTGGCTGGGAATCTAACTACAGCTACAGCAGTGACATTGCTGTGACTTAACTTCTAGGCCACTGGTGAGGCAGGCCTACTTTTTAAAATTGAGAACATCCAATACTTATTAGATAAATATATACTGATTGCTAATTTCACCTACTCATTCTATTACTTTTCCTGATTGCTAATTTCACCTACTCATTCTATTAATTTCATTTTAAAGAATGAAAACCATACTATTTCCAAGATGTCTTGGGTTTTAAAATGGTCTAAAAGAGTATGTCTCTCTAGTTCTCTGAATTTTTTTTACTATCTAAAGTAGATTTCTAATGATCACCTATGTCATCTTTTAAGATGATATGACACACTTGTCAAGGTTCCTGACTCTTTCCTATCAATCAGTTCTTATAGTTGCTTGCTCTATTTAAAATTTCAAGCCCAGTAGATAGGCAGAAAATAAAAGTATATATTCAAGAATCACAGGTCACATTCTTACCGTCAATGGGAACACTAATCAAGAAAAAAACATATGCTGGGTCATAAAATATATTTTAACAAAAAATATAATTCAGTTATGGAATTAGACTAGAAATCAACAGATAGTTGAAAAAATCCCCATATACTTGTAGATTAAGCAATACACTTCTAAATGCTTTATCAAGTAACTTATCTCAAGAAAAAAATTAAATACTTTGAACTAAATGCAACATATCAAAATTTATAGGAGCAAAAGAAGTACATAGAAATTTCTAGCATTTTGTATATGACAGGAAACAAGCTAAAAATTATCTAAGCTTCCATCTTTAGTAAACTAGAATATAGAAGCACAAATGAAATCAAAAGTTAGCAGGAAGAAAAAAAATGATCATAGCAAAAGGAAAGTGAAAAATCAGTGCAGTGACTATAACCACTTTACTGGTGCTTGGTTAAATGTTCGATAAAAGCAATAAACAGCTAGTCAGGCTAGCTAAGAAAAAGAAAGACACAAATTACTATTATCAGAAGTGAAAGAGAAAATACATGTCAGAATCCCATGACATTAAAAAAATAATAAAGGAATACTATGAACAATGCCAACAAATTTAATACCAAGATAAAATGGACCAATGTTTTGGCCCTCCCTGGTGGCGCAGCGGGTTAAAGCACAGCACTGAGAACCTAAAGCCACTTCTGCATGAGTTCGATTCCCGCCTGCCCCGGAGGTGACCACATGGTGTGGCAGACCTCTCCTGACCCGCCCGCTGCTCCCCTCAGCAGTGTACTTCGTCGATCTGCCTGTTCTGCTCCCCACTCTGTCTCTGGTGAAGCCTCTCGCCGACCCTGAGCCTCTGGCCTGTACCCCAGTTCTGTATGAACAAATAAATAAATCTTTAGGGAAAAAAAAAAATGGACCAATGTTTTGAAGGACACACCTGTCAAAACTCACACAAAAAAATAAACAGTCAAATAATCAATAGCCTTTCAACAGAAAGCAGGAGACTCAAATGGATTCACTAATGAATTCCACAAAATATTTACACAAGTTATGCCAATTCACTGCAATGTCATCCAGGAGAAAGACATGGAGAAAATTCTTGCCTCACTCATTTTATCAGGAGAGTAAGTATTGGCCTAATATCAAAATCAGTAAAAGACATTTCAAGAACACTATATACATATCAGTATGTGTCATGAAAAAAAAAAGTGAAAACCCTCAACAAAGTATTAGCAAATTAAATTTAAAACACATTGAAAGGACTATGATCTACAACCAAATATAGAAAGGTGGCTAAGATTTAAAAATTAAATAATGCAACCAATTATAGAAAGAAGATAAACTAAAAAAAACAAAACAAAACACATGATGATAGCAACAGATGCAGGAAAAGCATTTGACAAAATCCAAGCCCAATGATAAGTTAAAAAATATATAAACAAGCTCTGATAAGGAAAACTATAATACTCTGACAAAAAGCCTCCAGAACTAAATAGAGAGATATTCATATTCATGAATAGGAAGATTCAACCTTATCAAGATTTCAGTTCTTGCCAACTTGTTTTATTGACTGAACAAAGTCCTAAACAAATTCCCAGTAAATTGGAGTCTGGCAAAATGGCACCAGAGTGAAGACAACAGACTCACCTCTCCTCCACATATGCACACCAATATATCACAAAATTAAGCCAACATATTCTGAAAAATAAACAGGAAACAAATGCATACATCAAAAAACAGCAGTGTGACAAAGAGGAGTAGAAAAAACTAACTAGACTGTCTGTGCAACATCGGAACACTATAACCCAGAAGTACCCTTTTGCTTCTGCACCCTTTTGCTATTGTCAACTCGGGCCATATACTCACATCTGATACTGGAGAGCCAGCACTATACTGGAAAAAAGGTACACAGAGCTGTTGCGCAGAATACATGCACTACTACTGGAATCTACTAGGAACACGAAGTGATCATTACTGCCTTTAGCCTGGGTCTCACAATCTAGAGAAGCTGGAGTTCGAGTGGTCAAGATAGATCAGATCAGCTAGCTCCGTGTCTCCACAATGAAGAGGCTACTATATGCAAGCTAAAGCTGTAATAACTGAAACACCTGTGTTACCTGTGCCCAAGGCCAAAACCAAGACAACTAAATGCTCTCATTAACTAGAACTAAAAACACCTGATTTCAATAACAGGTGCAAATGCTCTAGGATTAGACTCCATACCAAAATGTGCCGAGAACAATTACTGGCCTGTGGATCTGTTTCAATTATAGTCTTCAAACCCAGCACTATATTTTGTGCTAAACAGCAGTCTAGAAGTTGAGGCTGGCACTAGACTATATGATATATGAGGTATCTTGTTGGAGCAGTTGGCAGAGGGGAAGTGGGGGATCATCATTGTGGCTCCCCATTGCACTGTATAAAGCTTGAACCCTTGATATTATTTAGTGAAGGTGACTGCTTGGTGCTGCAGACCAAGTTTCTTCCTATGTACTATGTCTACCCAGCAATAGAGTCTGGGCAGTATGAGCAGTATGAACAGGAATAAAGACAACAGTTAGAAATAAACTAAAAATTCTGGGTAAAAATGTAGGCTTATACCTATACCTAGCTTCCTGTGAGAGGGATATAAAATCAACTACTAACCAAAAAAAGAAAAAGAAAAGAAAAAACTGAAAATGAAGGAAAACTAACAAATGCAAAGGCAGGGCAGGTATCACAAAGTTGGAGAGAGAAAAAAATTTCCAACAGAAGTTTTAAAACAGCAGAAGTGCAGAACATGCCTGAAGAAGAATTTAAAGTAAGTTATAACCATCTTTGTTGAGTTAAGAAGAGCAGTTGATAATGTAAAAGAGGAGTACAACAAAGATCAAGGAAACGAGACTGCTACAACTAGAACAATATATTTTTATGACACTATAACTGAATTAAATATAATAGAGAGCATATAACAGACAAGCCTAAGTAATGAAGAGAACTGGTGAACTTACAAGCAGAGTGGCAGAGAATACACAAGCAGAACAAGAGATTTTTAAAACTTGAGAACAGTGTTAAGAGCCCTCTGGTATAATCAAAAGAGAAATAGCAGGTATAATGAGGGAAGAGAAGTAAAAAGGCAAAGAAAAATTCAGAAATAATTGCTGAGACCCACCAGATGTCCAAGAGACCCCAAAAATTCCAAACAAATACTAGATGGCACATGCCACCATGTACTAAAAATATTGTGATTTTCAAATATTGTGATTGTCACTGATGTGACAAGTACAGAATTTAACAGAGAAAAAAGAGTACCTGTGAGACTAACCAAGAACTTATCAGTAGAAACTTTGCAGGTAACAAGTGAATGGCAGGAGATACTTAAAAAGTATTCAAGACAAAAGACTTCCCCCTTGAAATTCTTTACCCTGCAAGATTATCATTCAAAACAGATGGGAATGTAAGAACATTCACTAAAAAGCAAAAATTAAGAAAAGCCAGACTGTGAGAAGTACTTAATATGACTACAATAAAGCAAGAACAACAACAACAAAATGTATGATTGTAACTCACAAAAATCATAAAATGTGGAACAAAGTAAATGTAGGCAACCAGAATGAGTCTGAGATTACACCATCCAACAGAGTCACAAAAACAACACCACAGAGTGATAAAAACTTGGGATAATGTCCAAATAAATTTAAAAAAAAAAAGGAAAGGAAAATTAAACTTAAAAAAGATAAAAAGACAAAATACAAATTTTGTTTATATAATAAACAAATGAGCACTTTATGTCCCAATAATCACCTTTAATGTAAATAGCTTGAGCCTCCCTGGCACAGAGGTTAAAATCTCAGAGCTATCAAACTATAGCCAAGCACTGCAACATGAGTTCAATCCCTAATCAGGGAGACCTATACTATCTTGTCAATGCTTCCCAGGCAGTGTATTTCAATGGATTTGTGTGCACTGCTCCCCACTCTGTCTCAGCTGAATCCTCTCACCCTCCCCCACATGAAGGGAGTGGAGGGTAAGAGAAGAGGGGGGAAATCCTTAAATGGCTTGAATTCCCCAACTGTAGAGTGGCTGAGTGGATTTCAAGTCTAACCTCCTATTGTTCACAAAAAACCCATCTTACCAACAAAAACAAGCACTCTTAGAAGCTATAAGATATCCACAAATAGTGATCCAAACAAGTGAAGAACTACATATATGCAATAAAATCAATTCCTGACTAAAAAGGGTAGTAAGAGAGATACATATTACATTCTGATTAATGGCCTAATACAATAAGAAAAAAATAACACTTATAAATATATATACACCAAATTTATACATATGCACCATTAGGTCAATATATATGCACCAATTAACACTTATGCATGCATCAAAATATATGCCAATTATTAGAACTAAAGAAAGGTGTTGACAACAATACAATACTATGAGGAGAATTCAATACCCCAGTAACAACTATGGACAAATCAACAAGGCAGAGAATGAAAAAGTAAACAATAGCTTTGAAAGATGAGGTAGCTCAAACAGACTTACAAGATATCAACAGAATACCAAAAACGGCTGTGTATATACTTATTTCCCAAGTGCACATGGAGCATTTTCAAATCAAGACCACAATGGAGCACAAGACAATTGCAACATCAAGTAGTCTTTCAGACCATAATACCAGAAAGCTAAAAAGCAACTGTACTTAAAACACACACACAACAAAACCAGAAAATATGAGTACACGGAGATTAAAAACTATGTTGTTTAACAGTTACTGGCTTAAGGAGAAAATTAAAGCAGAATTCAAAAAATAGCTATGTATTAATGAAAACACCAATTAAAGATATCACAGTTTATGAGATTCAGCAAACACAGTATTAAAAAAGAAAATAAATACAATAATAGGCCCACACTAAGAGGCAAGAATAGTCCCCAATAAGGAGCTTACATTAGAAATATGAAATAAGTAAAAATAAAAATACAAAGATCAGTGCAATGAAGGGTTAATCAAGAAGGTAAACACTATCAACAAACCCCCAGCTAAGATAACAATGAAGAGAAAACATTAATACACAGGATGAGGAATGAGACCTCTTACATCACCCCATGCAACCTATTGGCAGTGTGTGAGCCAGACACAGCCTCTACTTACGCTGCTTTCTAGTGTTTCTAACATTTCTCCTTTAAGATGTCTGTGGAAATGCACCACGGAGAAGAGGTGCAGACTTTTGTCTTCCAGGCAGAAATTGCCCAACTTAATGTCATTTATCAACACCTTCTACTACAACAAGGAAATTTTCTTCAGGAGTGATCAGTAATGCTCCTAATGCCTTGGACAATAGTTGCTATAAAAGCCTGAAAGATGCATAATGGTAAAGAGCTGAAAATTGACAACATCCCCAATCACCAGGAGCACACCCTGACTCTGGTGGACACAGGCATTAGCATGACTAATGCTAATCTCATAAATAATTTGGGAACCACTGCCAAGTCTTGTGCTAAAGCACTTTTGGCAGCTCTTCAGGCTGGTGCAGACATCTCTTATAATTGGGTAATTTGGTGTTGCCTTTTATTCTGTGGACCTAGTGGCAGAGAAAGTGTGATCACAAAGCATAATGATGACAAGAAGTATGCCTGGGAGTATCTTGCTGGAGGCCCCTTCATTGTATGTGCATAGCATGGTAAGACCACTGGCTGGGGAACCAAAGAGATCCACTACCTAGAAGAGAAGGAAGTCAAAGAACTGCTGAGTAAAGATTCTAAAGGAGTAGGTTACCCCACCACCCTTTATTTGGAAAAGGAATGAGGAAAAGAGATCATTGGTGATAAAAGGAAAAGAAAGGGGGGGAAAGAAGGTAAAGTGGAAAAGCCCAAAATTGGAGATGTCAGCTCAGATGAGGAAGAGGATGCCGGTAAAACTATAAAGAAAGCTAAAAAGATTAAGGTATATTGATCAGAAAAAACTGAATATACCCATTTGTACCAGAAACCCTGATGACATAACTTAGGTGGAATGTGGAGAGTCCTATAAGAGCCTAATTCATGACTGAGAAGACCATTTGGCAGTCAGGTATTTCTTATAGATCAGTTGGAATTGCTAGTCATTCCATATTGGGCTCCCTTTGACCTTTTTGAGAACAAGAAGAAAAAAAAATCAAACTATGTCCACCAGGTGTTCATCAGCACAGCTGTGATGAGTTGATAACAGAGTATCTAAATTATATACATGGTGTATTATATTATGAGGATATGCCCCTGGACATCACTCAAGAAATGCTCCAGCACAGTAAAATCTTGAAGGTTCGCTAACAAAAACACTGTTAAGAAAGGCTCTGAGCTGTTCTCTGAGCTGGCAGAAGACTAGGAAAACTACAGCAAGTGCTAGAGGAATCAGGCAAAATCCTCCTTTCCAGCACTGGTTTCCTCATGCAGAGTCTTTTAATAAAGACTTGCCTGGTTCAACTACCAAAAAGAAAAAGAAATCCACCAACCTGTAGAGGATAAAGAGGAACCCTATTACATTATTGGTGGGATCATAAGCTGGGGAGGCTGTTTGGGAAGTGATCTGGACTGACCATAAAACTTTAAAATGGAAATATCATCTGATCTAGTAATTCCATACTTGGGCATCTCTCCCAAGAACATCATCAAAACATCAAATATATGTGTGTGTGTATACACACATACACACAATGTTTATTGCAGTATTATTTACAAAAATAGACATGTTAAACACCCACCAATCAATAAAATGTGGCATATCTACACCATGGAGTACTATTCATTCATATAAGGATTTACTATTTTCAGCAAAATGGAAGAAATTCAAGGGAATAATGTATAGCAAGCAAGTCAGAATGACAAGTATTGTACAGTTATGTAACAGACAATTTAACAAAATAAAGTTCTTCTGAAAACTAGTAGGCAGCTGTAGAGAGAAACAGAGTCACAGCCAGGTGCACCTGTGGAATATGGCGAGGTGACAATGACCGGAGCACTGAGCACACACACAAAACAGGACCTGAAAACGGGCTTCAAGGTTACATGACCATTGGTCAGACCTCCCAGGATGAACCATGAGCAAACTCTTGGTTCTCCTTAAACCCATCATCTGGATACAAGGAATGTCCTTCCTGGTGTGGGCAGAGGTAGTTAATGTTCCTCGAAAAACCTCACAATGTGTAACTCTGATCTTTACCTTTTGATAATGTGTAACTATCTTAATTAAGAACACTGCCTGTGTGATATGCCACATACAGTTTTCACAGATAATTAGCAAAAGGTCAAAATAAGGTCTATAGTGAAATGTTAAATTTATGTCATGTTTAAAATGTCTTCTATATTGTCTAATGCTTGAGAAGATGGAAATAAAAACCCTGGAAAAATAAAGACTGACACTGAAGCCTGGAGCTCAGTCCCTCACTCAAGCCTCTGTGATTTAGTTCTTTCCAAGTCCCAGGTGCACAATCCCCGAGATGAACAGCAATACACAATGCAGTTCTGAGGGGAATGAGAAGGGGTATGAGGCATAGTGATAGACAGAAAAGCAAAAAAAGCAAACAAAAACAATCCCACGAACATTAAGTTATTAGATGGATAAAGCTCTGTTAAGTTTAACTAACCAAGGGCCCTCCCAGGTGGCACAGCAGGTTGGAGCGCTGCATTGAGAAGCTAAACCAAGCCCTGGCCACTTCAGTGCTAGTTCAATCTCCGCCCCAGAGATGCTCCACATGGCACAGCAAACATCTCCTGTCTCACCCACTGCTCCCCTCAGCAGTGTACTTTGTCGATCTGCCTGTTCTGCTCCTCACTCTGTTTCTGGTGAATCATTTTGCCACAACCTGTACCCCAGTTATGTATGCATAAATAAATAAATCTTTAAAAAAAAAAAAGATCAACCAACTAAAAATGACAAAACAGGTGGAGAGAAAGAAGGTACTAATACACAACACAAAAAAATGAACTAATTCTAGGCATTGTATAAACTTACTTTATAAAAGATTTAATAAATAAAGAGAAATAGAAAATTTTAATAAGCCTTTGATCAAGCAGAGCTAATATTAAATTTAAAAAACAAAGAAAATCCCAGCAAAAACTGATGTTTAAGGTTTATAAGGAAGATGAAAGACCCAAAATAACCCACACTATGTTAAGTGAGAACAAAGTTTGAAGACTGACACTACCCAACTTTAATATTTACTACAAAGAAAAAAACTAGGGCAGCAAGAAATGGTATAGGATAAATAGATCAATGAAGCTAAATAGAAGTCCAGAAATCCACAGATCCACACAGTACTGTCAACTAATCTTTGCTAATAAGGAGAAAAATAATCCTTTCAACAAGTGGTCCTGAAACAAATGGACATCACATGAAATAAATGTAACTATGAATATATGTGTGTGTGTGTATATATACACACACAAATAGAGAGCATACGAGTGATAATGACTCTGTGACAAAAATTAACTCAAAATGAATACTGACCCAAGGACAAAATTTAAGACTGTAAACTAACCTGAGAAAATATAGGTACAAACCTAAATACATTGGGCACAATGATACTTTAACTTAGATATAAATACTACTAGTAGAAGCACAGAAATAATGCACTCATATACTAAAATATGATTCTGTTACCTATGTTTATGATATAAAATTAAGGATATTAAGGCAAATTTTTTTGTCCAATACAACATACATGAAAGTGTACTTCATACTACAAAAAAAAATTAGTATTCAATCAATGCAAAATTTTAATCTCTATTTCCAGAAAAATTTACTTAGGAGATTGTGTAGTTCTTTAAATGAATAAAAGGAATGCCAAAATCAAATTAGATCCCACAAGTCACACAGCAATACACACTACAACATGGCCCAAAAAAGGACAGGCAACATTAAGACACAAGAAATACTTCTGAAAACATTAATCTAGAAAAATCTTAAACATTAAAGAGACAAAAGGGTAATTTAAACCAAAACTGAATTGCATCCTCAATGGGACAGAGATTAAAAGTTGGCAATAGTAATATGGGTTGTTATTTTATTCTTTCTCTCCTAATAACATATAAGAGTACAGCACATAATTTTAGTATTTCTGGGTAATATAAACCTTAAAATCAAAAAAGAAATATAGCAGAGTGTTCTAAGAGTTTGACTTCTTGAGCTAGACTGTCTAGGTTCTTAGAGCAGATATGTATTCTGTAACTCTCTCATAATAACTCAGTGTTCCCATCTCTCAAAGAATAATAAAAGAAGCCTACTTTGAGAGGATTAATTGGAAGAACACCTGTAATGTCTTCATAAATATTAAGTCCTAGTTACAGGAAAAAAAGAGTGGCTTAAAAAAAGGGGGGGGCATCTCTATAAGGGAAAGCACTTTTTTGTCCTTTTTGTTTGTTCAAATATTCTTAATGTTTGACTCCTAATAATTGTTGTTTGCAACAAATATGCTTATGAATATATTCGTATTTATATACATATGTATTTTTAAAGCAGGGGATGCAAAATTGAGGATTAGAACTCTCAGAATTAACAAGGGAAGCAAAGTTAACAGCTTTTTTTTTTGAAAGATAAAAAACAGGTGAAGTTTGTGTTCTCCTTAACATAGTGTTTCATAACCACCATAGACACACCATCAGAGCAATTAGAAAACAAAAGTGCTACTGTGCATGGGATCTTTATCCCATTATAAATTCTACCTACTAACTATTAAATAATTTACCTTTTAATTTAACTGAAGTAACTATTTCCAGAAACCTATAAACTACAAATTCCACCTGTGCTTACTTTTCTACAGAATACCTCCTGGTAATGAGCTAGACTGAGTGCAAGCAGGGTGGGTAATAGTATACAAAAAAGCAAGAAAAGTTTAAAGCATCAACTGGAAAGACTCAAAGTTGAGCCTTTTTGAGGTACTAGAATAGTTAAGTCAGGAGCAAAATTATCACTCTAGCAACACAAATAAATATAAACATGAAGTAGAATCAAGAGAATTGCATATAAAGTGTTACTTCATCAAGATCAAATTAGGCTAGAAACAAAGTTCAAAGCTACAAGGACATCATCCATGTGTTGGGGAGAAAGGATGTTCTGAAGAAACTCCACAAACAGGTTTTATAGACTCCGCCCTCATCCCACACCAGAGATCCAAGACACCAACGACTGACTACAAATCCCATAATGTTATCACCACCGAAAGAAAGATTACTAGGAACTAAGTGTGGAGTTAAGCAACTCTGGTACATAACCAGATATGTGAGCTTTGGGGGACTTAGTTTTCACCAGCTTTCACTGTGCTATTTGGAGCCCAGCTCAGCCAAACTGGTAGGATACATTCTCCCATTTATCTCTCTCTTTCTCCTGGAGTTTTTTTTTCCATTTCCCCTTTTTGTAAATTAACCATTTATTGACCTTTTTGTGTGTGCCTACTGTTGAGTCTCATTATATGTCCCTTTCAAGTAGGTGGGTAAGGACCCACAGTCAGGCAACCCATTTGACATTGGGGTTGCACTGTAACAGGTGGACTGGTGACAGAATCAAGGTACTTATTAATATGTCAACTTTTTTAAAAAAGATTTATTTATTTATGCATTGAGAACTGGAAAAAGGCCAGAGGTGCAGGGGCAGTGAGAGGACTCACCAGAGACAGAGTGGGGAGCAGAATAGGCAGACTGAAGAAGTACACTGCTGAGGGGAGCAGCAGGCCAGACAAGAGAGATCTGCTGCAACATGTGGGTCACCACCTTGGCAAAGGCACTGAAGTGGCTGTGGCTAGTTTTGCAAAGATGTGCTTTACCCTACTGAACCACCAGGGAGGACCCCATATGTCAACTATTAATCCAACTTAATTAAAATTTAAGAAAGCATTACACATAAAATCCATTATAATTTCAAGAGAAAAAAAATACATTTACATAAATGTAGTTAAATGTAAATCCCTCCAAAATTATCTTCCATTATATTGATCAAAAAAGTTATTGAGATCTGTTCTAAATCTAAAGAGAATTAAAAAATAGGGACCTCCCTGGTGGCACAGCGGGTTAAAGCACTTCACTGAAGTGGCTGAAGCCACTTCAGCATGAGTTCAATCCCCAGCCCCGAAGGTGGCCCACATGGCGAGGCAGACCTCTCCTGACCCGCCCGCTGCTCCCCTCAGCAGTGTACTTCGTCGATCTGCCTGTTCTGCTCCCCACTCTGCCTCTGGTGAAGCCTCTCACCGCCCCTGAGCCTCTGGCCTGTACCCCAGTTCTGTATGTACAAATAAATAAATCTTTAAAAAAAAAATAAAAAAAAAATAAATAAACAAGTAAGAAGAATCCTGCAGACTGTTAATTTATACTAAATCATCCTACACCATATGAGAATGCTTGCAAACAGAAAATTCATAGACCTATTTTGTTTACAGTTGCGTGAGTGCGTGCTAGCATGTGTGTGTGCGTGCATGTGAGTGTGTGTGTGTGTGAGAGAGAGAGAGAGAGAGAAAACTGGGGGGTTAGGCCAGCAGTGCAGGGAGTGAGAGGATTCACCAGAAACAGTGGGGAGCCAAAGAGGTAGATTTACTGAAATACACTATTAGGAGGAGCAGCAGGCAAAACAGGAGAGGTCTGCTGTACCATATGTGGGTTAGCCCCATGGCCTAGAATAGAACTCAGCCTGTGGCAGTGATAGTACTGAGACAACCGAAGACCAACAGGGAGGGCCCTCCAGATGCTTTTTATCAAAATTACATTTCTTTTTAAATGATTTCTCCCTAGCTAAAAATGGCATCTTTAAAAATATTTTCCTAATAGATATATCTACTCATATAAAATAAAGTGTCTCACAACAAACAACTTCATTTAAAAAGTACATCACCAGCGATGGCACATGGGTAATTTGGTGATGGAAGCCCACGGAGATTACAACTGAGATGGAAAAATGCACAAAATGATGTAAAAATAAACTATTATATTATTTTAAAAAAAATACATCACCAGTTCAATGACTTTATGGGAAGAATAATTAGAAGTATTCCAAATATATCTCTCGGGCTATAGAAAATTAACATCTATTGTTAAAATATTTCTGTGAAAAACAGAAATACTTATGGGACATGTTTTCTGAAAAGGAAAAAACAAAATAACAAAGCTCTTAGTTTTTACATAAAATCTTGTTAATTTTTCATATAAAAGTTACTTCAGAAATATGACAGCAGCCATCACCTTACCATAGTCCTAAAACACTAGGAAATTTATTTTTTATTTTTTATATCTGTTGAAAAGAACATCACTAAAGGCTGTTTTTTTTTCAATTTCCCCTTAAAATATGTATGTTCATCCTACTAACTTTCCATAAACAAAACTTCAAACTTTGCCCATAACCTGTAACTCATTTAAGACTTAGCTAATCAATTCTTTGCTTAATCACTATTTCCATCTTTATTAAATTTGTACAATATTAATTTGTAAGCCCAGCTTCATAGTACCAATTAATTCTAGTTCTGAAACAAGAATGACATTAAGACTCTCCCAATATGTGTAACAAGGGTGGTCCCCAAGGAAAGAGGTTCAGGTTCCCTGCTCCTAGGAAAGAATGGAGCTGAGCAGGAAGGAGGAGAAGCTGGAGAGAAGACAGGAATCTGAAGCAGCAAGGGGGAGCCCTGGAGGAGGCACATAAAGCAGAGAGACATGTGAAGAAGCTGCACCTGAAGTTCTTGGCCTTAGGCTGGTACTAGGGACTTGGGGAATATGGAAGGAAACACTTGCAACAGACTGTGGGGAGGTTAACAATGGCAGCTTTTATCCTGATTTTGATTCTGCTCTTTTCTTTCCAGACTTGTCTGGCCCTTTCTGCCCCTCTCCAATGGTCCTCAGCAGGAGGTGCCATAGTCTTGCTGCAAGCTTTTGGGACGCTTGCTTTGGGCCAACTCTATTTAGCTGGGCATTTACCCATGAGGAGATGGGTAACTCTGGATGCTTTGTGTGGAAACTATTTTATCTAGTCTTTTCCTTCTCCTCTTTATTGCACAGTAGTTGTATTAAATTTCCTTTCCATTAAAGGTCTTAAGCACTACAGTATGTTTTGTATCGATGAGGCAGGTAGCATAACCTATTTAGAGCAGGCAGGTTTGGGGGTACTAGTGCCTCTCACCATTTCTGGTAACATATGCACACTTTTAACAGCTAGGTAGGAGTGAATCCATAATCTCCAGTGAGTATTCTAAAACTATTTTCTACATGCTTCAACAACTATTTTCTACATACTTCATTTCACAGGGAGGAAATATTCTATAAACTTAAAAAAGTAAAAACTATCTCCCTCTGGCCCTCTCCATTCCATGGTCCCACTGGTATTTAAAATCTACTACATGCAACAAGGCAATATCAGACAATGTTGCTATCCAAAAATGCTTAAAGTACCTGTTCTTAAGTAACTTAAATTGCAGTAAGAGAAAAAAAGATATACATCGAAAGGTGAACACTAAGTTTCTTGAAGGAAGCATGGTTTCTTTGATGAAGCAGTGAAAAGACAAATTCT
This sequence comes from Condylura cristata, assembly GCF_000260355.1. Taxonomy (NCBI): domain Eukaryota; kingdom Metazoa; phylum Chordata; class Mammalia; order Eulipotyphla; family Talpidae; genus Condylura; species Condylura cristata. The sequence continues at coordinate 11,103,627 of NW_004567115.1, read as the reverse complement.
GTAGGAACATCATCAGTAAGAAACTGATTCTTAATAAATCCCTATAACTAAGTGAACTTAATTAAGTCCAAATAAGATAAAAGACAAAGTATAATGAATGGCTCATCATTATTGTGTCTAGTTTAGGAAAAGTTCCTTTATAACTATAAATTCAGAACAAATATTTATTCAATAAAAATGGTATTTAATTTTATTTTGTAATGTTAAATACTGAGTTATATGCAAACTCTACTTAAATCTACTGTTTCATCTCAAGTAGCATGTCATCTTAAATTTTTCATTTCTTGGACACACTGTGCAATTATGAAAACCTAAACCACAGTGGGTTATATACCATAAACAGGAGCCTAATATTATAAATAATATAACAAAACACTGACTAAAAAAGCAAATGGGGGAAAGAGTTAAGTTTTCCTTTGTAGTAGAATAAATGTAGGAGTCACAAATTTTTTTTGAATCACCATTTAATGACCATTGTAATATTTTTTCGTGCATTAATCATTCATAGATATGACAACTAGTGGGGAAAAAGTATTAGTAAGAAACTGTACACAGTCTTAAGTTATCTCCCTCCAAAAATACTATAATTTAGCTACAAAGAAGGGGAAAATAGTAATATTACAGTGGAGAAATAACAGAAGGCCCTCCTGAACCAAAGAATCATACATTCTTAGCACCACTAAATTAGAGAGCAACAAGGGTCTCCCTAAAATAAAGAAGAGTTGAGTTTCAGTTCTGTTGTATTCTTGCTCAAAAAAGGAAAAGGCTGAATTGAAACACAAGGGTAACTGCATAAACTAAAATCAAGAGACCTACAAAAATATTGGCAAGCATTCTACAACAGTGTCAATGATTATGAAAGACTTAAGGTAAAGGAACTATGCCATTTGAGAGAAGATGTAAGACAATTACATACAACGAATAATCCTAGATTGAATCCTGAACCAGAAAACAGACATCAGTGGGAAAACTGATAAATTTTAATAAAGTCTGCTTATTAGCTAATAGTGTCATATCAGGTAATTTTCTGGCTTTGATTAATTGTGCAGTGGTTAGATAAGATGCTGGCAACTGGGGAAGCTAGGTAAATGGTACAGAATTAAAACTTCTGTGAGTGCTTTTGAAACTATTAAAAACTGAAATTATTTCCAAAGGCAAGGGGGAAAATGCAAACTAAAATACAATTCCTTAAAAGATCCAAGAACATTGGAGGGGGGAGAGAAAGGAGACGTATTTTGTCAAATATCTTCCTTCCCATTTATCCTCAGGGTTCAAAATAATACCTTATTTTAGTAACTATAAAAGCTAAGCATGGGTTCTATATAGGCTCCTACTACCTTCTCTCTAAACCTAATACAATCTATACCTTTTTTTTTTTTTAAGTATATACCTGGTAACTATCCTAACTCATTTTAATCAAACTGTACTAAAACAAAACTATCTACATATCCCATAGATTTCCATGGAAATATACTGGCAACAAAAGGGAATTCAAAAAATCTTTACAAAGAGAAAATACATCTGACAAAATCAATGATGTTTTTATGATATTATGCCTCATTATATAATCCCACTAAGAAAATTGCTAAACAAAAAAAACCCCTTAAAAGTTGGAGACTATAACAATGGGATTAAGTTCTTCTTTTATCCTTTATGTTTATATTTTGCAATTCCAAGGCTCTTAGTTTCCAATGACTACTGCTTAACAAAATAACATATACTGAGTAACTAGAGACAAAAGAAATTTATTATCTCAGTTTTGTAGGCTTAAAATCCAAACTCAAGATTTTGGAAAGATCATGTGCACTTCGAAAGTCTCTAGTGGGGTGTCCATCACCTCTTCATCTTATATAGCTTCAGGCAGATTTCAATTTGTTGTATTATAACTCCAATCTCCACATTCAGCTTCATATGGCTTTCTACCCTAGTATCCATGTGTCTCTGTGCCTACAAATATCACTCTCCTCCCTGGCTCCAACTTCTTATAAAGGCATCAAACATTTCAGATTGAATATGAGTGACCTCACTATATGTGTAAAGACTATTTCAAAATAAAGTTACAGTCACAGGTATAGGTGTTAAAACTTCAATGTATCTTTTGGAAGTACACAAAAAAACAGGCCACAACATCCCTCTATGGGAATGTTATTCCATAAAAATTCTGATTCTGAATTTAATTACCTGCCTTAAGAAGTGTTTACTGCATGCTTCCCTGATGGTGCAAGGGGTTTAACCCTGATGGTGCAAAGGGTTAAGTCTCAGCAGTGATTAGCTACTGGCAAACACTGCAGTTAGAGTTTCATCCCCCCTACCAGGGAGGTGAGGTATTATGGCACAGCAGAGCTCTCCTGTCTCACTAACTGCTCCCCCTCAGCAATGTGTTTCAGTAGATCTGCCAGTTCTGCTCCCCACTGTCTCTGGTGAATCCTCTTACCTCTGGTCTATACCTCAGTTTTTGTATGCATAAATAAAAATAATTTTTAAAAAATACCAATGTTTATACTGCAATTCTCATGTATTATGCAACATAGTAATAAGTAAGTACTGCAGGCTGTTAAATGAATTAGATGAAAAATCCTGTCTTATAAAAGCTGGTACTTCCACTTCATAAAATCATACAATAAGCATGAGAATTTGGAAATTGTGAAACTTGACATGAGTAATAATATGATATAGCAATATATATTTATATGGTAATAAATTGTTTTAGAAGGATGATCTTACACTTTCTAAGTGATAATATTTGAAAGATGTGCAAATATAAAGACCAAAGTAGGAGGCTGGAGCAGAGTACTCTTGACAAATGAGGAAAGATACCTGTTGGCGTAAGTAATTGACCTTGAACAGCAATGTACCGTTGTACTTGGTACAGCAACTTTGAAAATATGTGATTCTTAAAGACTTTTTTTTTTAAACTTCTCTCTTCTGTCAAATCTTGCACATCAAAAAGTGAGACACTTATGTTTTTATATTATGGTATTTCAATTTGATAATTTAAACCTGTAGAGCCCACAAACACACTTTTTGCTAATCATAAGCCATTTATGACAACAGATACTCACTTAGTAAATTACGGTAAATGAAAATGTGTTTCTGTAATGTGAAACTGTAATGAATTACTGTACTGAATATTATACTGCTGTGTGTCTACCATTAAGTAAACACTATGTCCTACAATTAGGAAAAAATTAACTTGAGAGCAGTCAAAAACTTCAGAAGTTGACGAACAGACTAGACTGATGAGAAAGGTTTTCAAAATCCCACTAGGAAATGAGAGTAGAGCAGGAATTTAGGTGACGTACTGTATAAAAAGTCTTGGAACAATCATAACCATGCCCTTTTCATCAATGTTCACTAGAGCACCAAGCCTACTAGTGGCCCCAGGCAATCATCTTGATTAAATAAACTCTAAGATGCTCTGATGAGATTTCTCTTTATTTTTCTCTAGCTCCCATTGTCAAATTCAGTACCTTCAATAGTAATGAATCAGGAAATTTGAGAAGGTGTAAAAGCTATTTACTGAGTACAAAATTCTAGGATATTACCACTTTTGTAGCTTAACAGTGATAAGGTTTACCCACTAATTTACTGTCATTGCAAATATGCAGTATTTCTGTCATATACACTTAATTAAATAGTAGGTGCTTTAGAGACTACAGTAAAACCTATTAACTAGATCTGTACATTAGAATGATTCAGTATGTGACTGAGACAACTGATGTTTTACTTTAAGTCCCAAGACAATTGTACTTAACAGTAGTACTAAAGACCCTTGATTTTACTAGAAAACTACTGTCTGTACTGTTCCTATCTATTTATAAAGCTGTCTTGTTTTATAACGAGGTATATATATATTTTAAGATTTCCTTATTTATCTATGCATAGAAGAACTGGAATGTAGACCAGAGATGCAAAGGGTGAGTGGATTCACCAGAGACACAGTGAGGAGCAAAGAGGTAGGTTAACTAAAATACACTGCTAAGGGGAGCAGCAGGAGAGAAAGGAGAGGTCTGCTGCCCTATATATACGGGGGATGGAACTCAGCCTGCAGCAGTTGATAACTCAATACACAGTGGTGACAACACTAAGACTTTAACTCCTACACCACGAGGGAGGCCCATATTTTGAGCTTTACGGAAAAGTTCTTGGTTACTCAATGACTCTTTAAACCATTATTACTCTTGCCCTCTTCTAATCTTACTCATTAATGTCTTCTACTCACTTCCCAACCACCTACCCCTGTTCTTCACCTTCCTTGACTACAATGACATGTTGGTGAGAAATCTGCCCTCCCATATGTCCTATCAGCACGCACAATTATCTACATAATCTCCAAGTTTCAAGATTGCTAAATCTTTTAAATTCCTAAGACATTCACATATAGTCTTTGGTCTGTCAATTTGCACAGCCTAAAAATTTGGCCCAGTCGGGCCCTCCCTGGTGGCACAACAGGTTAGGATGTAGCACTGCAAGTGAGCAGCACCCACTTCAGTGCAAGTCGATCCATAGTTCCAAAGGTGATCCACGTGGTGTGGCAGACCTCTTCTGAAGGGCCTACTGTTCCCCTCAGCAGTGTACTTCGTCAATCTCCCTGTTCTGCTCCCCACTCTGTCTCTGGTGAATCCTCTCACCTCCCCTGCACCTCTGGCTTGTACCCCAGTTCTGTATGCACAAATAAATCTTTAAAAAAAAATTTTTTAACCTAATCTTCTATAGTCACAACTTGCCAATGTATACACTATACATGTATCTCCTACTCATTTTCATACACACAGCTTAGTACTTTGTACCTCCACGATCTCCTTTCCTTAATAAGTCTACACATGAATGACCTACTGACACTACTTTCTAACACTTTTTGACACTGATCCTTTTATAAGAAAATATAAATCTGGGCCCTCCCTGGTGGCACAGTAGGTTAAAGCACAGCACTAAGAAGCTAAAGCCACTTCCACATGAGTTCGATTCCCCACCTGCCCCGGAGGTGATCCACATGGTGCAGCAGACCTCTGACCTGTCCCCTACTCCCCACAGCAGTGTACTTCAACAATCTGCCTGTTCCTCTCCCCACTTTGTCTCTGGTGAATCCTCTCACCTCCCCTGCATCTCTGGCCTGTACCCTAATTCTGTATGCATAAATGAATAAAATCTTTTTTTTTAAGTATAAATCTAAAATATTCCCATGAAATTCTTCTCTTAAACATTCAAGTTAATGAGCACTACGGAAAAAGAAATCATTGAAAAATGTAAATCAATGCCACTCTAAATTTTGGTTTTCCATTTCTGGTGGAATCTTAATACCACTAAAGCAATCTCTATTGCTTCATGATGAATTATCTCTCTCATTCTCTACAACAATTTCAAATATTCACTAATCTTAAAGCCGTTTCAAGGGCCCAACCTCCATGCTGTGTAAAAAACTGAGATCATTAAGTTATGAACTATCTGCCCCATTTTTTCTGCCTCATTCACTCACTCCTTGTTTTCCACTGCTATCTCAGAAAACAAGGTATACATCTTCACATTCTTACTCCATGTAAGTATTTCCATTTCCATTATAGCTTCCTAAGCCTAAAATAACTCGTGTCCTCTTTTCACTTAAGACAAAGTCTGTCTAACCCTTCAAAGTACCATATTCCTTGTTTCCCTTTATAGAAAGAGAGTTTAAGTTCACTGCTTCTACCTCTCCTGTCTCACCTACTGTGCCCTTCAGTGGTATATTTCAGTAGATCCTTCTGTTATGCTCCCCTCACTCAGTCTCTGATGAATTCCCTCACCATCCTTCCCCCCTTAATTAATCTTCTCACCTCTAACCTACACCCCAGCTCTTGTATGCATGCATTAAAAAAAAACTGTGTAGCCTAATTTACTGCTAAAACTATCTTTTCCAAAATACATCACTAAGAAATATGACAGACCTCTCCTGACCTGTCCACTGCTCCCCTCTGCAGTGTATTTCAGTACATTTGCCTGTTCTGCTCCTTCCTCTGTCTCTGGTGAATCCTCTCACCCCACACACACCTTTGGCCTGTACCCTAGTTCTGTATGCATAAATAAATAAATCTTTTAAAAAAATAATAAAAGGCTGGGCAACAATAACACAAGGAGTATAGCTTTTTTTTTTTAAGATGTATTCGTTTATGCACACATGAGCTGAAGAGTGGGGGGGGGGGGTTGGTGAGAGGGGTCACTAGAGAGACAGTAAGAAGCAGAACAGACTGACCTACTGAAATACACTGCTGAGAGAAGCAGCAGAAAAAATAAGAGAGGTCTCCTGTGCCATGTGGCTCAGCTCCCTGGCTGGTGAACTCAAACTCAGTGCTGCACTGGCTGCCAAGAGCTTGGAAGTGCTTAGACTTAACCCCTTGTGCCCTAGCTAGGGAGGCCCTGGCTTGGTTTTCACCACCATAGAATTCACTGAGACACTTGGTTAGGAGAGTATTCCCCTCCCATAACCTCTCTAAATATTCTGTCATGCAGAAGTAACACAGTTTAATTTAGTGTGTGACAGGCAATAAGAAAAGGTTGTTAGTGCTAATTTCCCAAGTAGCTTACAATGCTAAAATGTTTCAGACTTGATTTTACTACTCTTTACCTATTTTGAGCTGCAACACTGACTTTAGTCATGACATTCCTATAAACTGAACTCCTCTTTTGTATCTTATCTCTCTTTCAAAAAAGAAAGAGGTGCAGTGGGTTAAAGCGCAGCATTAAGAAGCTAAAGCCACTTCAGCACCAGTTCAATCCCCAGCCCTGGAGGTGACGTACATGGCGAGGCAGACCTCTCCTGACCTGCAGGGCAGATCTCTCCTGACCTGCCCACTGCTCTCCTCGGCAGTGGACTTCCTCATTCGGCTTGTTCTGCTCTCCACTCTGTCTCTGGTGAAGCCTATCATTGCCCCTGCACCTCTGGCCTGTACCCCATTTCTATATGAATAAATCTTTTTTAAAAATTAAATTTTAAGATTATTTCTCCTCCAAATTATTCTAATATGATCATTTTGTTGCCAAAGCCAGAAAGTCAAAAAACTAGACTTCAGCCTTAACTTCCCCATAAAATTTTGCCCATTTTACAAGTAAAATATACCTTATATGCATTCCTCTATCACTATTCATACCACCATAATAAAGGCCCACATTGTTGCCATGAACATTCACAGTATTATAGCTTTTTTTTTTGGTTATCTCAATTCAATCCTCAACTATGTAGTTATACAAGTTTATCTGAAATATTAATCACACCAAATCCCTGTTTGATATCTTTCAAGTAGCTGTGTATTATGTAGAAGAAACTTGGATTCAGGAAACATAGGCTGTAATCTTGACTCTGGTACTAACTTGGACCTGACACAAGTGAATTCTGATTTCTCCTTCTAGATCAGTGTATTTTTCAAACTTTGATTCTTCTCTTATGACTGAAGGACCCTTTTACAACTATAAATAATCATATGCAGATCCCTGAAACTAAGATACCAATGTGCAGACCACAACACAAAAGAGCTAAACCTAACTTAATCTGAGTAGGACATCTGTAGTCCAATTATCAAACCCATAACTCAGTGCCACATCTGTAAGCATTCACTGAGAGGCCCCCAATGATATCCTGAGTTCTACAGAAAGCTTAGGAAAAGGAGAGCCAAACAGAGTGAATAATTATTTATCATCACTTTAACCTATAACACTTCAGAAAGAAGAGATTCAGAACCAAGGAAAAATCACTGATAGGAAAACTCATTTAACCAGAAAAATATACAGAGTGCAAAGATCACAAAATTTCAGGAAATTTTCTTCCTATGCATAAAAACAATAAAAGGTCTTACCAAGGAATAACATAAGTAGCTCTTCATTAATACTAAAATTCTGTACATCAAAACAAACTAGCTAAGGAAATTACCACCAAAAACAGAGGTTAAATATTAAAGCCTAAATAAACTGTAACATAAAAAATACTAGAAGAAAACTGGTAATGTGAGGAAGAGGGTAGTGAACTTGTAGGAAAAACAGCAATATCCATCTCTAGTGAAATACAAAACATCATTTCATTATCACCTTAATGATACTCTCCTATATTTCCTGTGTTACTTGATGTTTGTAAACTATTTTAATTAATAACATGTATATGTCATTACTGTGTGCCAATCACTATAAAAACAATATACAAATTCTTTAACTTAAAAACATAGGCAAGAAATTTCTCTTAAATGTTTGCAAATTATGTAACAGAAGCACCCAATGATTATAAGCAAGTACAGGGTCATACAATTACTAAATAACAGAATCAGAATTCAACACAAAGGCGACTGGATCCCAGAATACATGCTTTTTAAGCACTTTACTACCCTGCCTTGAAAACAGTGCAAGTATAACACAATGGGATGACTATGGGATGAAGAGAGAAGCACAGAGAAAACAATTATATTTTTGGGATCTCCCTGGTGGCCTGGGGGTTGAGTCTCAACACTATCACCACATAGTCTAAGTCTGATTCCCAGGAAACTAACCATGTACAGCACAGCAGACCTCTCCTGTTTCAACCACTGTTCCCCTTAGCAATGTATTTCAGTAAATCCACCTGTTCTGTTCCCCACTTGTCTCTGCTAAATCTTCTCACACCACACACCTCTGTCATCCATCCCAGTTCTTCTAGGCATAAACAAATATTTTTTAAAAAGAGCATTATACCCGTAAAACCTGGAGATAGTTAAATGGAAAAAAACTTCTGACTGTCTTTCCTATTAATTTGGTACACATTTTTATTCAGATCTATCTAAAGTGGGAATACAGGAATCTTCTGTACCCAAGTATGGGAGTACATACTGGTATAACTACTGAGAAGAGTAATTTAGCATTATTTGGAGAAATTGGTAAATGCAAATCAGAACTCTAACTCACATTTAAGCACACATCCATAAAGGGGCAATATGAAGATGCTCCTTTCAGCATTGTTTGTAGTATCAGAAAGTAAGAGTAAGCATGGTGTTTATCCCTGAGGATATAGGATGAAAGTGGAAAATGGTACATGCACACTATGGAATACTAAGATGTCATCAGAGTACATGGGTAAAACAGGCATAGAGAAACATGAACAGATCTTTAAAGCACAACACTAAGTGAAAGGGAAAAAAAAAGTACCAATTCTACTTGAGGTATGACTTAAAATACATTCATACAAGACAACATAGTTTATAAAATACATGCAAAGGTGTGTGTGTGTATATACACATGTGTGTATACACATATGTGTATGTACATACACACACACAAAGCATTTAAATAAAATGAAAGTAGACCTTAAATGAGTTAATAATTACTGTGTGCCATGAACAAGTGATTTATTCAATCCTATATATGTACTTGATGGTTCAACAAGTAAATTTTAAATTATTTTTATAAAGGTCTTTTAGAGCCCTCCCTGGTGGCACAACAGGTTAAAGCACAGTGCTATGAGGCTAGCCACATCCGCTTCAGCACAAGTTCTATCCACGGCCAGGGAGGTAGTAACCCACATGGCACAGTAGACCTCTCCTGTTTCACCCGATGCTCTCCTCAGCAGTGTACTTCATCAGTTGGCCTGTTCTGCTCCCCACTCTGTCTCTGGTGAATCCTCTCACGGCCCCTGCACCTCTGGCCTGTACCCCAGTTCTGTATGCATAAATAAATAATCTTAAAAAAAAAAAAGAACAATAAAAGGGCTTTTAGAAAAGCAACTAGGACACAGAAAGACCTTTAAAACCAGTAGCCTTTGACTCAGCAATCCTTATTCTATGAATATGTCCCCAAGTAAAATAAATGTAAGTATACTGGGCCTCCCTAGTGGCAAAAAGGGTTGAGTCTCAGCATTACCAAGGTATCAGCAGCCATTGCAGCAAGAATTAGAGAGCAGGCCAAGGAGCTAATAACCCACACAGTTCAGCAGATCTCTCCTGTCCCAACCACTGCTCCCCTCAGCAGTGTATTTCAGTCACTCTGCCTGTTCTGCTCTCCCCTCTGTCTCTGGTGAATCCTCTCACCACCACCCCACACACACACTTCTGGCCTACAACCCATCTTCCTGTATGCATAAATAAATAAATAAATCTTTAAAAAAATAATAAAATAAACGTAAATATATGTACATGAAAGATACTCACCTATCCTGAGTTATTAGAATAGGAAACACCCAGCTAATGCCCTACAAAGGGAGTTTTATATTAACATTAAAAACAATGTTAATGGGCCCTCCCTGGTGGCGCAGCGGGTTAAAGCACAGCACTGAGAAGCTAAAGCCACTGCAGCATGAGTTCGATTCCCGCCTGCCCAGGAGGTGACCACATGGCGTGGCAGACCTCTCCTGACCCGCCCGCTGCTCCCCTCAGCAGTGTACTGCGTAGATCTGCCTGTTCTGCTCCCCACTCTGTCTCTGGTGAAGCCTCTCGCCGCCCCTGAGTCTCTGGCCTGTACCCCAGTTCTGTGTGCACAAATAAATAAATCTTTAAAAAAAAAAAAAACAATGTTAATGAAAAATGAAACATGAAAAGTTTATGCTATAATACAGAATGAAAATGACCTCTACTATCTATGTTTTATAAACACTCATATGCACAAAAATCACAGAAAATGAAAGGTACTACAATGTTCATAGTGGCTATCTCTAAGTTATGTATTCACATGTGGCTTTCTGTGTTTTATTTTCATTTCTTAGAACTAAAAACAAATTGGACACATTATTAATAATTATATTAGGTAACAGCATAAAGTAGTACTATTAGAGTACCCGCAAGTCAGACCAAAGACCAAGATCTATAGGCACCACATGACATGGCCACTTCTTTTTAAAAACAAGATAGTTTGTTTAATTCCAAAGATTATAGTGATGACAGACTTACAGATCTTAAATGTTAAAAGGATATGTACTGATCTTCTTAATTCACAAAAGTAGTATGGGTGCCCTACATTTCTATGAGATCTTTCAAGAGATTTTTTTTCTTTAATGTCCCAAAATGTTCCTTTATTGAAAGAAATAACATATCACAAGTAATCTAGGGTATTGGTAAGTGTTAACAAATTTGTTAGCAAGACCAGAAAATTCAACATAACACATACCAGCATAGATGTAATTTCTTTACTGTGTCAACTTTAGTAAACAAACACCATAATCAATAATTTCTTTTTAACCTTAACATAAAACAGAAACTACAGATATTTAAAATAAGTCTTAGTCCTTGGGCCCTCTCTGGTGGCGCAGCAGATTAAAGCATAGCACTAAGAAGCTAAAGCCACTTCAACATGAGTTCGATCCCTGCCCCAGAGGTGACCCACACGACGTGGCAGACCTCTCCTGACCCGCCCACTGCTCTCCTCATTAGCGTACTTCATCAGTCAGCCTATTCTGCTCCCCACTCTGTCTCTGGTGAATCCTCTCACCGCCCCTGCATCTCTGGCCTGTACCTCAGTTCTGTATGCATAAATAATAAATAAATATTTTTAAAAATTAAGTCATAGTCCTCTTTCCTATATTTGCTGAACTAACCAATTGAAGTTCTGGGGTTGTTTTGTTTTTGTTTTTGTTTTTGTTTTTTTTTAACAAATGAAGTCAGTTCTAAGGTGAAGGTAACTTATTCTTTTAATACACTTTACCTGAATTTTATATTCTATAATTATATTTTAATTGCATCTATTAATTAATTGCTCATTTTTACAAAAGAAGTAGATATTGATGAAAACTATCTTTTAACAAGACAGTAAGTAGTACATGTCATTTTCCACAACCCTATAAATTTTTAATAAAAATGTATTTTTTTATTATATAAATTGGTAGCTCTTAATTAGACCTGATTTTATTTACTTCGCATGCTTCAAAGGCTAAAATGCACACCACCACCTCCCCTTTTCATACCATTCACATGTAACCCTAAAGAGCAGCAGATTCAAAAGAAGACTAACTCATGAAACATGAGTAAATTTAGATATTACTACTCCTGTCTTTACCATTCTTTCTGATCCTGCAAAATTAACAACCTCCCCATGACTACATCTAATTAACTCCTTTGAGGTACATGCTACAAAAGATAGAGCACAGATTTAAAAAAAAAAAAAAACTGAAAGCTATGACAGTGACTCTTTACACTGGAATAAAATGAGGGAAAATGTCAGACATAACAAGTTTCCAACATTCTTTAAAAGGTTCAGAAAACTAATTTTTTAAAAAATTGTCCTGTCTCACTTTCACTGTTCGCAAAACTTCCAGAAAAATGCTCTAACAGTGATATAAGTGTTAAATTTTTGTATGTTATTCTGTTAAACTTCAAGAGGTTTAAGAGGATTCCTTCAAAACCTTCTTTCATTTGTTCAATTCTCTTCTCAAGCATATTAGACTCCATTAACAGCCAATCATGTAAGCTGAGCTGCAAGTGACCCAAGAGTTGCCATAGCAACAGCTGCTTTCCGAAATACGTGTTATGCATTTTAAAAGCTTTTACAGAGAGGATACCACATCTATCAATTAACAACCAAAGCTCAACATAGCACATTACCCAAATAAAACAAAAAACTCAATTTCCTTAGCAGGTAATAGTCTTCACAGCAAAAGTAACATTTTACATTCTCGAACCAAAATGTCATTATAGTTTGTAAATTTCAAAAGCAAATCTGTAATTAATGAGGCAGAATAGCTGTATACAATGTTTATAGTAATGCACAAATCTGATAATGTTAAGAAGAATAAGCAGGTCTACATTTAGTTAATGGACCATCAAGGTTATGAAAGAACATAAGCTATAGTAAGCTGCCAAGGTTTAGCGTAATTTTGCTAATGAGCAAGTTGCCCTAAAGGTGGCAGACTAAAACATTTCTCAGCACATATAAGCTCAAGTGTGTATGTGTCATGCACCCCCACCTTCATAAATAATGAAAAGATGTGTAGCAAATAGTGAATACAAAAGGCATTCTATTGTTTTCAGGAAAAATAATTATTTTGGTAATTCATCAGACAGATTCTACTTAAAGATTATCCTGGAGAAATTACTTCTCATAAAAAGATGGACAAGTCAGGGCCCTCCCTGGTGGCGCAGCGGGTTAAAGCACTGCACTAAGAAGCTTAAGCCACTTTCGCATGAGTTCGATCCCCGCCTGCCCCGGAGGTGACCACATGGCGTGGCAGACCTCTCCTGACCCGCCCACTGCTCCCCTCAGCAGTGTACTTCGTTGATCTGCCTGTTCTGCTCCCCACTCTGTCTCTGGTGAATCTCTCACCCTCCACATCTCTGGCCTGTACCCCAGTTCTGTATGAATAAATAAATAAATCTTTAAAAAAAAAAAAAAAGATGGACAAGTCAGAGTTAACCAAGAAAGTCAATTCTGTGCAATTTTACAATAATAAACACATATCTACAAGGTAAGTTTAAAGTTGATCATAAATGTCCATGATTAAAGAAAAATACACTAAGACATGTCTTCAAAAAACTATTTCTAAAAGTACATACAACAACAGGGGCCTTCCTGGTGGCCTAGAGGTTAAGGCTCAGTGATATCACCACTGAGATATGGCCTGAGTTCAATCCCCAGTTAGAGAGCTACACCAAATAATGGTGCAATAGACCTCTCCTGTCTTACCCACTACTCCCCTTAGCAGTGTATGTCAGTAAACCTACCTATTCTTCTCTCACCATCTCTGGTGAGTCCTCTCACACCCTGCACATCTAGTTGAAACCCCAATTCTTTTACATTATCAACTATTTAACAACAAACGAAACTATACAAAACCACTTAATTCATGTAAAAAGAATACAAAATAATTATTACCCAAAGTTTTTCTATAAGGGAAAAATTGCTATAAATAGGGTAATTAAATGAAAGATACTGAAGTGACTAGTAATGATGATATTTAAAAACTGGAAAGAAAAATATTTCAATAGCATATTCTAAAAAGAAACTATAAATCACAATTCTGTTTTATACATTTTTTAACTTTAAACTTTCTACAACTTCAAAAGGAGAATTAAAATAAAGCAGGCTCTAATTGCCATTACTACTAAACTACACTACTACCATTCTAATAAAGTAGAAGTTCAGAAAATAACCAGGATAAAAGAGAGAACTTGTTTTAATGCTGTTAAGTGAGAGGAAGAGAAACTAGGAACAAGTTGCCATACCAATGACTGGGTATAGTACAAACACCTCAGAAAAATTCTACAGGGCCAAATGATTTCAGTCATAATGTATTAATGAAATGTTCACTAATCTAGGTAATTTCTTTGTTCCAATTGCTATTCCGCTCCTAAACAGAACATTTCTCCTTTCAATATAAAAATTTCTACCCTATATTCCTTGCATTTACACAAACTGAACATATTTGAATACTGAACTCAAAATTCAAACAAAATAGTAATTCTAAATAGCTAAAACCATCCAAGTTGTTTGTATGCATTAATTTGTGAGAATTTCCAAACAACCTTTTTATCTCCACTTTACAGTAAAAATGAGATCCAGAAAAGTTAGCTTACCAAAGTCACAAAGTTTGTAAATTGTGTAATCCCAATATTCTAACCCAGAAAGTCTAACTCTATATCCTTTATCCTTAACTATCCATAGCCTATGTAAATAGATATGGTTCACACTCTCCAATCCTTAATCTTAACAATCTAATGTTCCTGTAATCACTTTTCACCCTTTCTCTCCTTAACTAGTTCATTCTTAGCTATTACATGTCCCAAGTTTCATAATTCCAGAACAGCAAGAATTATATTTCAAAGTAAAAATCAAGTAAATTGAATTAGTTTTAAAAAGGAGCAACTAGTTCACCTATGAATCCTGGATAACTGTTAAAAAGAATAAAATATATGCGGCTTCTTTCTTTTTAAGCAAAAGGATGGATGGGCGAGCATGATTACTATGATGACAGAAACAAATAAGAACTATCAAATGCCTATGACACTCAAAGCACCATCCCAAGAACTGTCTCGATATGCTCTGACATTTAATTCTCACAACAACTATATGTAGTAGCTACTTCTAACTGTGCTTCAAAATAAGTAAACAAATACAGAGATATGAAGTAATTTACCCTAGGGCACACAGTGAGCAAGTGGAAGAACAGGAATTCAAAACCCACTGACAAATCTAACACTTGAGGACTCTTCAAAATACAGGATTTCCAATTTAATGAGCACACAAATGTGCCTTTCCCCCCCCCCCCCCGCTACTACTGGTCTTAAGGTTATGACAGAAATTTGTTTTATTTTTTAACAAACTGAGGAAGTAAACAATCAAATCATTTAAAAGTGTGGAGTGGGGGAAGGGAAGACATTCTATCAACAGATCAAAATTTAGGATGATGTGTGGAAATCATAAAACAAATGAGATCAAATTAAGGTAAAGCAAAGGAAACTGCAACCAAGATAGCAGTTTGGGTCTTCCCAATGAAGCCAAAAAGAGGCTCCAATCTTAAAGGACAAAGAACAACTGTAGGTAGGGTTGGGATATCATACAGAATATAAATTAGTAAGTCACCAGTTAAAGAACTGCATTTCATATGACTGAGTCAACTAGATGTCTCCTATTCCTGACCAAATTAATCTTTCTTTCATGACTATGGATAACAAGCAAGAATTACCAAACACGATGAAAAGCAAACAACAAAAAAACAAAGGAAAAAGGCAGAGATGCAAGCCAGAGGGTAAAGCTATAAACTATAGAGGATTACTTACTCCCAAGCCCTTGAAATCTAGTGGTATTTTCCTGGCCACATTTTGAAATTACTTGGGACTTAAGACTCCTGTTTTTCGTTTCTATTTTCTCCTTTTTGAATTAGATTTTTTTTTTCATTTTGATTTTTTGCACTATTATTTTTTTTGTAGTAGTTTATTTTTACATCATTTTGTGCATTTTTTCATCTCAGTTGTAATCCCCGTGAGCTTCCCATCACCAAATCACCCTGTGCCATCACCATAGTGAATTAGAATTTTTATGTTGTCATCCTGTAGCTGTCCCATACTATATTTTTACAGGAAATAACTTGTTTATTTCATTTCAAGAGTTCACAGATAAAAGACTTTCACCTATACTAAATTTAGATGACTTAGAAGGAGATTTGGACTACTGACATGATCAGACTGTTGAATACTGAATTGATGCTTACAGGATGTGACTTCTGAAGACCTTAGACTGTCCAGGTGAACGTATTTTGTATTTAAGATGGATACTGATCACAGAGGTCAGATTGCTACCACCACCTCTGCCCATGAGCTTTGCTCCCTGCCTGTTACTCTTGCGTCCACTATGTGGCAAAAATGTTACAAACTTGAAAATAGAGAGATTATCATAAACTATACATATGTATAAGTGCCAAATGTAATTGTATGGGTCCTTAAAAGTAGAAGGCAGTGGAGTCAACCAGCACTTCACTGTTGGTTCTGAGATAAAGGGTGCCATAAACCAAGGAATCTAAGTGGCCTTTTGAAGATGAGAATGACTACCCTCCCCCAAGTCAACAGCCAGCAAGGAAATAGAATTTAAAACCTACACATGCTGGCAAATCAATTCTGCAAATAATCTGAATGATCAAAGACATCTTTTTTTCCCAAACAGCCTAAAGAAATGAACCACCTCTGCCAACAGATTATGAGTTTGCCAGACTCTACACTACTCTACTGACTTTCTAATCTCTGGAAATTTTAAAGTGCTAAATCTGCGGTAGTTTGTTACAATGACAATAGAAAATTAATATAATAACAGTTACCTCAATTTGCAGATCAGATATCTCAAGCATAGAGACCATAAGTAATTTGCTCAAGATCACATGACCAGTAAAGTGCTGGCTGCGGGAATTCAAACCCAAAGTGAGTCTTGTGCTCCTAACCACTGTACAAGACAATATGAAGAGAATCAGATGAACACCTACAAGAAATTTGAGAACATATTTGGGAGAGTTAAAACACAAAGAACGGTATGTCTCCTTTACAGTATCAACCAAAACATATAATTCAAGGCTAAATTCTGTTTATGTAGCTATGGTACAGCAAATGTCATTGATGATTTTCAATTTTTAGAATCAACTTTATAGTGAAAGCACATTTTAATTTACAGATCTATGATTAAGTATAAACAAAGCCTAGATAAGACAAAAATATCACAAGTTAACGTAACTCAAAAGATGAGGGAGAATAATAAAAGGATTACTTGATACACTTTTCTTTTAGAACAGTAAAGTAATAGATACTATCTACAGTTTTTGTTAAATCAAGAAATGATATAACTGAGACTGTGACATATTTTAAATGAATATGTAGGTTGGTTTTCTGAAAGTTTAAAGAAGGGTGATTATTTTCTTTTCCTTTTGCATATGTGTCTGCTTTTTTAAAACCAAAAACATATATTCTACTTAGAACTTAAAAATATTATAAAAAATTTAAAAATAAAAGACACACACTAGGATGTGTCCAGTCAGGCTCTCCAGAAAGAGTCAGAAGCATAAGAAGTTCATCATGAGACAAGTGTATAAAGAATGAAGGAGAGAAGGAGGAGACGTTGAGAAGGTATGGAAATTAAGTAAGTATGGAAACCCTTCAGGATTCAATGCATGTCTGTCAACTTTGTGAGCTTCAGACCAGTGTAGTTCTCATCTGCCAGTCCAAATAGGTGATCAGTTACAAGAAAAGCCCCATACTGGGAATATAAGCTAGACCCTAGATCTGCTGTGCTTAGCTACTGGCAAATTGGCTCAGAGAGAATGTGGCAAAGGCTCAATGCTGCAGCAAATCCCAAAGGCTGGGCAGCTGCACGCTGTCAGATAAAAATCTTCAAGGCAAACTTCTTTCAAAGATCTAAGCAAATTCCCAGAGAGCTATCACAGATGCCACTCTGCAATCATTAAAACCTTTAGAGAGTAATAATTTTCAACTATGCTTCCTACGGGAAGTCTTAAGAATTCTTTGGAGGTACCTCGGAGGCAGGTTGTTTACAGGATAGTGAAGAACCATCCCATTTTCAACCAGAACAGCTCCACTTTTGTCTCTTTTTTTTTTTAATGGCATTTCTTCTTAACCTGTTTGAACAAGGTCTACAATGCTAAGAAGAGTTCAAAAATCACCTGTCATGAAAAGTAATTGTAGCTGGAAAAACTAAAACATGTTTTAGTTTTCTGCCTCTGTGTAAACATGAGCCTGCAACACACACCTTAGCAATTACAATAAATGTCAAAATGTTAATAATGGTTTCCTAACTAGTAGAGTAATTAGAGTGTATTTACTGTACCAGATTTTCTTCCTGCTTTGTTCCTATTTTTTTAATATAATAGTTTATTTTTACATCATTTTGTGCCTTTTCCACCTCAGTTATAATTCCATCACCATTATCACCAGTGTGCTATTACCATAGTACAGTGCACTTCCTCCACCTCCCCCCCATTTTTTTTAAGATTTATTTATTTATTCATACAGAACTGGGGTACAGGCCAGAGGCTCAGGGGCGGTGAGAGGCTTCACCAGAGACAGAGTGGGGGGAACAGAACAGGCAGATCAACAAAGTACACTGCTGAGGGGAGCAGCGGGCAGGTCAGGAGAGGTCTGCCACACCATGTGGTCTCCTCCGGGGCAGGCGGGAATCGAACTCATACGGAAGTGGCTTTCGCTTCTCAGTGCTGTGCTTTAACCCACTGCGCCACCGGGGAGGGCCCCTCCCCCCCATTTTTGAGCCCATTCCCCACTCAACCCCCATAAAATGTCTCTGGTATATAGTTTATCATCATCATCATCATCAGTATCAGTATCATCATCATCATCATCACCACCACCACCTCCACCCCCCCCACCCCCATCCCTAGTAAAAGGGGAAGTTCCAGGTTCCCTGCCCCACCCAGGAGGGTAGAGCTGACCAGAGAAAAAAGGAGACAAAGGAGAAGTGGAGAAGGGGGCAGGATGGACAACAAGAAGGAGACCTGAGGAAGCCACATGGAGCAGCAAGCATGTGAGGAAGAAGCCGTGCTTGTTTCCTGGCCCTGAACTGGTTAAGGCAGATGTGGGTGAGATACCTGTAGGGAGTTGACTATGGCAGTGTTTATATTGATTTTGATTTTGCTCTTTTCCTCCCAGACTTGTCTGGCCATTTCTGACCCTTTTCCATGGGTCCTGGCCAGAAGGTGCTTTAGTCTGGTGCTGGGCTTTCAGGCCTTGCTTTGGACCAACCCCTTTTGGGTTGAC
This sequence comes from Condylura cristata, assembly GCF_000260355.1. NCBI lineage: Eukaryota > Metazoa > Chordata > Mammalia > Eulipotyphla > Talpidae > Condylura > Condylura cristata. The sequence goes on along the minus strand of NW_004567115.1, from coordinate 11,084,455 downwards.
TTTTGCCCACAAGGGGATGGGTAACTTCAGATGTTTGATTTAGAAGTTATATTCTCTGTGTTCCGTATTGTGTATTTACTGTATTAAAGTCCCTCTGCATTAACGTTTTATGTTTTGTCTTGTTGTGGCGGATGGCAGAACCCACTTAGAGCAGGCAGTTTTGGAGCTTCAGGAGTGCACTTCTCTCCCTGTCCTGGAACAGATTTGGTGTCCTCTACAGATTTTGCCCTGTAACACTTTATGCCCAGCTATGAGTGAAATCATCTGGTATTTTTCTTTTTCTTTCTGGCTTATTTTACTAAACATGATCCCTTCGAGCTCCATCCATTTTGCTGCAAACGGCATGTGTTACCTTTTTGATTGCTGAGTAATATCCCATTGTGTGTATGTACCACATCTTTTTAATCCAGTCATCTACTTTTGGGCATTTGGGTTGATTCATGTCTTTCCTATTGTAAATATGGCAGCAGTAAACATGGGGGTGCAGGTGTCTTTCTGAATCAGTACTTTTGTGTCTTTTGGGTTTATACTTAGGAGTGGGATTGCTGGGTCATATGGCAGCTCCATTTTCAGCAGTTTGAGAAACCACCAACAGTTTTCCATATTGGTTGCACTAGTTTGCATATCCACCAGCAGTGCATCTTCCTGCTTATTTTTACTTTCTACAATTTTTATAATTCACTTTTGATAATGAAAAAAAGCAAACTCAAAATTTTGTTAAAGAAAAGTCTGGGCTGACAAACTGATGTGTCACTATAGGAAAGTATTTAGCACTACAGTTAAGACACAATATATGCTTTTAATTATTCCATATAACATCTTTACATTCAACTAATGAATTCATGGCACTAGTAACACACAAATAACTAAAAGAGCACATAATTCTCCAGGATTTTTCAATGATTTCATGTATAAATGTGAGCAACTATTTTCATTCAAATCAATTCACCTTTATAGAACTATTCATTATTAAGCAGCAGTGTCTGGTAAAAAGCACATTAATTGCTTACTACTATTCTTTCAGTTTTCCCAAACCCTATAGCAATGAAAGTTTCCAGTATTCTCTCTCATTTAATAAATGCAGAATTTGATGTATGATCGGCCAAGGTCGCCAAGCAAGTGGCAACGCCAGGGAAAAACACTGATTCATAATTAAGTCGTTTTTAGATTACATTACATGCTCCTGTAGAACTCATGAATTCCACCACGACCTATGCTTACCAGAATTAAACAGCATCTACTTTAAAGAGCTCAATAACACTTAGTTCCCTTTTATCTTAACTTTTATATTCAAGAAAAATCATGTGCCCTGTACATGTTATGATAAATGTCAATTGGCATTACAAGGAATTTCAATAATGGGTGGATTTTCCAGCTCTTGAAAGATTTTGATAGGTAAGCTTTTTACTATGCCAAGAACAATACAAAAATTAAGAAACTCATTAATTTTTTTTTAAAGATTTATTTATTTATGCATATAGAACTGGGGTACATGTAGGCCAGATGTTAGGGGCAGTGAGCGGATTCACCAGAGATAGAGAGGGGAGCAGAACGGGCAGATCAACAAAGTACAATGCTAAGTGGAGCAGCAGGCGAGACAGGAGAGGTCTGCTGTGCCTTGTCAATCACCTCCAGGGCCAGGGGTAGAACTAGCATTGAAGCAGCTGTGGCTAGATTGCAGTGCTGTGTCCTAACCCACTGTACCACCAGGGAGGGCCCAAGAGACTTAATTTTTAATGATTTCTTTTCTCTCTTTTAAAAAAAAAGTGTACATACATACCATAGAATTCATGTTTTTTTTTTCCTTTTCCTAATGCTTTATATTCATATGTCAGGTATTATTCTCATGTTCTATTTTATTCCCAATACTTATTATTTTCATAAATGCAGATGAACAGGAAATAAAGGCTAAGCACTAATGTCTGGAACAAAAAGATCTCTGCATATACTAATTTCATAGCATTAAGAAAAATTAACATACTGAAATGATGGGATCATCATTCATTTATATTAGTGTATAACCAAAGAACTAAGATTAAAAATAATATTCTAATCTTCAGTGATTTAGTAAGTGATAGTAAGTTTAGCAGTTGAAACAATGCACTAACTCACACAACCCATCACATCACCTTTATAAACACAAGCACATTTTAACAAGTACTCTCTAATAAATATGCAAGAACATTTTTCTACTTTATGTTATTATTTACAAAGTAAAAATTTCTTGATTTGTGACTGGTAGTTTAGTCAACACTCATACACCTAACTATAATATCACAAAAATTCAGGTTTGTAAGGCTGCAAACGTGAAAAGCTGTAAACCAAACATTCTCCTGCTAAATGCATCAATTAATGTAGAACTAGCATTTTTTTTTTTTTAAGGTCTATGTGGGTCACACTGGTATATGTATTTCACAACAAAAGACCTTAAATTTAGGGGGTGAGTTTTAAAAGGTAAATTAAGGATACACAACAGAAAGTAAAGACTTTATATCCCAGTGGCAACGGGATCCAACCAGCATGATCAATTTTGTTTCTATCTTTCTAGAGGCATTGTATCAGAAACAAGCACATATGTATTATACTGGATGAATATTTGTTAATGCAATTCAGAGAAATTCAAAGAAAAATAATTATGAAAATATGTAGTATTTTTGACACTCACATATTTCCATTAACATGGAATTAGCAAGGCACTGTCATTGAGACACAAAACTCAACAACAGGAGAACTGGGAACAAGGTCAGCATTAACAAGCAAATGTACCAACCACCCCACTCCAGCCACAACAAACACACACACACACACACACACACACACACATACAATGGACTACATAAGCATACCAATGTAAAATAGGTTAACCAGATCAGAAGATGGAAAAATCGTTTAGATAGTTTCTAAAATCAAAATTGCTGATATTTGAAAGTTAAAAAATGGTTTTCCTAATGACATTGTACTTTGGATATTATATTAAACTTGCATAATGCGTTTGTCAATGTGGAAGACAATTTTAAGAATCTGTAAGGTAGCAAAGGACTCTTCAATAGAGACAGCTAATATTAGCTTTATTCTAGAGGGGGGAAGGCAATAATAATACTGTAAGTAGAAAACATGAATAGTGAGATCTAAAAGGAGTTGAACGCTATGCAAAGGTGAATTTAGCTCATCAGAAATGATTACTAGATCAAAAGATTAGAAAACTATAAAATAACTGGACCCAAGAAGAAACCTACTGGATATTATATATCACTTTCTCAATATTTCAACAATAATCAACTAATATCTAAAGAGAAAAGGGAAATATTTTCATTTCAAAGTCTGCCCATTAAGTGGCACAGCTTCTTAATCCAATTTTGCGCTCTCTACATGAAAGAAACCCTAACAATTAGCATCAGAAATAACTATAATTGATTATAAAAAATGTAAAAATCATTAATCTACAAGGATACCAAAAAAGAAATCTACTTGCTACTACAGAATATGTGTAGCATTACATTCCCTATCTTGAAAAAAAAAGTTTAAAGAATTAAGAATTTTCCCTGCAACTTTAAGTTGTTATCATTCATCCCTATTGTAAAGGGAACATTTATTTTGATAGAAAAATGACAGCAAATAACTATAGAAGAAATAACAGAATCAGAAAATTACCATTTTGTAATCCCTAATGGAGTAATGCATCTGGGTAAAGATCATCTTTACATGAATGACGTTCTGGTAACAGCATCACTCCACAAATTGCAAAGGGAAAGAAAAACCTTAACATCTTATTAACTAAATGATTCCTAATGATGGGGGGGTGGAGGGGAACTGACTTTAATTTTTCAGTGAGGTGCTGTAATATGAAGTACACAGTATCACAAATAAATTTAAAAGCTTTTTACACTAGTAAAAACTGGATAAAACTTTTTACACTAGTTTGTAATATTGTGTACTTTATATTATAGCACCTCATTGAAAAAATAAAATCAATACTCTCCCATCAACAAGAAATACAGAGTATAAGAACACCTCTAAAACCTTAGACTTACACTAAACACAGGTTGTCATTTTACAAATAAGCAGTCATGTCTACTAAAAAGTTAGTCTCTTAGAGGGAAAAGAGGGAGATTAAAAAAGAACAAAAGCATAGCAACAATAGGCCTCAACATGGTCCATTACCCTCACACACAAAGTAGGGAAGAGTCACTATGGAAGACTTTTGGAATCAATTTGGTTAACCTGAATTGTGGACTAAATATATAACACCAAGAAGTTATTGTTATTTTTCTTAGACATAATAATGGTAAAAGTCATATAGAAAAATGACATTTTGAGGCAATACAGACTGATATGTTGATAGAAGTGAAAACAGATCAACATTAATGTCAAAAAAATTCATTCATAATAGCTCAATGTTCATCAATGAACTGATAGACTGAATATATTCACTTTGTAAAATGCTATACACTAATTCAAAAGAAAAAAAGAGTAATTATAATAAAGTAAATGTCAGAATCAACAGGCAAACTATAAACCAGAGACATTCTGCAGGAGGGAGAAGGGAACAGGATCAAAATAGGAATGGGAAGAGCACAAGGAGCTATGGCAATGGTACACCGTGAAACAGTGGTGGGAATTTTATGCTGACTACAACCAGAATATACAAAATTGAAAAATGATGTAAAATTTATGCAAAATTACAAAGTTTATTATTTTAAAAAAAGTTTTAATTTAAAAAAAGTATGTGATATACCAATTCAAAAGAATGAATATATGCAACATGCATAAATCAAAAAACATTCTCAAATGAAATCAGAAGCAAATCAGCATACATTGCATGACTTTATATGTACATAATTCAATTTAGAAACTATCAAAAATCAAAGCAGAACTGTGATTGCCTAAGATCACAGTGAGGGGGAGGTAGCTGACAGGTAAGGAACATAAAGGAACACTCTGGATACTGTGCATGTTTTTCATCTTGATTGTGATGGTAGTTACAAAACTGTACATTTCTCAAAACTGAGAACCTAAGGTAAGGAACATAAAGGAACACTCTGGATACTGTGCATGTTTTTCATCTTGATTGTGATGGTAGTTACAAAACTGTACATTTCTCAAAACTGAGAACCTAAACTGTATGAACACTATTCCTTGGTGAAGTTGATCTGTAAGAAACAAATTATCAAAAATCTTATTCATGCATCAAAAGCAATAAAATACCTAGGAATGTATTTAACCAAGAAAATGAAAAAGACTTAAGCAGTTAAAACTGTAAGACACTGATAAAAAAAAACTGAAGATAAAAAGTAAATGGAAAGACACTCCCTTGATAATTGAAAGAATTACTGCTAAAACCCACACTATCCAAAACAATTACAGATTTAGTGCAATCCTATTCAATTTTCAATGACATTTTTCACAGAAATAGAAAAAACATAAAATTTGCATAGGAACACAAAAACCATGAATAACCAAAGGAATCTTATTAAGAATGACCAACAAAGTTGGAGGCAACACGCGTCATGCTTTCAAACTGTATTACAAAGCTACAGTAAAACAATGTTTGTACTGGTAGAAATCAGAGACACAGATGAAGGAAACAAAGCGCCAAAATAAACCCATACATATATGGTCAATTAAATTATGATACAGGGGGCAAACATATACAATGGTGAAAAGTACAGTCTCTTCAATAAACAATGTCAGAAAAACTGGACCACCACATGCAAAAGAATGAAACTGGCCCATTATCTTACACTATACACAAAATTATCTCAAATGGATTAAACACAAGAAAGTAAAATTTGAAAACTTGACTCCTAGAAGAACAAAAGCAGTTAGTTCCTTGATGTTGATTTTGAAGATAATTTTTTCAAATGTAACACCAGGCCCTCCCTGGTGGCGCAGTGGGTTAAAGCACAGCACAAAGAAGCTTAAGCCACTTCTGCATGAGTTCGATCCCCGCCTGCCCCAGAGGTGACCACACAGCACGGCAGACCTCTCCTGGCCTGCCCGCTTCTCCCCTCAGCAGTGTACTTCGTCAATCTGCCTGTTCTTCTCCCCTCTCGTCTCTGGTGAATCCTCTCACCCTCTGCATCTCTGGCCTATACCCCAGTTCTGTTCGAATAAATAAATAAAATCTTTAAAATAAATAAATAAATGTAACACCAAAAGCAAAAGCATTATTAAAAGCAAAACTTAATAGGAAACCATCAAGCTAAAACAAAACAAAACAAAACACTCCTACAAGGAAAAGGGTATCAATAACATGAAAACACAACCTAGAGAATATGGGAAAATGTTAGCAAATCACATATATAGTAAGAGGTTAATGTCCAAAATAAACAAACAACCCATAATAACTCAATTATCAAAAGAACAAATTTTAAAAATGGGCAGAGGTGGAGAAAAAGGAACTCTACTGCATGCTGGTGGGAATGCAAACTAGTACAACCACTACTGGAAAACTGTTTGGAGGTTTCTCAAACTTCTAAAAATGGAGCTGCCATATGACCCAGCAATCCCACTCCTAGGTATCTTCCTAAAAGACACAAAAACACTGATTCAAAAAGACACCTGCGCCCCATGTTTACTGCTACCATATTTACAATAGGAAAGACATGGAATCAACCCAAATGCCCAAAAGTAGAAGACTGGATTAAAAAGATGTGGTCCGGGCCCTCCCTGGTGACGCAGCGGGTTAAAGCACAGCACAAAGAAGCTTAAGCCACTTCCGCATGAGTTTGATTCCCGCCTGCCCGGGAGGTGACCACATGGTGTGGCAGACTTCTCCTGACCCACCCGCTGCTCTCCTCAGCAGTGTACTTCCTCAATCTGCCTGTTCTGTACCCCACTCTGTCTCTGGTGAAGCCTCTCACCCTCCGCATCTCTGGCCTGTACCCCAGTTCTGTACAAATAAATAAATAAACCTTTAAAAAAAATGTGGTCCGTACACACAATGGAATATTACACAGCAATAAAATGGTAAACATGCCTTTTGCAGCAACATGGATGGAGCTCGAATGGATCGTGCTTAGTGAAACAAGCCAGAAAAAAAAAAGAAAGAAAAGAAAAATATCAGACGGTTTCACTCATAGCAGAAGCATAAAGGACCAGGGGTAAAAATAATAATAATAATAATGAACATACTGGAGACATTTTATAGTGGTTGAGTGAGGAATAAAAAATGGGATGGGGGGAAGTACACTGGACTGTGGTTATGGCACATGGGTGACTTGGCAATGGGAAGCCCATGAGGATTACAACTGAGATGGAAAAAGGCACAAAATGATCATAAAAATAAACTATTATACTATTTAAAAAAAAAATGGGCAGAGAACCTGAATAGACATTCTCCCAAGGAAGAAATGCAGATGGTCAATAGACACATGAAAAGATTCTCATCATCACTGGGAAAACATAGATGAAAATTAAATGGGCTGTCATAAAAAAGATAAGAAATAACAATCACTGGCAAGGATATGGAGAAAAATACTGGTGGGAATGTAAATTATCACATCAACCATGGAAAACAGTATGGAGGTTCTCAAAAAAATAAATATAGAACTATCATGTTATCCATTAATTCCACTTCTGGTTATATATTTGAAGGAAAAAAAAAAAAACAACACTAACTTCAAACAGTATCTGTACCAGCACATTCATAGCAGCATTATTTACAGCAGCCAAGACATGGAAATAACCTAAGTGTCTATCAATTCTACTTTTAGGAAACCAAGGTTACTGAACAGTTGTAAGCCCACATCAGAGCAACATTACATACAATACCAAAATGTGGAACAATTTCAAGTGTCCATGGATGAATGAATAACAATATGAGATAAATACACATTGGGGGTAGGGGGAAGGATATATATATAGGAATATTATTCAGACTTAAGGAGGGAAAATCTGATATGTTATAATAGAAACCTTGAGGAAATTATGATGGGTGAAATCAATCTCAAAAAGACAAAATACAGCATGACTCCACTTATCCACTTAAACCAAACTAGTTTATAATATCTTAGAGACAAAGTAAAATAGTAGCTACCAAGGGTTATATTGATGGAGAAATATGGAGTTATTGCAGTTACTGTTTAATAAGCAAAGTTTCAATTTTGCAGTATGAAAGGAATTGACACCATGTTGCATAACAATGTACAAGTACTAAATAAACACTATCAAAATAAGCAATAAACCTTAAGATAGTAAATTTATATTATATACAATTTAACACTTTTTAAAAATAAAATCACAGCTAACATCGTATTTCATAGGGAGAAATAAGTAGCTTTTGTGATCAACAATTTCAAACAAGTATATCTTTTCTCATTTCCTCAATACTGTATTAGAATTTCTGGCTAATATAAAAGTAAAGGAAATAAAAGGCTTATAAATTGAGAGGAAGAAATAAAATTGCCTGTATTCAACCCATGTACAACCCATGTACAAAACCTGAAAAAAAGGCCTAAAACTCTTACGACTACCAACAATTATAGCAATGTTGCAAGTTAATATATACAAAAGGTATTCTCTTTACTATGTACTAGCAGTAAGTAGAACATGAAATTAAAAGCAATTATTTACAGTACATAAAAATATTAACATTTTTAATCAAAAAATGAAATATTGAGGTATTAATTATAACATACGGACAAGAGCTATATGAGAAAAACAGCAAAACTAATCAATGAACTCCAAGAGCTAAATGAATGAAAGTTCTTCAATGTTGAACATCGCCAAGATGTCAGTCTTCTCAACTTAATCTACAGATAAACACAATCCTTAACCAAAATTCCAGCAGTTATTCAGAATAGATCATCAATTGGATGTAAAGTTACAAAGAGAAGCAAAAGTCCCAAAAGAATTAATAGACTATTAAAGATGAATAAGTCAGCACACTGACTATTCAACATTAGTAGTGACAATAAAAATTACTAAGATAGTTGGATACATACAAAAGAACAAGAGTATCAGTAAGATACTACAAAGATCCCATAAGCTGGTCCATACAAAAATATCCCACTGATCTTTGACAAAGGAGCAAATATACATCAACACAGGAGTAGGGGGGAAAAAGACAAAAAACTTTTCAAACAAAATGACATCCAAACGACAGAGAGATTTTACATTCCTCACAAGAAAATAATTCCAAATAGGTCACAAGCCTAAATGTAAAATACAAAATGGTAAAAACTCTAAGATATGTTCATTTTAGCAGTACATATAATAAAATTCTTAAAAGATTGATTGCATATGAAAATGTAAGCAATCTTGGATTTAAAGATGCCTTTTTAAGACAGAATCAAAGGTGGTATAATTTCTGGGGGGAAAATTTGAAATAAAAACTCATAGCAAAAGAAACTGTTAAAGAATAAAGAAAGCCACAGACTAAGAGAGAACATCTGCATACAGTCTTTGTGCAAAGGCTGTTAATGTAAAATAAAATAAAAACCAAACAAAAAACTCTTAAATTCAACAGGAACAGACCAAACAATGCAATTTAAAAAGGGCAAAAGATCTGAATAGACACCTCAGTGAAGATCCACAGATGGTATACAAGCATATAAAGATACTCAATATTTTATAAAACAAGATACTATTAGACATCTATTCAGTGTCCAAAATGTGGAACACTGATAAAACCAAATGCAGACAAGAATGTAGCAAAACAGGATTTCTCATTCACTGCTAGCAGGACATAAAGTGATACAGACACTATGGAAGACAGTTTGGCAGTTTCTTATATAAAATTAACCATACTCTTACCATTTATCTAGCAACTGCAATGTACTGAAAACAGATATATTCACATAAAAACCTACGAGATATTCCATAAACAGCTTTATTCATAACTGGTAAACCTGGAAGCAACCATTGCCCTTCCATAGATAAACTGTGGATATTACTCGGCAACAAAATGAAATGACCTATCAAGTCATGAAAAGACTTGGGGAAAGCTTAAATGAGTATTAGTAAGTAAAAGAAGTCAACCTGGAAAACACTTCATGTTACATGATTGCAACTTTATAGTATTCTGGAAAAAACAAGCCTATGGAGACAATAAAAATATCAGTGCTTGCCAGCTATAAAGATGGTGGGAAAACTATTTTTCATGATACTATAATAGTTTCATGATATTTCAGAAAGTTATCCTTCATTATACTCTTGAAAAATTTCACAAATATGCAAGAATGAGCCCAAATGTAAACTTCAGACACTGAGTGATAACAACATGATAGCAAATGTTCACTGTTTATTAGGAATCATTTTGTTGCTAACAGTGGAGGCTATGAATCTAAATTGTTCTTACCGAAAATAGGAGGGGATATATGAAAAAATGCAACAAAATCAGTAAGTCTCAAATTCAGTATGCTTACTGAAGAAGAATCAAAATTTATATACTAGATGATTACATTCAGCTTAATCTGTGGAAGAGGGAGACCTGTATGGTGAGCAAAGAGACAAGTAATTGCCAGGATTTGGAGACTGGGAGAAAAGCTGACAACACAGGGGCAGAAGAGACTTGTTTGAATTTTTCTGTATTTTGTTTCTGTTGACGTTACACAACTGGTAGATATATCAAAACTCATTTAAAAGTAAGTTTTACTAACAGTAAATTATGCCCCAATAAACCTGGCAAAAGAAAGGAAACATTTACTTCACATATCTAAGAATCTCTGATAAGTTATTATTTATGATGACTGCAATTTTTCATTGTAAAGGATTACCTCAGACTTATAAATACAATGAATATAGTAAAAATGCCCAGCATGAATTAAAAAGCTTAACATACTTAACATTTTTTACTAACTACACCTCCTATATTCCTTACAGACTTAGTTTCCTCATTTAATATGCATATCTAATTTTAAAAGGTAGTTTACAACCTCACAGTAAGGATATAGTTCTCAAAATGTGGTACATAGACCAGCATCAGCATTACCTGGGAAATTACTAAAAGAGTAAAATCTCAAGCCCCACTTTGACAAGTGACTCACAAATTCTCAGGCTGGGGTCCAATAATTTCTACCTTAAGAAGTCCTACAGCTAATTCTAATACAATTTAAAAACACTAACCACAACTCCAAGCCAATTAAATCAGATTCTCTAGGTGTGGGAAATTTCTAAGTTTCCCTGATAATTTCAATTTGAACCAAGGTTACTTTTGATTCAGTAAGTCTTGAATGGGCCTCAGAGGTCTGACTTTTAACAAGCATTCTAGTCATTTCATTAATGTCAAAAGCCTAAAAATCTCTAGTTTAAAAAAGTATCCAATCACAAACACTGATTACTACCAAACACCACAAGCACTATCCTTTCTTACTGATAAACTTCAACTACTTAAACTTCAACTACTTGAGCCTTTTGAAATCATATATAGCCCAGACATTTAAAAATCTGGAGTTATGTGACTAAATATACTACAAATGAAACCAAACTTTCCTCACAGTAATTACATTCCTTGGGTATGTATCCTATTTAATTGAGCAGTTACACTATATATTTATAGCATTTGGACTACACAGCAATGTTTAAATAAACAAACATTAGATATATTTCGCGTCAGACATCCATAGTTACATATTACTGATTTTATGAGACAAGCAAATAGCTAACAGTAACACAGGTTCTGCTTGTTTCTCATTTTTAAAGCATTTATTGAAAAAAATTGAGTGAACTGACAACTTTTGCTATAACTTATTTTGACATTAAATATTAAATACACTTTGTAAAAGTTGAAAACTGAAAAAATTTTTTATTTGAAATTTCAATATTGTTAAGATATCACCTTTAAACATTTCCTTCTTTTCCCTGGCTCTTAGTTACAAACTTTAAAAGTGGAATATAACAAAACATCCTTATATAAATACACACACACACACATTTATAAAATTTATTAATCACTTTCAGATATATTCTCTCAGCTCTTTCAACAGCATCATTACCAATTTACAGAACAAGAAACTGACTGAAGGAACTATTTGACCTACCCAAAAAATCAAATAACAAATGACAAAAAAAGAAAATTTAAACCTATATCACCTGCTTCCAAATGCTATTTTATTATATATAAAATTTAATATCTATAGATAGATAGACCAGTGATTGATACCTCTTCCTCAACACACAACTCAAGACTTATTAGTTCCTTCTAAAATGATTGTAAAGTAACTCCTTTATAATCTCCTATATACTGAAGCATTTTTCCTTTCTAGAATCCTGTTTAATACCTTAAGTATTAATTAAGTATACGGAGAACCCACTATGTTGTTTTCTTGTTATTTTAACTTAAAGAAGCATGAGGAATCATTGTTACAAGGACTACATTTCCTATAATTTGGGGGTTCCTCTTTGTAAAAATCTCCAGTTGTGAGGGATCATTTGAGAAGGTTTAAGAATAACAAATGCTAACAGAGATGATGTTTCAATGCAGATTTTTAGGTAAAAAATAAATCTTCAGGAATTATTAACTATTCAACCACACCTGTTTTATAATCAAGAATCAAGAGTCTTCTTATTCTACTCACATTAAATGCACTGAACAGAATCAAGGTACCTACTTTAGAGAATAATTTGTGTTCTAAGCTTATAGTTTTCACATCCTTTAAATTTGCTAACCAATAGTACCACTTGAGAGATCAAACCATCTTTCACGCCTGTTAAAACTATTTTTTGGGCTCTCAGTGGTGGTGCAATGGGTTAAAGCACTGCATTATGAAGCTCGACGAAGCCACTGCAGCACAAGTTCAAAACCCAGCCAGGGAGCTGGCCCACATGGTGTGGCAGATCTCTTGTGACCCACCCGCTGCTCCTCTTAGCAGTGTACTTTGTCAATTTGCCTGTTCTGCTCCCTGCTCTGTCTCTGATGAATTCTCTCACCCCCCACACCTCTGGCCTTATACCAGTTCTGTAAGCATAAATAAATCTTTAAAAAACAAATTTTTTCTCAAGTATCCTCCCTCATGGCGCAGCAGGTTAAAGCACAGCACTAAGAAGCTAAAGCCACTTCAGCATGAGTTCAATCCCTGTTCAGGAGGTGACCCACATGGCACAGCAGACCTCTCCTGACCCACCCGCTATTCCCCTCAGCAGTGTACCTTGTCAGTTGACCTGTCTGCTCCCCACTCTGTCTCTGGTGAAGCCTCTCACTGCCCCATGCACCTCTGGCCTGTATCCAAGTTCTGTATGCATAAATAAATAAATCTTCAAATATATATATTTCTCTAATGTCTCGCTAGCCTAATTCATTTTATAGAGATAGTCTTCATTGAGCTCTGCTTTATTCAATACTTAAAAACTCTGGCTTAAGAACGGAAACCAGAAAAGACCTGGAAGCAAAGATGAGTTAAACACTACATGACATACACTTCAGCAACATCTTTAAGGATAGAGCACCCAACGCAACAATAGTGAAGGGAAGGATAAATAGGTGGGACTACATCAAGTTAAAGAGCTTCTGTACAGCAAAAGTGACATTACAAAAAACAAACAGACATCTCACTGATTGGGAAAAAAAATTTTCATACAAAACTAGCGATAAAGGATTGATCACAGAAATACCCAAAGAACTGATGAAACTCAACAAAAATAAACAACCCCATCAAAAAATGGGCAGAAGAGCTAATAAGACACTTCTCCAAAGAGGAAATGCAAATGGCCAACAAGCACATGAAAAAATGTTCAACATCTCTTGTAATAAGGGAGATGCAAATTAAAAGCCCAATGAGACACCACCTCACCCCAGTGAGCATGGCACATCTTAAAACAACTACCAACAACAAATGTTGGAAAGTATGTGGAGAAAAAGGAACTCTCCTGCACTGCTGGTGCAAACTAGTACAACCATTATGGAAAACTGTTTGGAGATTCCTCAAAATGCTAAACATGGAGCTTCCATTCGACCCAGAAATCCCTCTCCTAGGTATCTACCAAGACACAAAAACACTGATTCAAAAAGATACCTGCACCCCCATGTTTACTGCTGCTTTATTTACAATTGGAAAGACACAGAAACAACCCAAATGCCCAAAAGTGGATGACTGGATTAAAAAGATGCAGTACATACACACAATGGAATTATTACTCAGCAAACAAACAAAAAAATAAACACATGCCTTTTGCAGCAACATGGATGGAGCTGGAAACGATCATGCTTAGTGAAATAAGCCAGAAAGAAAAGGAAAAATACCAGATGGTTTCTCTCACAGCAGGAATATAACGGGCCAGGTGAGAAAATAATGATAATACAGCTATATACCAGAGGCATTTTATGGGGGTAGAATGGAGAATAGGATCAAAAACACTGGGCTATGGTGATGGCACACCAAATTGGTGATTTGGTGATGGGAAGCCCAAGGGGATTCCAACTGAGATGGAAAAATGCACAAAATGATGTAAAAATAAACTATTATATTATTTTAAAAAATTCTATGTCTGATAGTTTTCCCATTGTTATACTGTAATTTATAGTAAGAAATACATTATTTGGTCTTACATATAAGTCCTAAAATCCCTGGAGTTTCCTAATAACAGAGATAGAAGTGCTTTGTCATTAAAGTCTTTTTAGATACACCTGAGTTTATGTAACAATGAGATGATTTTTGGAAGGTCTCTAAGGATAGAAGCTGGTTGTACACATTATTAGAGGATCAGACCTGACAATCCCATCCCTGGCTTCCAGTAAGAGAGAGGCAGAAATATAGTGTTTATCAAGCTTTTGGGTTGGTGAAGATGGGAGCTGCTGGGAGTGTGCCATGCATATCCTACCATCTGTCTGTTCCTATGTTGTGTCCTTTGATGGTTAAGTCTGTTGTCTAGTAAGTAAACTGGTTTTCTAAATCTCGTGAATGGCTCCAGTAAAGAGGGGCTTTCAAGAACCTCCAAATTTTAGCCATTAGGTCAGGTGAACAAAAAACAACCCACACTTATGACTGGAGTGTCTAAAGTTAGGATGTGTGTTTGTGCATACATATACATATGCAAGATGGAAAGGTGTAGTTTTGTGGAACTGAATCCTTAACTTGTAGAGTCTGATGTCAAGTTCAGATAGAGAAATGTTAGAGTTTATAAAAATTGTATACCTGGCAGGTATCATGAAACTATTTGACATCTAGTCACAAAATGTTCAGTGAGGTGGTAGAATAAAGGAGAAATATAGCAGTGTTTTTCTTTTAATTACATAATCAAAATTTGTTAATACCTAGAGAACTAGACAAATGTATTTTCTAATCATCACCTCTATCTGATGCACTTTACTTCTTTACTTTTCAATGCCCAACGTGCTGTCATATTCAAGAAGACAAGAACTTCAAAGGCTCTCAATCATGTTCATTCCTAAATACTGACTTCCCATATCATGAACCATTTACAAAGCGTGTGTTAATTTTATTTTAACTGGATGGCAATCTGTCATTTTTTTACCATATTTCCTTTGGTCAACTGAAAGAAACAGTAAAGATAATTAAATATGTGTGTACACACATATTTTATTTGAAGAAAATCACAAAACAGAGAGTAATTTGAAGTAAATGAATACATTATCAATAAAATAGCTAACTTCAGACAGTTCATACTGAATCTAGGCCACATTCACAGACATATGAATCAACAGACAAGTCTATTATAAAGTACAAGATGTCAGTCAAAGAAAAAGTAATGGGATGAGTTGAAGTCTCAAGTGTTGGAAGGGGTAATTTACACAGAAGTTTCTTGATTAAGAATTTATTAAATTTTAGTGAAGATCAAGTAGCAACTCAATTCACTGGCCATATTTTCTGCTAAGTCTCTTGTAACGGGAGAAACGTTTTTTCCTCTTTAATTAATCTTTACTTAAAATAATCTAAAATGTCCTGTGAAAGGTCAGTGTCCCTACTTCCATTTTCCTGAAGAAAAATAAAGGGCAGTTTTATTTATTTCTTAAATACAAAAGGAATCTTTATTTAGACTTATTTATTTAGGCATACAAACTGGGGTACAGTCCCAAGGTACAAAGACAGTGAGAGGATTCACCAGAGTGGGAAGCACAACAGGCAGACTGACAAAGTACACTGCTGAGCAGTGGATGAGACAGAAGTCTGCCACACCACTGGGTCACCTCCCTGGCCAGGAATGGAACTCAAACTGAAAAGACCACAGCTAGCTTTGCAGTGCTGTGCTTTAACCTATTGTACCACCAAGGAGGGCCTGATAAAAAGTATCTTTGAGGTACTTAATCTATATACACAAGTGGAGTTTAAAATAAAGTTTAAAAAATTAGAAATCTAGGTACAGGACTCAAAGGAGAGTGATGTAAGAAATATCCAGAACTCAGTTTGTCTTTTAAGAATTGCAAATTTGGCCCTCCCTGGTGGCACAGCGGGTTAAAGCACTGCACAAAGAAGCTTAAGCCACTTCCACATGAGTTCGATTCCGGCCTGCCCCCGGAGGAGACCACATGGCGTGGCAGACCTCTCCTAACCCGCCCACTGCTCCCCTCAGCAGTATACTTCGTCGATCTGCCTGTTCTGCACCCCACTCTGTCTCTGGTGAATCCTCTCACCCTCCGCATTTCTGGCCTGTACCCCAGTTCTGTATGAATAAATAAATAAATCTTTAAAAAAAAAAAAGAATTGCAAATTTAAGTCCTGAGAAAAGTGGTGTTCAATTGTTGCCACCATGCCACAATTTTCTGTGAGTTAACAACTTTAAGTTATTCAAGATTACTTGGTATTTTAATTTCAACATGTCAAACCTCTGTCTTCAAAGGTTACAAAGTACTTATTTTTGTTTTAACATTTGATGTTAAGGTAAATGTCTTCTTAAATTTGATTACACTGGATTCTCCCTTGTAGTGCAACAGGTTAAAGCATGGCATTATGAAGGTCTCCAAAGCAGCTGCAGCACCAATTCGAACCCAGCCAGGGAGCTGACCCACATTACTGTGGCAGACCTCTCCTGACCCACCCACTTCCCTCAGCAGATCTGCCTGTTTTGTTCCCCACCCTGTCCCTGCTGAATTCTCTCGCCCACCACACTTTTGGCCTGTACCCCAGGTCTGTAAGCATAAATAAATTTTTTTTAATTTGATTACACTAATAAAGAAAGCTGTCAACTGCAAAAAAAAATTTATACATTTGTCTCTTTAAAGTACTTAAAGTTTATTAAATTTTTGTGTTTTCTTTTAAATGAGTTTTTAGGAAGCTTTACCAATAATCAAGTATGGCAAATACTTAATTTCACTAGCAATTAGAGAAAAGCAAAACAAAGAGGAATATACTGCTTTTCACCCATCAGATAAGTGAAATTAAAGAATCGTAATATTCAGTGTTGAAAACACTGAAACTGAAGGTGAAGATATAAGTTATAGGTCTTTTTAAGGAAGATATACATGGCATATCTTCTAGAAATTTAACAGGTAAAAATATACTTGAATAACAAAAACCTAAAATCAAATTTTTTATTGAAGGAATAGAACTTAGAAATAAACTTAATGTCTCTACTATTCCACACATGGACATGCCATGAAAATAGTTCATCCTATTGTTATAAAATAATAAAATCAATATGCAGTATCATGAAAGATGCTCACAATAAAGTTTTAACAACAGGCAAACTATAAATCTCAGACATTCAGCAGGGGAAGGGTTTGTAGAGGGGTGGAAACAGAGGTGGGAAGAGCACAAGAGACTATGGTGATGGTTCACAGATATCTTGGTGGTGGCAACTTAATGGGAACAAAACCTGGGAGGAGAAATCAAACACTGTACAAAAATGAACAACGGTATTAAAATAAATATAGGAACATATTTCAGTTTTCAAATCAATAAGCAAAGCCTTAGGATACAGAAAAAGCAGTTCTAAAGAAAATCTTACACCTGTAAGAACTACAAAAAGAGGGGGTCACACCCTGGTGGCACAAGGGGTTAAAGCACAGCACTATGTATGAAGCTATCACCAGCCACAGCAACATGAGTTAGATGTCCCGTCAAGTGGTGACCCACATGGCGCAGTAGATCTCTCCTAATCTGCCTGCTGCACCCCTCAGCAGTGTATTTCGTAGATCTATCTGTTCTGCTCCTCACTCTGTCTCTGGTGAATCCTCTCACCCCTTCCAACTCTAGCTCCAGTTCTTGTACACATAAATTAAAAAATCTTTAAAAAAAATACAAAAAGATAAAGTCAAAGTAGCAACAGAAGCCAATAATAAAAATCAGAATAGAAATAATGATGTAGAGCCCTCCCTGGTGGAGCAGTGGGTTAAAGCACAGCACTAAGAAGCTAAAGCCACTTCAACATGAGCTTGATCCCAGCCTGTCCTGAAGGCGATCAGCATGGCAAGGCAGACCTCTCCTGATCCCGCCCATTGCTCCCCTCAGCAGTGTACTTCATGGACCTGCCTGGTCTCCTCCCCACTATCTCTGGTGATGCCTCTCACTGCCCCTGCACGTCTGGCCTGTACCCTAGTTGTATGCATAAATAAATAAATCTTTTTTAAAAATGTTATAGTGGTCAAAAAGGCAAGAAAAGACTCAATAAAACTGTGAGCTCATTCTCTGAACAGATAAAATTGAACAAAATTTCAGTGACACCTAAGAGTAAATAAAACCAAAAACAACAGAAGAAAAT
Organism: Condylura cristata; assembly: GCF_000260355.1. Classification (NCBI taxonomy): domain Eukaryota; kingdom Metazoa; phylum Chordata; class Mammalia; order Eulipotyphla; family Talpidae; genus Condylura; species Condylura cristata. The sequence goes on along the minus strand of NW_004567115.1, from coordinate 11,065,861 downwards.
TTACAACATAGAAAAATATATAAAGAATTTTAAGCATGACAGGTGAACAAATCTATACACCAACAAAATGGACAAGTAGAAAAAAAATGGATAGATTCTTAGAAGAACACAACTTCCCAAGATTGAATCAGGAAGAAGTTGAAAATTTAAATATTTTCAGCAAGGAATCAAACAGTATTACAAAACCTCCTTCTAAAAAAAAAAAAAAAATAGCCATCCTTCACAAACTCTTCCAAGAAAAGGAAGGCTTCCCAACTCGGTTTATCAGATCAACAATACTTTAACTCCAGAATAAAACAAGGTCATTACTTTAAAAAAAAAAAAAAAAGCTATACTCCAACATCTCTGATAACTGATGCAAAACTCCTCTACAAAATATTAGCTAATCAAATCCAACAATACCTTAAACTCCTCTACAAAATATTAGCTAACCAAATCCAACAACACATTAAAAGGGTCATGCACTATTATCAAGTGAAATTTATTTCAGGAGTGCAAAGATGGCTCAATATACACTTGTGAATAAATGTGATGCATCAACAATATAAATAAAAACTAAACAATTACCTCAATAGATGCAAAGCATGCATTTGACAAGACTCAACATCATTTCATGCCCATAAAAAAATGGGCATAGACAGAAAATGTCTCAATGTAATAAAGATCATATGTGATAAACCCACAGGTAACATTATACTCTATAGTGAGAAATTGAATGCCTTTCCTATAAGATCAAGTACAAGGATACTCAGTATCACTACTACTATTCAATACAGTAGTAGTTCTAACCAGAGTAATCAGAAAAGAAAAAGGAATAAAATGTATTTCAATTGGAAACAAAGCTCATTGTAAAGATATGGTAATAATATACATAAGAAATCCAATTGACTCCATGAAATTCTATCAGAAATAGTTAAGTATAACATTAAATTTACAGGGCAAAAATGAATATGCAAAGATGTCTTTGAAGATATTCAGCCAATAGCAAAAGAAATAAAGAAAAAGCAAACAAATGGGACACATCAAACTAAAAAAACCTGTGTAAAGAAAAGACAATAAACAAGTGAATATATTTGCAAATCATGTATCACACAAGGAGTTAGTAGCCAAAACATTTAAAGAACTGATAAAAATATAAACCACCGTAACTATCCAGGCTAAAAAAATGAGAAGGATCTGAATACACTCTTCTTCAAAAAAGACATGCAGGTGGCCAACAGGGACAAAAATAAATGTTTAATCTACTATTATTAGGGAAATGCAAATCAAAACCATAATGAATAACATCTCACATCCACAACAATCTATAATAAAAGAGACAAGAAACAAGTGCTAGCAAAGAGATAGAAAAAGGAAACCCTCACAAACAACTGGGAATGTAAATTAGCACAGTTATTGTGGAAAACAGTACAGTGATAACCCTGAACTCAAGAATAAAAATGCATCATTAAACAATTATATACCAGAGACATTTTACGGGGATGAAGTGGGGAATGGGATCAAAAACGGGGGGTACACTGGACTATTGTGATGGCACATGGGTGATTTGGTAATGGGAATTACATCTCAGTTGTAATCCCCATAGGATTACAACTGAGATGGAAAAAGGCACAAAATGAGGTAAAAATAAACTATTATATTATTTTTTAAAAATGCATCATTATCCAATATGCCATTTCTGGGTATTTCTCCAAAGAACAACAACAAAAAAAAAAAAGGCACTAATTTGAAAAGATAATACATTTTTGTATCGCTGCATCTAGTGCAGCATTACTCACTATAGTCAAGATATGGAAACAACCTAAATGTCCATCAACAAATAAATGAATAAAAAGATGTTACACTACCACTCAGGGATTTAAAAAACAAAACAAAACCTTAACCATTTGCAACTGTAACAGGATGGTCCCCAGAAAAGGGGGAGGTACCAGGTCCCCTGACCCACCCAAGGGAGGATGAAGCTAGGTGGGAAGAAAAGAAGCTGGAAAAGAAACTGGGGTAGGAAGGAAGCACGATGGAAAGCCAAAAGGAGATTTAGAGAAGGAATGCAGAGCAAAGTCATGTGAAGAAATTGTGCTTGCTTCTTGGTCCCGGACTGGTTGAAACAGATGTGGGTGAATGTGGGTGACAGACTCATGGGATGGTTAACAATGGCAGCTTTTATCTTGATTTTGATTTTGCTCTTTTCCTCCCAGATTTGTCTGACAGTTTCTGATCCTTTTCTTTTTTAAAGTTTTATTTATGCATACAGAACTGGGGTATAGGCCAGAAGTGCAGGGTACAGATCAGATACAGAGTGGGGAGCAGAACAGGCAGATATATTGAAACACACTGCTGAGGGGAGCAGAGGGCGAGACCTGAGGATGGCAATGGTTTCTAAGACATGACACCAAAATCACAAGTATTTAAGAGAAAAAGTAGACTGGATCTCATCAAACTTAAAATCTTTGTGCATCAAAGGACACAATTAAGTGAATTAGTAGACAAAGTAATGAGATAATTTTTTTCCAATTCTATATCAGATATGGATCTGGTATTCAGAATATATAAATAATTCTTTTAACTCAATAACAAAGGATTCTTCAACAAAAAAACAATGGATTTGAAAAGACATTTTTCAAAGATGATACATATTTAGCCGACAAACATACGGGAAAAATAATCAACTTCACTGATCATTAAGAAGAAACAAGTCAAAACTCAATGAAATACTACTTTACAACTACTATATGGAAATGGAAAGTCAATCCTCAAAATTCATATAGAATTGCAGTCAAAAACAATACTGAAAAAGTTGGCATCCTCACACGTCTATTTCAAAATGTACTACAAAGCTACAGTACACAAAACTTTTTCCCAAGTCAAAGCAACAAAAGTAAAAATTACAGCTGTTGGTGAGGATGTGGAGCAATAAGAATTCCACATTGTTTTTTGATATGTAAAAGGGTACAGACACTATGGAGATATGGAGAAGAGCTTGGTGACTCCAAAGAAAGCTAAACAAAATTAACCAGATTATCCAGCAATTCCAAGCCTAGCTCTATACCCAAGAGAAATGAAACATATGTAAGCCCTACTGACAACAGTTAAGACATGCATGAAATGAACAATTGTGGTGTATACACAAAATGGTCATACAAAGAAATAAGTACTAATACATACTACTACTTGGAAGAACTTCAAAATCAAACTAAGTAAAAGAGGGCAGACACATATTAAATGACTATGACATCATGAATAAATAAATCCAGAGGGAGACAGCAGATAAGTAGTTGCCAGGTGACTGATTTTTGACAGTGGTCAGGGAAGAATGGGAAGTGATTACTTAATGGCTATAGATTGTTCTGATGGTATGATGAAAACATTTTGAAACTAGAGGGAAGTGGTAGTTGTACCACAGTGCAACTGTATTCATTAATGTCACTGTTATATAACTTTAAATTAATTAATTGAACATTATGTGAATTTTCACCTTGACTTTTTAAAAAGCAAAGACCAACATGGACAACCAAACACCAATATGTAAACAGATTCATTGATTACTATATTGGTATTTATTTATATTATTGTCAGGAACTTAATTCATACCTCTCACCCCATAAAAAGAGTCACAGAATATTCTAAATGTGTGATAAGTCTCCACAATTATTTTAAGCATGTGTATATTTATACCTACTAATTCTGATGGAGAATTTACAATCCAGGAAAAACTTTTATATACTGTAGTATTATTATACAGATGAACTGTGGTTATTATTGTCATTTTAAGTCAACTTTTCCCCAATCAAAAGAGGATTTGAGGTTCCATGTAATTATCATAGAATTTACTCATAAAGCATAATCCAACATTTTTTGGCCCATATGCTCCCAGAACTATGCTAGTTTTTGTCCCTTTTCTTTCTTTCTGGATATTCTGCTTTGAAGTCCTAGAAAAGTTCACCCTCAAAAAAGTCCTAAGTTTTTATAAAAATGCTTATTTCTGAGGATTAATTTTCTTAAATGTTGATATATAAATTAACAATTTCCCAAGAACTAATCTGCTGTGAATTTGTTCTATCACTCCTTTTTCTGTGATATTTCCCCTATTCTATGGTATTTTGTCCCTTACACTGTACTCTGCACTCCAGTACCAGGGCTCCAGTCTTAACATTTTTTCCGCTCTCACACAAAAATACCCCCATGCAAATATAGATCCATACTGTATTATGTAATATAGAAGGAAGTCTTGCAAAAGAACAAGGTGGGAAAATTGTTTTACAGCATATCCAGACTTATTAAGCTCCATATTAAGGCAACGATGTTAGTACAAAGATAGACAATATAATAGTATGGAAGGTACAGATCATGCACTTTGGACATGAATTACAAAAAGATGAAACCACAGGTCAATGGGAAAATTTTTGATTTTTTGTTTGTTCAAAAAATGATGCTAAGCATTTTCTCACACAAAAGTAGCGATAAAGGTCTGATCACAAAAATATATGGAGAACTGACAAAACTCAACAAAAATAAAGTAAACATCCCCATCAAAAAATGGGCAGTAGAGCTAAAAAGACACTTCTCCAAAGAGGAAATGCAGATGGCCAACAGGCATATGAAAAAATGTTCAACATCACTCGAAATAAGGGAGATGCAAATTAAAACCACAATGAGACACCACCTCACCCCAGTGAGAACGGCACATCTTCAAACAACTAGCAACAACAAATGTTGGCAAGGATGTGGAGAAAAAGGAACTCTCCTGCACTGCTGGTGGGAATACAAACTAGTACAACCAATGGAAAACTGGAGGTTCCTCAAACTGCTAAACATGGAGCTTCCCTAAGACCCAGCAATCCCACTCCTAGGTATCTACCCAAAAGGCACAAAAACACTGATTGAAAAAGATACCTGTACCCCCATGTTTATTGCTGCTTTATTTACAATTGGAAAAACATGGAAGCAGCCCAAATGCCCAAAAGTGGATGACTGGATAAAAAAGATGTGGTACATATATACAATGGAATATTACTCAGCAACCAAAAATGGGAAACACATGTCTTTTGCAGCAACTTGGATGGAGCTGGAAAAGATCATGCTTAGTGAGATAAGCCAGAAAGACAAAGAAAAATACCGGATGGTTTCACTCATAGCAGGAGTATAATGGACCAGGCGAGAAAATAACAAAAATAATGAACAAACATATACCAGAGACATTTTGTGGGGGTGGAGTGGGGAATGGGATCAAAAACAGGGAGGGGGGGAGAAGGAAGGGAAATGCACGGGACTATGGTGGTGGCACAGGGGTGATTTCGTGATGGGAAACCTGCGGGGATTACAATAGAGATGGAAAAAAAATTGCAAAATGATGTAAAAATAAACTTTTGTAATAATTTTAAAAAAAATGATGCTAGGACAATCTGAATGTCTATATGAAAGTTAACATTTGAGCTACCTTTACATGAACACAAATAACTTCCAGATGAAGGACATACCTAAATGAGATCCAAAACCAGAGTCTAGGTGATATAGGAGAGTAAATTAATGAGCTCCAAATAAGGATATGAAAAGTACTAAGTGTAAAAATTTAATAAATTATGTAAGAACATCTCTGTTCTTACATAACATTCAAAAAGGAACCCCAAACAATTACATAATGGAAGATACTTAAAATCTATTTAAACTAGTAAAGGATTCTTACAATATATCAAGAACCCAAGTGAATCAAAATACAGACAATCCAGAAGAAAAAAGAACAAGTGACAAGAACAACCACTTCTCAAAACAGATTTCAAAATGATCAAAGATGAGATGCTCAAACTCATTTACAGACTATGAATATGAAAATCAAAATCCTTAAAAATGGCTAAAATTTTAAGACTGGCAATAAGGGCAGTGGGAAACTATGAAGGAAAGAGAATTCTCAATTACTGTTAATATAAGTCAAATTTGGTAAAGTCACTCTGAAAAAACACCTGTCATTTTCTACTCATGTCATATTTTAGAACCAGATTTCCCTCTTAAATATAGATCCAATAAAAATGCCTACATTTGTGAATAAAAACATATGCAAGAGTCTCTTAGAGGCATGATTTGTAATAGCCACAAGTTGAAAACCTGTATATCAACTATAAAATTGACAAATCATGACATAATTACATAAATAACCCTAATGTAATATAAAGGAATTATAGGTCCACATAACTTATAGTTATATAAATTACATTCTATTGAACAAAGGACAGAGGAGACAAAAATCATAAGTGTGATTCTATCTTCAGGAAACTCCAAAGTAGACAAAGCCAGATCACAGCATTTATGGATACAAGACTGAGGAGGTAAAATATTTTTTAAAAACAAGTGTAACCATAAAAGTCAGAGTAATGGTTATTTTGGGTGACAATGCTGGACTGTTAGGCAAATGAGCATTCAGCAGAAAGTTGCTGTGGTACCTAAAACATTCTGGTAACAACAAATTACATTTATCAAAATTTTTAATATAGTTGCTTAATTAAGTTATTGGCACTTTCCACTTATGTAAAGTGAAATTAGTTTCCTATTCACTATAATATTCTAGTTTCTACTCTGAATTAGAGATAAAGCAACAATTTAAAACACAGAATAAGCAAAATTGTTGACACAGGTCTGAAAACACAGCTGTGACCTACAGTTCTGACCCTGTATTCTGTAATACTTACCACACAGTTTAGTCAAGAAGGTAACAAAAATACAACTAAAAACAAGTTTACTCCTCTATAAAGTCTCAATGAGTTACCAACTATATCCACAGACATAGCCGTATTACAATATTCTAATTAGCTAGCTGAGTAAAGCAGCCAAAAACATCTGTGCATTCTCTCCCTGGTATAAAATTGCCCATGGTAGAAAGCAGCATAAACTCAAATTAAGCTACCCTGAGGCTCAAATTTTGACACTAACTAGTGGTAAGACATTCTGCAAATTACTATGCTTTTGCAAGCCCTCATTTCTTCATTTGTAAAGGAATGACAACATACACCTCCAGCAAATTATTTCGCGTTTGTGAGCCTTGGTTTAGAATGAAAATATGTACCATTTTTTACACTGTCTTTAGGGTTAAGTGAGGTTTTATGTAAATGTATATAAAAAATATCTGTATTTAATACATATTTAATAAATAGCTTGTCTGTCTCTCCCTTTCCTTTTGTTCTTCTTTGTAAATGCATGGAATATAAGCTACACAATATTTATTAAGCCTGCCCCAACACCTACACATGAACTACCTTACATATACACCAAAAAAAAAAAAAAAAAAACAACAAGCACACACTTACACCTTCTCATGTATCCTTTGGGTAATAGTACATGAATAAAGACTAGATAGTATAATATCTCTATTTCATGTATGTACTGAGGCTCAAAAGAGAGTATTCACAGACCAGCAGTAAAACTAAAACTAAGGCCTACATTTACCATATCATTATCACTTATTTGATGCTTCAGAAATTTCACTACTGATAAGTAATGAATTCTCTTTAATAGGAAAAGAAAAATTACAGTGTTCTCTGAAAAAAAAAAATCTGAAAATTATTAAGTGGCTCTATAACCCAAATCAGGACTCACATTATTAAAAAATTTTCAGAATTTAATTTTTAAGCAATTAAATTTTAATTCAAATGATAAAAATAATTTAAATTAAATTATTACCTTACATTTATATATTTACATAAAACCCACTTAACCCTAAAGACAGTGTAAAAAATGGTACATATTTTCATTCTAAACCAAGGCTCACAAATGTGAAATAATTTGCTGAAGGTAATAATTTAAGGTAATTATTTTTATCATTTGAATTAAAATTCAATAAAGCAGCTATAAAGTAAATTCCAATGAAGTGGGAAATTCCTCCTAACCTCACCCCACATTCTGAAGACATTCTCATGTAAATATACCAAGTGGTAACATAATCCCAGCTTCCACACCCTCAAAAATTTGTTAGTCCCTAAAAAGGGATGTTTCTTTAAATACCTATGGAAAAAAAGAAAAAAAGGCACTAACTCATATACTCATACCCTTATATACACTTTAATTTTCTAAGGTTTGAATTTTATGTTTTCATTTTTAAATAAAGGTAGCTTACTTTTTTCCTTCTGTAGCTTACTCTTCAAAATTAATTCTTAGTAGAGAATAACTGTCAATGACTTTATATATAAAAATGGCAGGGTAAAGATCTAAGATTTCCTTCAAATAATGAGGGAAAGATATATGCATAAGGGCAGAAATAAAACAAGACTGGACATGACAACAATTTCGAAAGTGGATGTTACATAGAAATCACTGAATTATTTTGTTTTCATCTGTATATTTTAAGTTTTTCATAACTTACTTTAAAAGAAGTAATAAATTTTGATCACTGTTCTATAAAACACTTTGTCTTGCTATATTGAAATGTTTCAATTAACCCATATTCACCTAGTAGAAATCTAGGTTTTTAAACATTAAGCACTGTATTTACATATTTCATATAAAAGGAGTTTTAATATTTTCTTCTAGCTGGAGTAGTAAATCCTGTGATGCTACAATGCTATGATTACCTGTTCACTGACAGCAGCTAATGTTGCTACCCATTACTATTATGAAAGTTGAAATGTAATTAACTGGAAAGTAAGGAGTATTCAAACTAATCAAATTTGGCAGTTTATCTTAAACACTGTTTGGATAGTGTCCTGGTTCAGACAAACTGTAGTAGCTTTATCAAGTTATCACACCTCAATAATACTGACAATTTAGATGACCCAACTGGGTTTGGGCTCATTCCAGGTTTACGAGTCAATATTCAAATTATTAATATAATCTCTATCTGACACAGGTCTTTCAATAGGAGAAAAATACAGTAATTGGGCCCTCCCTGGTGGTGCAGCTGGTTAGAGCCACAGCACTAAGAAGCTAAAGCCACTTCTGCATGAGTCCAATCCCCACCTCCAGGAAGTGATCCACATGCCGCTGCAGACCTCTCTTGACCTGCCCGCTGCTCCCCTCCGCAGTGTTCTTTGACCCACTCTGTCTCTGGTGACGCCTCTCACCACCCCTGCACCTCTGGCCTATACCCCAGTTCTGTATGCACAAATAAATAAATCTTAAAAAAAAAATACAGTAACTGATGAGCATATTTAGTTCATTTCATTTGAAAGCTACAATTCTCAATGTCAATAATCCAACATCCAGGTTTAGATCTCAGACGTGAAAGCTTAACCTTCCCTAGATGTAAATAATAAATTGAACTCCTAAACATATCAATTCTGAAAACCAGAGTTTGATGTATAGTTCTTCAGTTTGCCTCACTTACAAATGACTTGTCAAGCAGAAGCCTTCCCTGGAGGCAATTTTTCACCACACTGTCTACCTTAGAAAATGACAACTTGTGTTTATTTAACAAACTAAATGATGTGGCTTATAATCTGCAAATGCACAAAATACACCCCCAATCCTCCCAAAAAAGGGCAATTTCATATATTCATATGTCATAGCTTACAAAGCACTGTAATACTAGATCATTTACTAGCCAACATCCTCAGAGACTAACAGGACAAACATGTTTATTCTCACTACAAGTGGGGAAATGAGATAAAAGTAATTTATTTACAAAAGCACATGGTGCTAAATAAACTGACAAAAGTGGATTAGAATTCAGGTCTTTGATCTCCAAATTCAGCAGTTCCTTCTAATTTAGACACTATAGTGTCTAAAAGGACAGCTCAACAAAACCAAGAAAATCTAAATTTCTATCATAAACACCAATGATTATTTCCTGTCATCTATGTCCAGTCAGAAAAATCCTTTAATAAATAAAAAAAGACAGTCTTACACATTTCAGAACAGACTAGAGAGAAATGCTTAAATTTTAATAAAGAAGGAAAATTAAAAAATACTGAAATAATAGTACAAACAGAACCAGTTAATTTGGAACCAAATGAAGAATTTTAATTTAATATGTAAATGAAAATAAGTACCTTATTTTAAATTTTGTTAGAAAACCTAATTTTTTTGTACTCTATGAAAATTGTTTATATGATTAAAATTACATAACTGCTCATACTTACAAGAAGTATACCATTATCCAACAATTCCATTCTTAGGTGTTCGTATCCAAAAGAAATGATCACGTGTGTTCATCAAGAAATCTGTATAATATTCCCATAGCTTTATTAAAATGACCAAAAACTGAAAATAATACAAATGTCCGTGCACAAATGTGTTGAAACACCGATATATTCATACTGTAGAATGCTATATAGCAATGAAAAGAAATGCTGAAATGTACTACAAAATTTATACACCTCACAGATACCATGTCAAGCAAAAGAAGTCAAGCAATAAAGTACAACTTAATAGATGTTAACCAGAGTTGGAAAAGGAGGTGAAGGGAAGACAACTGAGAAGAAACAATATAGAGAATCTTCTGGGGTGTTGGAAATGTTTTACATGTTGCTATAAGAGTGGGTTACATCAGGAAAATTCATCAAGTTTATGATTAGTATACTTTGTATATTGTAAGTTCTACTGAAATAAAAAATAAAAGTTGGCATATTTAATGGAACCTTCGCAAAACATAGAATTTCCTTTAATCTCATATTTTAAAACACAGAAGTATGCCAAGAACATGACTATAATTGGGAAAGTGATTTTGTACTAAAATTGGTCCACAGTAAACTAAAATTATCACAAAAATACATTTTTCAAATTTTGTTCTAAAATGTATACCTTATTTTGCTGTATGCTTCCAAAGATGGGGAATTGCAAAGGCAAGGGTAGTCTCTAGCCAGTCTCACTTCAAAATTTTCAACATCTCCCAGAAATAAAATAACTAAAACCAAGTTTCTCAATGAATAAATGAGGTCATCTACTGAAAAACAAGAGGGGAAATGGCAAAGTAGCAGTTCTAAGAGTAGAAATTTTTAAATAATGACAATGAGAAAGAATTAACAAGGAATAAAAAAGACTGGTAGGTAATGCTGAGGGTCCAATTAAAATTCAAAAACTTGGGACTTCCCTGGTGACATAGGGGTAGGTCTCCATACTATCACCACTGCAGCCCTGGCCACTTCAGCCCTGGCCAGGGAACTAACCCACATGTGGTTCAGCAGCCCTCACCTGTCTTGCCTGTCTTATCCCTTAGCAGCGTATTTCAGTAAATCTGCCTGTTCGGCAACCCGGTTTCTGGTGAATGAATCAGCTCACTCCCGTGCACCTCTGATCTACACCCAGGTCTTCTATGCAAAAAATAAAGATTGAAGAATATGAATGTTTTAGTGAATACAGTGTGCAAAGTTGTACTTACTCTCCAGATAAGTTACAAAAGCCTCCAGGTTAGAAAACTAAGGCAAGAGGAGAATAAAAAAGGTATCACTGGACAGGACAGCACTATGTGATTAGGGGAAAAAAACTGGCACTACCTATGTTCAAAAATGAAAAGCAGAATTCATGGGGCCCTCCCTAGTGGTGCAATGGCTGTTGAAGCACAGCAATGTAAAGTTTTCAGAAGCCACTGCAGCACTAGTTTGATCCCCAGCCAAGGAGCTGACCAAGGTGGAGTGGCAAACTTCTCCTGACTCACCCACTGCTTCCCTCAGCAGTGTGTTTCAGCTGATCTGCCTGTTCTGCTCCCCATTCTGTCTCTGGTGAATCCCCCCCACCTCTGGCCTGTACCCCAGTTCTGTAAGCATAAACAAATCTTTTTTAAAAAAAAAATGATTTCCCTAGCTGATGGCGCAGCAGGTTAAAGCACAGCACTATAGAAGCTAAAGCCACTTCAGCATGATTTCGATCCCCACCTGCGCCCAGGTGATCCACATGGTGCAGACCTCTCCTGACCCACCCACTGCTCCCCTCAGCAGTGTACTTCAACAGTTGGCCTATTCTGCTCCCCACTCTGGTGAATCCTCTCACTACCCCTGCACATCTGACCTGTATCCCAGTTCTGTACATAAATAAATCTTTAAAAAATAAAAAAGAAAAGAAGAGCCCAACATATGCAAAAACCCATGAATTAGTCTTTCATATTAGTTTATTCTCATTGTTTTAGAAAATGGAATGATCCTACCTACTAATGCAAGATTTTAAGAGAATTAGAAAGGTTCCAAAGGGAAAAGGACAAATGTTTAAACTACCTTGGCATATCAACATATTCCTGAGGATTACTACAAGAACCAAATATTACTTTTTCCAGTAATATTTTGACTCAACTAAGGAACATTCCAATTTCTCAGTCAGTGACCTTCTCCACCAAACATTAGAATTTAAGTAAACCAATCACCCATTTGTCAGTATGCCATCTTTAACAGATGATTTTTTTCAACATGTATATTTTCTTAAAGTCAAGCCATCTGTTCAAAAATTTATTTCCTATTTCCAAGTTCTATCTAAGTTGACCTTAGAAAGATACTGGCCAGCAACAATATGTAATAAATGAAGTTATAAAATAGACAGGAAAAAGGTAACTAAAAAAACTTGGAAACAAGTAACACAACAAAGGAATTAATTCCAGTAAGAAAATGTTATCAATATGCCTGATCCTATAATGAACTAACCTATATAAAAAAAAAAAAGCTTAAAGATAACAATCAGGCTCAGTCTACCACATGAATATAAATTATTCAACTTGTTGGAATGCAAATATTATTTACTGAGTATCTACTATTTTTCTCAGCACTGTACCCTGTTGCTTTAGAGCACAAAGTAACATGTCATTGCCATGAAAACAGTTAATAGTAGAGAAAAGAAAGTTATACATGTATATATATCACAAGTAATATATAATGAAATGCGAAATAGTAAAATAGTTATAATATTTACAACTTAACATGACTGTTTTACTTCATAAAGGCAATCTCAGAAAGAGATGATGATTTGAATAAATCAATTAGGCCAAAAAAAAGGGTGGATATTATGCAAAAAAATAAATCAAAGTCAAATTTAACAGGAGTATCTGCTTTTTCTGCAATGTCTAGCTATAGCTTGAACTTAAGTGTCACAACTGCATTCCTGCTATTAGATTATAGTGATTAGAATCATCACTTATGTCAAAGAAATGATACACATACATATATGCAATTTTTGTACACATGGGAATTAATGTCAATAATTTAGATAACATTTACTGTCCTTCTAATATAATGCAGCAGTTTACTATTAGTTTTCCAAAGCTGTGGGAAATAAACTGAATTTACTGTGCATTTTTTCAAAGAAACATTGTAGAAAATTGGCTGTTTTTTGACTATTAAAATAAATTAAAATATTTCCCTATTAACTTTCCTCTGTACTATTTTCTCTGCTTGTACTGGCATACTTGTTTAAAACACGTTTCCTTGCTTTTATTTCATCACCTAGCCTACACAATAATGCCTACAGACCATTTTTTACTTTTTGTCCTCTTTACCTAGTCTTTGAACAAATTCTGTCACTGTCTGATTAGCTCACTGCAAATGCAAATTTGCACCCACCGGTGACTGAATGCGTTTTAAAGATGAGCCCCCAAACACCGAAGTTATTCATACTGTTAACGTTAATAATATCAGTAGTACTATTCATCCATTTCTACCATAAAACTAAATGAGAAAGTTTTTCACCACCTTCTCTATTTATGTAACCTAATAGCATCTCTGAGGTAAAGATGACACGTTGTAATTGTGCTATAAAGACAGTAATTTTAATATAGTCATCACTGTTCATTGTCATGAACTCAGAGCCATTCACCTTGCTATCAACTGAGTTATTTACATTGTTGGTTTCATGCACATTAAGTTTAATTACCTTTAAAATGTCTTTTAAAATATTACTCTATAAATTTGGCATTGAAGTTGCTATGTACAAAGGTATAAAAATTGGCATTAGCAAATAAAATGCTATTTTAAGTATTAACCCCAATTCCATGTCTTCTTATAAAGCAACAATAAGGTAGTTTATGGGATATGAAAAGTCAAAAGTGAAAAACTTTTTTTATGATGTTTGTTTGAATACACACAAAAATATAGTCTACCACATGCCAAGGAATGAAAATGAAGGCAGAAAAATTACCAAAACTGGCAACAGAAGACAGAAAAACAGTGAGTTGCTAGTGTGACCAATTATGAACAGGATAGGCATATGTTTCTTCTTATTGTATACAAAGTAGTGTTTTCTTCTATTAATAGCAACTCATATTCTGTTAACTTTGAAGATGTTAAAAATAGGAAACGTTTTGCTTCCTACTTTTCATTTTAAGATGGCACCACCATTCACTCAATTATTAAAATCAGAAACCTGGAAATCATCCTGGATTCATCCCATAATTTCATTAATTTCTGTATCTCCAAACTATATACAGAATCAAAACTGCTCTCATTTCTACTACCACGATGGTCCAAGGCATCTGTCATCTGGACATAACAGTAACTAACCTAACCCTGTCCTCTTCCAGTCCACCCCCCCTTTCCCCAAGACCATATTCACATAGCAGTTAGAACAGGAATTTTCAACTCGGGGGATAGTGACATTTTGGGCCAATTTTTTTTTTATATAAATATAAGAAGCTAACTTGTGCATAACACATGCTTAGCAGCACCTCTGGCTTCTCCCCACTAATGCCAGTAATATATAACATTATCCCTAGTTGTAAGAATCAAAAATAAATGCAAACATTGCCCCTATGATGGAAAATCAGTTTCACCTGAGAAGCACTAAGCTTAGAGGATAATTTTTAAATGTTCCTCTGCCTAAATGGTTTGTTTCACTTGTAATAAAATCCATTCTTTGGAGAGTCCTTATCTTACCATACCCTAAATAACCCAGACTGGCTTCTCTAACTTCATATAATGCCACGATCCTCTTGCATTCTGCTCCTCCCAGTCACTAAATTACCTCAGTTCCTAATTTTCCACAATTTTTTGGTTCCTAAATTATCATGCTCATTTCTGCTATTGAGATTTTGCCTTTGCTCTGTCTTGTGCATGGACCATTTTTTCCCAGGTTCTGCATGTACATGCCTTAGCTTAAATTTCACATCCTCAAAGATGCCTTTCCTGACCCCCCTATTCAATGCTTGTATCCCATTATTACCTTCCACAATACCTCATTTATGCCTTTTATAGCATATAACAGAGAATGATTATTCTGTTTACCAGAATGACTGTCAATTATGTGAGGACAAATAACCAGCCTACCTTATTTCTAGCATCTAACTATAATGATTTAAAAGCAAACATAACTGAGAACCTTTAAGTACTACAAGCATTGGCCTTTCAATGATACTCTCAACTTCACATCACATTCCCCACCTATATGTAAGGTGAAGTAGAAGTGAGGAAAGATAAAGAGAGAAAGAGCCTAACAATGCCTTCACATATAAAATATTTTTGCCATTATTATATGCTCTGAAGGGTGGTATGAAGATTAAATGCACATATATAATGAATCTAAAGCACTGGAAGGATGAAATAAATAGTATACTTAATAAATGATGACTAAGAATGTAAAGCAGCAAACGTAATTAAATACAACAGAAAACTGAAAAAAATGACAGTTTTCTTGTCCCTTTGTAACTTATCTACCACCAGCTCATCCTAAATATGGTAAAAGTGGATCTTTGTACCTAAGTGAAACCTTTCCTCTCTGGGTGTCCAGGAACACAGCATACCAAATGTAATATAGATTAGTTATTTGTATTTGGTGAGTAGGGAAAGGCAAAACCCATTTACCACAAAATGACCTAAAAATTATCTTTCAATTAGTCACAGTATGCACAATAACCAGGTAATTATTCAATTTCAGAACCTAACTTTAATTTGATTACAGAAAACATTTAGTACAAATTGCTTACAGGAAATAAAATAGGTTAACTGAGCCTATGGGTAGAGTCAAATAACAAATGGCAAAAAATACAAGTTTATAATTAAAATAATTTTCCCTAGGCCCTCCCTGGTGGCGCAGCGGGTTAAAGCACAGCCCTGAGAATCTGAAGCCGCTTCCGCAAGAGTTCGATTCCCGCCTGCCCCGAGGGGACCACATCACGGTATGTCAGACCTCTCCTGACCCACCCGCTGCTCCCCTCAGCAGTGTACTTCGTTGATCTGTCCGTTGTGTTCCCCACTCTGTCTCTGGTGAAGCCTCTCACCGCCCCTGAGCCTCTGGCCTGTACCTCAGTTCTGTATGCACAAATAAATTTAAAATAATAATAATAATAATAATGATTTTTCCTAAATTCCTTTTAATAAAAAATGTTTCTGACAATAGTCTGTATATACATTTGGGAGTCTGAAGAGCCTAACAATGCCTTCATATATAAAATATAAGAGGAGTATATAATGAAGGGAAGATAAAAGGAAGCTTGACTGCCAGTTCTGTTAATTACTTGCATTTGATCTTTGAAATATCACTTAACTTCTTTGTGCCTCAATTTCCTGTAAACAGATTTAACAATAGTAGCCACACTTCATAGGGTTGTTATAAGGATTATTTAAGTCATGCTTAGAACAGCACCTGGTACATAAGAAGTCCTTTAGCTATTACTACATGCTAGTGTACTGCTGTTAATTATAGTGTTTCTTTGCATCATTGTAATTAATAACTTCCATACTGGACAGCGAACATATATATATATAAATTTACATCACTGCAGAAAGTTCTACTGAATAGCATTATATATCAAACCACAAAACTGTTAAAATACCTATCATTATTTCTAATTTCTTAGAAGATGCTTAGAAAACAGCATGTAAACTATGTAGTTTTTAATCTAGTAACTCTGACACGTAATGGAAACCATGGGTTTTAGTCCTATTTTAACAAGCCAAATTAAAAAGCTTTGTTTCCAGTTAGCGGTTATCATGTTTCCTTGCAAGCCAAAAGAGTATGGGGAAGGAGAAAGTCTTTTATAAAGATTTCTATTCTGAAAGATAATCAAAATAAAAATTTTTTTATTCCCCATCTACCCTATATGAGCCTATTCACTAAATTCTCTTCACAGCAAATGTTTAGAAAAGATAAGTCATTATTTTCAAATAAATTATCAGCATTAAAAAGCAAATATGTAGTAGTAATTAGTACACAGTAAAAGATCTACAAATGGGTCTAAGTTACTCTAATTTTAAGTACTGATTAGGGTAAAGTGCTATTTTGATGTATCTACAACTACCACAGCATCTATAATGTAATACGAAAATATGTGATAAAACCAGTTATTGCTAAATACAGCTGTGATTGTTTCCTACATTCAAAAATCAAACAAAATGTTAAATCTTACTGAAAGGTTAGTGAGAATAAATATGTATTTTCCTTTATATATTCATGAACACCAAGATCTCAAATATTGCTTACAAGATTAGATTTTAGCCTCAAAAACCTGAATTCAAACTTACTACTTCCTAGATGAGTAACTCAGAAGGTACTTTAACCTTTCCACCATCCTGTGAAAGAGGAATATCATCTACATAAAAGGACTCTGTTATTCATCACATTATTGGATGTTTGATACTTTCTCAATAAAAGTGTGTACTATTATAATCAGTAACCAAGTCCTGTCAATTATATCATTCACAAGCCTCATTGTATATCAGAAACTGTGAGTTCGTGTCAGTTGGTCTAGGGTAGAACCCAATCAATGGTGTATTTTTAAAGTTTTCAATTCTCTAATACACAGTCACTGAAAGTTCAAACTCTTTAGTTTGCACAACAGGTACTCCAGTCACGGCTTACAGCTCTTTATTTTTGATCACTTCTCCTCAGGTAACCCACATTCCAAGCACACACTCACTAATACTACCCAAAGAAGTAGACTATAGTAATGCTTCTCAAAATTCTGCCTTCATCTGAACCACCTAAAGAACCTTGTAAAACACAAATTGCTGGTTTTTATCTTCAGAATGTCTGATTCAGTAAGGCGCCTGGGGTGAGTCCAGGAATTTCTAACAAGTTCCCAGGTAATATGTTCCCAGGACCACATTCTGAAAATCATGGGCAACTCTAAACCATAACTCTATCCTTTTGTATTTCACCTCGGATGGCATTCCCATCTATGTCACCCTACTCTTATCTTTTATTTTTCTTAAGGATATTCACATTCCCATGTTCACTGTAGCCCTATTAACAATAGCCAAAGTAAGGAAAACAATCTAAGCACCCAAGGTCAGAGGAGTGGATTAGCACAATGTGGAATATATATATATATGCACACACATAATGGAATATTACTCAGCTGTTTAAAAAAAAAGGATAAATTCTTGCCACAGATGGACTGGAAAAGATAAAGCTAAGTGAAATATGTAAGAAGACAAATAGGGAGTTCCATTTGTATGTTGAATATAAAGAAATAAACAAAGGCCCAGCCAAAACCAAATCAGCAACAAGCCCTAGATATCTGTCTATGGAGGAGCTCTTTGTATGAAGAGGCCCTCCCTAAGGGTACAAAGGGCTAAAGCAAAGCACTAGGAAGCTAGCCTCAATAGCTTCAACAAGAGTTCCATCCCTCTCCAATAGCTTCAACAAGAGTTCCATCCCTCACCAGAGAGCTGACCTACATGGATGGCGCAACCGATCCACTGTTCCTCTCAGAAGTGTACTTGCCAATCTGCCTGTTCTGCTCCCCACTCTGTCTCTGGTGAATCCTCTCACTGTCCCTGAACCTCTGGCCTGTACCCCAGTTCTGTATGCATAAATTTTAAAAATCTTAGAAAATAAATCTGGCCCTCTCTGGTAGCGCAATGGGTTAAGGTGCAGCACTCCAAGCTAGCAGCAGCCACTTTGTGTGAGTTGGATCCCCAGCCCTGTAGGTAATGCACATGGTGCGGCAGACCTCTCCTAACAGGCCCTCTACTCCCCTCAGCAGTGTACTTCATTGATCTGCCTGTTCTGCTACCCACACTGTCTCTGCTGAATCCTCTTGGCACCCCTGAACCTCTGGCCTGTACCCCAATTCTGTATGCATAAATAAATCTTTTTTAAAAAGAAAAAAAAATCTGTCTATGGAATTGAGGCTACCAGAGGGGTGGGGGAATTGGGGAAACAAAGATGAAAAGACACATGGACTATGATTAGAGACCTCAAGATGTCTTGGTGGAGGATGTGGTAAGTATAGAGGTATGCATTTGAGGAGTGTGATCCTATGCCTTTGAATCTGTTGCAAACCAATGTTACCTCAAAAAAAATAAATAAATAAATTTTAAAAGAATTCACCTTTAAAAGTTCACTTCAAACTACCTCAAGGCATTTAATACCTACTATAAAAATTGGTTAAATAATACTACATAATTATTTTACTGGACCACAAAGTAGATATTTGCAAGCATACAGTTTCTTTTATAAGAATTAGTGGGGGGAAAGACCTTCTTTGGGCAGGTGACTAGGAAAAGAGAGAATAGCAAATGAACAGTTTTACCAAGAATAAAATCTCAATTTCAATCCCCACCTCCCCTCTTGACCAGGAACCCTGACAAAAAGTACCAATTCTATAATCACTCATGGCTACCCTGGCATAGTACACCACAACAACACAAGGGAAAAACACTTAGGCCAACTCAGGATTTGAGTAAGGGAGAAAAAGAGGGAAAGAGAAAGGAGCGATAAAGATATCAGAAAAGTATTTGTTTGAAGAAGGAATAAAGATCTGAGTCTTGATGTGCCACCTCTGTACCTCAGAAAGACAAGAACTACATTTTAATTTAATGTCTTTATAGCCTCAATGTATGGTCCATGTAGATGTTTAGTAAGTAATGAATGATTCACAGTGAATACAATTACATGAAAACAGTGTTAGTCTACTTCTTTCTCACAAAAGAAAGCAGCACACATCCACTACAAGTAACTGAAACTACAAATGCTACCTAAATACTAAGATATTTAGCCTATACATTTACCAGGTAGGGTAAAGAATATTTTATTCTAAATACCCGTTGAGAGGTCAGGAAGTAAAAGGAGCTAAATGATAATCACATTTAAGATTTTAAAAATGAAAGCCTTCCAAATGAAAAACTCTGCATTGTCTGAGTCCGAGCTAATTTCATCATTATCTCAACAGAACTAAAAAATGTAGAGGAATTTTGGAAGCCAGGTACCATACACTAATTTTACAGTGAAGAAGCTGGGGGCAGAGAAAAAATGATTCAAAGACACAAGCTAGTTAATGGCATAGCTATAAATAAAACTCTAGTCTCTGGTGCTACCTTAGTTTTCTCTCTCTTATACCATGGTGCCTTTACATTTACAAAATATTAAATGTACATCATTTAAAAAAAAAAAAAACCTAGATTAACCTTGATTTTTCTCTCCATAGTCCTTTTTTACAAAAGAAAGGAGTCATTTATCATCTCTCTTTGTCTAAGAACTTAAATAACTTAGTGACTAGTAACTTTCAGAATATATTTTGCTCTTGGTAAAGATTAATTTCTAGTCTGTTTGCTAAGTTAAACGTGCAAAGCTAATATTCATAAATAGCCCTCATATAGTCATCAAAATTTCTCAATTACTAAGAAAACATAATGATGTCTTTCCAGGATAGTACTTTGTAAAAATGTTGAAAGCCTAAATTTTTTTAAAGATTTAATTAATTTATTTAAGCATACAAGAACTGGAGAGTAGGTCAATAGGTGAAGTGGGTGACAGGATTCACCAGAGAAAGAATGGGGAGCAGAGCAGGTGAAATGCACTGCTGAGGGGAGCAGAGGGCAAGACCGAAGAGGTCTGCTGGGCACCAAACTCATGTGGCAGTGGCTGGGGATAGCTTGATAGGAATGGTAACCTCTGCACCACCAGGGAAGCCCTAAAGCGTAACCTGAAATATGTTTAACAAGAAGCAGAAAACACTGGTTATAACTCTCATTTCTCAGTTTGACCACAGTACCTCATCCTCTCACCATTCTCATTAATAATGATTTAATCTAGCTAGCATTATGTGCTGATAAGCACCAATTAGTGAAAATTCTTTACTTCAGGGAAAGTAACCTCATCATTTACCTTGATTATACTTTTATTCACCTTTTAAATTTACATTAATGTCCTCCATATCTAAATACAGTGCAATAAACTCTAATAGTTAAAAGCTAACTGTAACCTTTATAGCAGCCCATGCCAGAGACATGCATTTATTATTCCAATTCTAAAAGTTAAAAAAAAAAGCTGAGATTTTACAAAGTTAAAGAGTTTATGCACTTTTGCCTACCTAGAAAGAGGTTCAGTTAGAAGGAGGATTAGGCAATGTGACTGTAGTGCCAGGAGATCTTCAGCAATGGACACTTTCTTAGGCATTTAATGACTGTGCATCCTTCATCAGTCAACATATGAACTTTTAAACTATCACTACAATACAAGGTACACAATGGAGCATTTTCTCCCCCAAAAGTTAATTTAGGTTTTAACAATAAAGTACAACACAACTTAAGATGTTTAGCTTTGTATCCCATATTATGTTATAAAAATTTCTGCACATTTGCTACTTTGTTCTAATTCTACTAAAGAATAAAGGAAGTCTGTATCACAGATTTCTAAATGAGACAGGAAAAAAATAACTTGATATAATCAGTGTCAAAAGAGCTTTGGGATAGAAGAGGGAATTAGGTAGTTCCGAAAAAGACAAATGGGTCATGATCATGTTTAATTATGTATGAAATACTTTTTTCCCCTGTCTCACAAGACCTTTAGGCAGTGGTATCTCAGATATCTACGAGGACCTTTAAAACAAGTCAATAATTATGAAGAAAAATCTTGCCAGAAAATCTAAAAACAGTACAAATAACATTTAATTATTATTATCTTGAAAGTAAAATAAAGGAACTCTTCCTGAAAAACTCTAACCCCCGCCTGTCACTTCTGACATATAAAAATAACTTACTATCTGGTGTTACTTCACAGGAAGAAGAACAACTCTTACCTTTACACTTTAAGTTTCCAAAGCCTGGGAAACTTAACCCTCTCCAGAACATTTCCAATTATTATCCCAATTTGTTGCTGTATTTTTGTTTCTTTTGGTTTTTAGCCTCTCCAAATAGAAACAGCTGTTTAAAAACAAAACATCACTACCCTCTCTGGTGGCACAAGAGGCTAAAGCACAGCACTGCAAACAAGCCGCAGCCACTTCAGTGCCAGTTCAATCCGCAGCCCCGGAAATGATCCACATGACAAGGCAGACCTCTCCTGACCTACCCACTGCTCCTCTCAGCAGTGTACTGGACCTCTGGCCTGTACCCCATTTCTGTGTGCATGCATGCATGCATGCATGCATGCATGCATAAATAAATAAATAAATGAATGAATGAATGAATGAATGAATGAATGAATGAATGAATAAATGAATAAATGAATAAATAAATAAGCAAAGCACTACTATCAACTTTGTATGCTCACTATTAGACATGGAGTAGGCATTCATATAAATATTTTTTGAAAGAATCTTAACTGGATTCCTATCATAGAGATGAACCAACTGAAACCTCCAAAAATTAAAATTTCCATCACAAGACCAAACAATTATGGTGGAACA
The DNA here is from genome assembly GCF_000260355.1 of Condylura cristata. Taxonomy (NCBI): domain Eukaryota; kingdom Metazoa; phylum Chordata; class Mammalia; order Eulipotyphla; family Talpidae; genus Condylura; species Condylura cristata. The sequence goes on along the minus strand of NW_004567115.1, from coordinate 11,043,402 downwards.
AGGATAAAACCATTCTCTCTGTGAAATAAACTTTAAAATGCGAAGGAACTCAATGAAGGTGAGAGAAAAATCATTTCTAGGGATCTGGGTTGTAGAGGTAAACCTAACAATGATTTCTTAGTTTAGGTAAACCTGGGTTGAGTGTACCACTTCTTAGCTGAGATGACAATTAGCCTACCTCACTATATAGGCTACCACAACTTAACAAACCCAATGGAGCCAATGCAGTTATGCATCTGAAATACACAGGAATAACATACAGGATGATAAATACTGGTTGAAGTTATCAGGAAAAGATTTTGCAGACACATCCTACAATTCAGTGTTCATTTGCTATTTCTGGGGTTATTTTGTGTGTGTTTTCACAATTACACAGTACAACACATAATATCTAGATAGCAATTTAAAGAATGCTATAGCAAACATCCCATTTAACTACCACAAAGTCAAGAACCAGAATATTCCAAAAGCTGCTATACAATTGTTCCCATTCTCATTACAAACATGGTAAATTTAATCTAATCTAATAAAATTTAGTGAGTATAATTTAAGACCAAATGAAAATAACCTAACATATAAAATAGATACCAACATTTTAAAATGTTTGTTGGTACAAAATAAATGCTCAGTGTTTTCTTACACAGAGAGGCACTATAACAAAGCTATACGGAAAGAAAGGCTAATATTAGTATGTAATCCAAATTGGTGAGACCATAAATACCATAAATAACAGTACAGAAAGAATGCCAGAATGCTAAGCTGGGGTTAAGTATAAAAAAGAGTTAAGAGGCAAACAGCATAGGTGAAATTAAGAAAATTCACTGGGTAGTTTTGGAAGGCAATTCCCAATGGACTACTCGTTTTTCTACATGTCTTGAAAAATAGTTGACTGCCTTTGTTTTGATCTTCCCATGGATGTATGCATAGTGAGTAGTCCTGGAAGCATGAAACAGCATCTCTTAGACATAAAAATGGGAGGCATGCTTAATACACATTATAAAGATTCAAGTTTTGAGCCTCCCTGGTAGTGCAAGCAGTTAAAGCACGGCATTATGAAGCTATTCAAACCCACTGCAGCACAAATTCCATCCTCAGCCACGGAGGTGACCCACATGGCTCAGCAGACCTCTCCTGACCTACCCGTTGCTCCCCTTAACAGTCAACAGTGTATTTCACTCAGTCTGCCTGTTCTGCTCCCCACTCTTTCTCTGGTGAATCCTTTAACCAACACCCCCCTCCCGGCACCTCTGGCCTATACCCCAATTCTTGTATGCATAAATAAATAAATATTTAAAAACAAAAAAATGATTCGAGTTTCCCTAAACCTGGGGTTTCTCTCCTGTAACACAATCCACTGCATGTGCAGGTTTTATAGCCTTATACTTCCCTATGCAAACTGGGGCTTAAAGATCTGATGCAAATGCCGATTTACTGTCTACTGCTATTGTAATTATTCATCTCTGACTATGGAGTCTCACAGCTTCTACTAGTATCCATTAAACCATGGAAGGTTAATGTACTGGCGTGTAGGATAAAATCTCAAACTCTTCAGTTTCTGACAAACATCAGCACATAATCAATATTACAACTGGGAAAGAAATTTCATTTCCATATTATCAGAATGTATAAAAAAGCAAAACTCAATTATACACTGCCTTTAAGAAGTATATGTTAAATATAATGAAAATGAATTTTAATAAATAGATGAAGCAAAATTCACAGAATGGAGAAATATCCATTTCCAGTTATATTTAAAAATTTTAATGTCCCATGATAGAACTATACAACAAAACCAGAAATCAGTAGACAAAGATGATTTGAAAACACTTCCACAAAGCACCTTAACTTAGTTCTTATTTACAGAATACGCTGAGCAAGTACAAAATATATCTGTCTTAAGTGTGAAAGATATATTCACCAGTACAAAATATATCTGTCTCAAGTATGAAAAATATATTCACCAACACAGATTATATACTAGTCCATAAAACAAGTTTCAATAAATTTAAATGAATATGCTGACCTCAAAATGCAATTAAAATTAGAAATCAGTGATGTTTTATCTAAAATAACCTCCAACATTTGAAATTAAATATACTTTTAAGTAATCTACGGGCAAAGAAGAAATTGCAGAGTAAACTGGAGACTTTCGAACTGAATAAAAATACAATATATCAAAATCTGTGGGATACAGCAGTGCTTAAAGGAAAATCTATAGTTTCAAATGATTACATTAGGAAACAAATCTGAAATGTATGGCCTGCAGTTCCACTTTGAGAAGCTAGAGAAAAAAATGTAGCAAAGAAAATCATAAATAACAGAAATGCCACCATGAGATATCATCTCAAAACCTGTGAGAAAGGCCCTAACAAAAATACCAAACAAACGTTGGCTAGAATGTGGATAAAAAAGAATGTACACTGGTTCAACTCTTTTTGGAAATAGTTCTGCGGTTTCTCAAAATACTGAAAATTGATCTACCATGCAATCCAACAATTCCGCTCCAAGTTACCTACCCAAAAACATGCAAAAACACTAACTTGAAGGGATATATGCACTTCAGTGTTCACTGGAGTCCTATTTACGGTAAGTTATGTACACATCCTAAGTGCCCAAGAACAGAAGAGTGAATGAGAAAAACACAGCCAGTACACATGATGGACTACTACTCAGCTACTGAAAAAAAGAACTCTGGCCATTTGCAAAAACATGGATGGAACTGGCAGAGATAATGCTAAACAAAATAAGTCAGGAGGGGAAAAACAAAATACCAAATAGTTCCAAGTATTTGTGGAATATAAAGAAACAAAACAAAGTGTCAGATGAAATCAAGTCAATAATAAATCCTAGAAATTTGACTGTAGAAATGAAATTACGAGATGGAGGTGGGAGAGGAGAAAACAGTGAAAAGGGCACACAATGGACTATAGGGGAAGACTACAGTGGGTGCCATAGTGGTCTAGAAACTTGCCTCTGAGCAAGTATTATTATCTTATGTTTTTGAATCACATAGTGTTGTAAACGAGTATTATTATCTCAGTAACTTTTCAGAAAATGTTAAAAGAACAGAAATGAGACAGAGAAGGCAAATGGAGAAAAATAGCAATGATATAATTTGAAAAGGAAAAACAGTATTAAACCAATAATTAAGACTGGTCAAGAAAAAACAAAATCATTAACATGAACAGAAATTAAAGAGGAGGTATCAGATGGATTCTTCAGATATTAGAAAAAGTCTTACAATGAGTCATATCAATAAATGTTTCTTTAAAAATAAAACTTAAAGAGAAAAATACAACTTACCAAAACTGACATAAAGTGAAAAATCTAAATTACCCTGTCTGCTGAAGAAATTAAATTTCTGTCTTTTAACAAAACCTTCCTACAAAGAAAATTCCAAGCTCATGTAGTCACAATGATGAATTCTAGTAAATATTCAAGATGAATTAATATCAACTGCACAAACTCTAATTAATAAGCAATGGGGAAACTTCCAAACTTATTTTATGAGGCCATCCTAACACTGAACTTGACAGACATATAACAAAAATAAACTACAAAGTAGTATCACTCAAAAAACTAAGACTCCAAAATGCCTTACAAAACAGTAAACATAAAAAGAATACACTGTGGCCCTCCCTGGTGGCGCAACGGGTTAAAGCGCAGCACTGAGAAGCTAAAGCCACTTCCGCATGAGTTCGATTCCTGCCTGCCCTGGAGGTGACCACATGGCGCGGCAGACCTCTCCTGGCCCGCCCGCTGCTCCCCTCAGCAGTGTACTTCGTTGATCTGCCTGTTCTGCTCCCCACTCTGTTTCTGGTAAAACCTCTCACCTCCCCTGAGCCTCTGGCCTGTACCCCACTCTGTATGCACAAATAAATAAATCTTAAAAAAAAAAAGAATACACTGTGAGTAAGTAGGGTAATCCTGGTTAATGAAAATTATTTTAACTTTGGAAAACCACCATTTGTTTATCCAAATGGACACTTGGTTTGGTTTGGTTTTTACCTAGATTTTGGCTGCTATAAGTAAAACTACTGTGTAGAGGACAATACTGTTCACAGGAATCTCTCTAATCAAGAAAGAAGAAACTAAAGATTACATGCTAACTTTAAGGTATTATTATCTTCAACAAATAAGAACAAATTCTTTTGCAAAATGATTGTGTCAATTTACATTGCCACTAGGAGTAGGAGTATAATTTCTCCACATATCACTAAACCAGATACTATCATAATCTTTAATATTTGCCAATCCAATGGAAGTGCAAAAGTTTCTTCTTATGGTTTTAGTTTGCAATATTCTGATTACCAGTGAAATCATGATTCTCCACTTTTCCATCTGAGGGTTACTATGAATCATGGTATTATGTGACTTGCAAATGGCATTCTTACTGTAAAAAATAAATAAGAAAATATCAGAGTACATTGCATGAAAGTTAAATAAATGTTATTTCATGAAACTTTTATTCCCATAGTATATGTTTGTCTTGAGCCACAAAGTAAAATATTTTTGTAACTGTGAGCTTCTACCAAGTTAAGTCATTACTATTGCTATTTAATTACCAACCCCCCCCCCCCAAAAAAAAACCAAAAAACGTTAAGAGACATTTGGACAAGTAATTGGTGAATCATTTAGGCCCACAACACTTAGGAATGTATCTTATAAAAAAAAAGCAAAAGATGTCTTTCAAGCACTGAAAGTGAGGAAAAGAATTAGTAGAAGAGGAAAAAAATCTAAAGGAAACAATAAAACCTATTGTCCTTTAAAAGCAACTGGTCTTGGGCCCTCCCTGGTGGCGCAGCGGGTTAAAGCACAGCACTGAGAATCTAAAGCCGCTTCCGCATGAGTTCGATTCCCGCCTGCCCCGGAGGTGACCACATGGCGTGGCAGACCTCTCCTGACCCGCCCGCTGCTCCCCTCAGCAGTGTACTTCGTCGATCTGCCTGTTCTGCTCCCAACTCTGTCTCTGGTGAATCCTCTCACTGCCCCTGAGCCTCTGGCCTGTGCCCCAGTTCTGTATGCACAAATAAATAAATCTTAAAAAAAAAAAATTATATAAAAAAAAAGCAACTGGTCTTATGTATGACCTACTTAAAGCTCACTTTAAAATAATTGCCCATTTTTCAGCAAGTATGGTTTCTTTCAGCTGTGAAGGATAACCTGAATCCTGTCCTCATAACTACTAAACTGAAAGAAAACTGCCCCTTCCTTCTTTATAGATGTAACTCTACTTCTTCAATAATTGTCTAATTCTGGGGCCTCTACATTCTACATTTTTTCCCTCTAGATGGAAACAATAGAAAGAATCATCTAAATTCTAATTAGTCCCCCTTTTTTGGTTCACAAAGATTTACCAACCCCCTACTACATCACCTCTCTATCAGGAAACTATGCTGTATATCTCTAACAATTTTAACTTCTGATTACAGTCTTTAAAACTTGATACCGCTAAAACTGAAAACATTTTTTTCTCCTTAAAAAGTTAAGCCATCCTACATATCCTGACCAAGCTTCTGTAACCTTTGTTCCATCAATGTCTCAACTCTGCCACTTTGCAATAACTTTCTTTTTCATACGAATTCCCTCCTCACAAGTTGTCAGACCAATACCACCACAACTGGTACAGTGTCTGAATCTACCTGTCACATAAAATGTGATCTTAAGTACTTAAATTCCTTAACTTCTGAGGTGAATCTCATTTCTAAAATGGGTAAAACAACAGGTATCAAGGAATGATGAGAATTACATAATCTTCTATTTCTTTCCTTTTTACTTATTTTTTTGTTTTGGTTTTTACTCTCTGTAAACACAATAAAATGCTTGAATAAAGGGAGGTACCTAAACGGAGGTACCTGGAAATATGAGAAAGGGAAAATGTGAAGACAAAATAAGTACGAGTAAACTTATCAAGTGGGGCTATTGCTGTGCCTATAAGCTTTTCTATGTCAAAATTCTGAATACACAAACACAGGGACTTCTTTGCCCAAAAAGCAGCAAAATTCTAATCCCAAATGACTTTATATAATCTCTTCCTCCTTAAATTTCGGAGCGACCTCCTGAGATTGTTATATATGGCAAAATAGATTCTGCCCGTGTAATTAAGATCCCTAATCAGTTGAGTGCACCCAAAAGGAGACAATCCTGGATGGGCCTGACCTAATCAGTTAAGCTTTTTTAAAGGTTCCTAAAGTCTAGAGGTCAGAGACAGAGGAAGTAGAGACATCCTGTTCACTTGGATGAAACCAGAACCCCATGCTGTGAACTGCCCTAGTGGACAAGTGGCAAGGAACTGATAATGGTTCCTGTTCAACAGCCAAGACAAGGAGTTCAGTGACAGAGTCACATGGAAGTCAATTCTGCCAACAGTAGTTAGCTTGGAAAAGGACCCTGAGCCTCAGATAACAATTGTACAGCTGACATCTTGATTTCAGCTTAACAGAGAACCCAGCTTTCTGATCTCCGGAAATTGTGAGATAATAAGCGGATGTTGTTTAAACTGCTAAATTTGTGGTGCTTTGCTATATATCAAAAGAAAACTAAAACACAATACAAAACAAAGCAGAAAAGGGGGGAAAGGCGGGAAGCAAGTGGAGATATGTATCTTTACCCCAGAGTGCATTTTATCTCTTCATAGCATTGACTATTAAGAATCAATGGAAAAAAATATTAAAACTGTATAAGGTTTTAAACTTTTAACAATTACAAGGGACTTTTTCACACCCACCTTGTTAAATAAACATACAATTATTTTCATTTTAATGAAAAAGAAGACTCAAAGAGTGACATCCCAAGGATGACAAATTTACCAAAAGTTTAAAATAATTTCAGCCCAGTACTCCCTTCCCTACTCTAAAGGCCCCTTACATGCTTTTCAAAGAGCCATTCAAATCAGCAGTTAAATGTATTACTCTCTTCAAAGAAAGCAATGCTAGTAATGTAACAATTTTTTATATTTTACACCTATTTAAGTACCCCTTTGCCTCATCAGAATATCAGTGCTAAAGAGGACAATAAGAAATTCCCACTTAAAGTAATTTGGTTGTAGAAAGATGCATTGGTGGGTCACTTAAATAAACTTTTGAGTACACCTTGAAAATGCAAAGAAATTTTAACAAAACACCTGTAGGTTTTTTAGGACCTATTTAAATGGCAAACTTGTTTGAAATGTTCTCCAAAAATCAAAGCAAGTAAACAACCTTCCCATACCTTTCAATATTTGCCCCCTGGAGCAAATTTTTTTAGTCTGAATTTTTTGTACCTTATGAAAGAGAACATGGTACACTCGATCATAAAATAAGTCCTTTCTATTTTAACATTGTGTGTATTTCCTTAAGTGCTTCATCATCTGAATTTGTAATTCTTTTAAAACAGGAGAAAATGAAATGGTGGAGTCATTCAAAATCTGCGTGTTACAAATCGCTTAACTTTATGCCAATTAAAATACTTTCAGACATGAAATGTATTTGTGAAAAGATGTAAAATACAGAATTTCTGGTCAAAAGCACTTAGAACTAAACTATATCCATCTTCTGAACACCAACTTGAACAGCAAATAAATTCACTATCGTCACATACAAATTGCATTGTTTTGAGCCTATAAGCTTTCAAAAGCAACTCCAGATTTATACGTCCGGGGCAAGATTCTCCGCAATGTAACGAGAATCGATAAAAAAGCAAACGGGTAAAAGAAGTGACGTGACAATCCTAAAACCAGAAAATTTCTTGGTCCCTTACAGTACAGAAGCAGCACCCAGTTCGGACCCTCCAATCGAGGCTCAGATTCAACTCCAGACACTCCAGTTATCCAGCTCTTCTCCCCGCCCCCCACCCCCAGAAAGGAGGGAAAACAACTTTTATTGGCCTCATCTCCCAGGGGACAGGCAAACTAGCGGGGCAGTGCTCAGGCCTGGACTCGTTTCAAGAGGAGGCCTCCGTCGGGGGCGGGCTGGGCAGATAGCGGGAAAGCAAGATTTCCACGCGCCCACTACCCTAGCCGCCGACTCCCTGCCCTAAGCCACCACACACAGGCCTGGGCCGGCCGCCACGCCAAGCGACCCCCAGGACCCTCCGCCGAGGCGAGCTCGTTGTCATGTGACGCCGCCACTAAAAACACCGCAGAAACGCGGGGCGGCGGGCGGCGGGAGGTATTTGC
>NW_004567115.1:11004039-11035147 GCF_000260355.1 Condylura cristata | reverse complement strand
ACCCGGTGGGCGTGGCCGGCCGTGCGCCCGACGCCGGAGGCCGCGGCCCGGCGTCCCGGGGACAGGGAGGGGGCGCGTACCTCTCCACCGCAGAGGGAAACTCGCCAAGTCCCGGTGACTGAGAATAGAGATTATTTCCGGGGACTGCCCCGCCACCCCTCCAGGGCAACCACTAGCAGTCTCTATTTTAATGTGCCGTGCGGGCAAGGCGCACGCGCACTGCCGAGCTTCCGTGAGGGGGCGAGCGGACCGGCGAAGAGGACCCGCCGCCACCGCCGCCGCGCTCTCTCGCTCTCGCCCAGCCTCCATCTTGGATCGGCGCTTCCAGCCCCCGCGCCGCTGCCGCCGCATTCCCCCTCTTTCCCGCCCCCCGCCGCCGCCGCCGCCGCCCGCACTCACCTCAGCTGCCCATACGGGCGCCGCCGGCCGTCGACCTAGTTTCCCCCCAAAAGTCTCCGGTGTGTTATTCCCGATGTGGGGGGGTTGTTACGGGGTGGTCGCCGGGGGTTCGGGAGCGGGGGCCGCGCCTTCAACGGAGCTGCAATCCTAACCCGCCATCTGGTGGCATTTTCCACACGCCAATGGCGCCGCTGCAGACTTGGGTCCGGACCGCCCTCTGCTGGCCGCGGTGCTTACTGCCTCACTGACGGGACGGGCCTGCCCGGAAAAGGGAGGGAGCTGAGGCGCGAGCTGGGGGCCGCGGCGAGGACGCGCGCAAACGCTCTCCTGTGGGTATTGCACGCACGCGCGCCAGCGGGGCGGGAAACGTGGCTTGTGCGTGGCGGCTCCGCCCCCGCAGGCAAGCTCGGCCTATCGCGAGCGGCGGATACCTCTTCGTGAGGACGCTGTGGACAGTTCGTGGGCCGCGCGAGGCGGGCGGAAGGAGGACTGGTGGCGCCTGCGCCCCTCTCGCCGAGCTGCCGCCCGCCATTTTTGTAGCTTTCCCGAGATATAGGAGAGAAACCCGCCCCCAGCCCCTTCATTGACGTCCCTTTTTAGGCCGTGGGACTGGCGCTTACTTGCGGTCCCGCCGAACTCCAGCTTCCTTTCTCCTCGCCCGGCACGCGCGCTGCGGTACCGGAGATACTGATAGCATAAAGCCGTGCTCCCGCCTCCCGGGTTTAAATAGGTCTCGGAGTTTGGCGTTGTTAGAGATATATTGTTGACTGTAGACTGGGCCCTTTCCCGGGCGAGGGTGAAAAAAGGTTTTGAGGACCGTTTGGGACCTCCCTCACCGCTAGTGATCTAGTCGCTACAGTGCCAGTGTACTGGCGTCTTCCGTACAGACGCTCTGCGATGCGGGCTTTGCATAAGGCGGCAGCATTGGCTAGTGAGTGAGAAAGAAATGTGCCTACACTGGGAAAATACAGCCTCAGCTTTCGAATTAGATTTCTTCTCCCACAGCCTAACACTAGTGGTTCTGACATGGACATGTGAATCCTAGGCTTCGTGCTGCCAAACGGGAAACCGACTAACGTTAGATCGTGACCAAAATATCCCCTTGAACCTAGCCTCTTTCCAACTGCCTCTTCGTGGGTGAGGCTCCTTTACCTGCTCACAACTTTTAAGTGCAAAGTGAACCCTTAAGCTCCCAGGTCATCAACCCCCAGTTTTATGATTAAATTCTCTGTTGCTTTAGCCAATCTTATTTCAATATGGCTCAGTTCCTTTATCATCTTCAGGGTCAGTTTCCAATAGGTTACCCCTATTTCTGATTTCTCCCTCAAGGGTCACAGGTTTAACTACGTTAGCCAGGGTTACTTATGAAGCCTGGTTTATCGCTGGAGAAAGGCACAACCGATTTGTTGAGGTATTAATTCTTGACTAATCACTGGCTCATTGCCTTTCTTGTTCTCTTTAATGATTCTACTTTTCCTTCTTACTAAAGACGCCAATCCCAATTCATATCAATAACTTCTTCTAGTTTACTGGGATCAGAGCTATGGAATACCAATTCAAGCTTTATATTCTCTGCACCTTAAAATTATCTGTTACTGCATCCTGTTCATAACTCAAAAATTCTCACTAAATTAACCCATTCTTCCCTTTTTAAAACCAGTCCTCCTTGAACTGTATATGTCATCCCTTCCAATCCCCCCTTCCTCCACTACTTTCCTATGATCTTTTAAGTCTTCTATAACTTATCTGCTGGCTTCTTCCTATTTTTTTTTAACAGTTTCCATTGTTTTAAATTTAGTGCTAACACTGCCTCCAGTAACTGTCCTATAATCTTCCTTCATCATCATTGATTTCTCAAAAAGGCAGTGATGACCTTCATTTCCAACCAACTCTATCTTATACTAAGAACTTTTCAACATCTTGTAAATATAAAAAATTAGTCAACTTTGAGTTTATAGTAACCTAAAACTAATGTTGCCTTCTCATTTCATCAATAGTTGTACTCGTGTTTATAGATAGTAAGCTAATCCCATATCCTCTAAATTGTAGCCAGATAAGGACAGATTTGACTCTTTTCCTTCAAATAAAGTCCAAATTACATCATATATCCTTAATTAGAAACAAGGAAAATCCTTTTTTTCCTACCCTGTCCTCATCCTGACAAACTCTTATTGCCTTATCTAGAACAATTACAATAGATTTTGGTAAAGTCCTGGTCTTTCATTCATCTCCCTTCAAAAAAAAATGCACAAAAGTTTGCTGAAGTTCTGTGGCTTACAAAATACAATCTGAACTCCTTCAAGACATTCAGAAGATAGTCTGATCTATTTTCAATTTCTCTACTTTGTCATAAGTTCTTGTAGTTGATCTAATAAGCCTCAAATGTAAGTGAAGAACGCTGATATTCAATCTTTAGTAATTAGTATACTAAAGAAATAGGTCCCATAATATGTTGACTTTTTATAAAATCACAATTCCCAAAACCCTCTGCTTGTTTACTGAAGATGCTACATCTCTTGGCAGAGATTTTTTTTTTTAAAAGATTTTATTTTTTTAAAAAAAGAACTGGGGTAGAAGGACTGAGGTAAGGGGTTAGAGGATACACCAAAGACAGAGTGGGGAGTAGAACAGAGTGACGGGAATATACTACTGAGGGGAGCAGTAGGCAGGTTAGGAGAGGTCTGCCATGCCATGTAGGTCACCTCAATGTAGGTCACCTCCCTGGCTGAGGATAGAGCTCGTGCTGCAGTGGCTCTGATAGCTTCATAGTGCTGTGCTTTACCTGTTGCGCCACCAGGGAGGGCCTCTCTTGGCAAAGATTTTTAACCACAATTTTCATGGCAAGTTTCAAGTCATAAGTGTGAACAAAATATCAAAAAGGATGTGTGGAACTAGTGTTAGTAGGGTTTACATAAAGTTAGAGTAAAGAATAAAATAATAGTAGAACAGCCTGTTGCCTAGTTCAAGTTTCCTGTTGTTCTTAGAATTTCTACTTTAGTAAGCTCATTTCAAATGACCAGAAAGTAAGCCTGGTCTACTTTGAAGAGTCATCCTTGATAGATTAGATGTCTGAAAAGAAGACACATGCCCATTAGACTCAATCTCTTAGTCATTCTGGTCCAAAGGAATGTTTACTATTATAAATATGAAAAATTTATGTACCTATAATGTACATGTACATTATAATGTACCTATAAAGTCATTACATAATAAGTGGTTAACATGCCTTAAACAATATGAAGAACTTTGCTTTGTAACAAAAAGAACTAGTTTGGGACTAGTTAGATGGCTTCTGTCCTTTGAATGCTTGATGGAACCTGTATGGTGTTTTTCCTCTTGGTAATATTAGCATGCATAAAATTTCAATAATAATCCATTGACCCTAAAGTTCTGCTTAAAAAGATATTCAGTCAACTTGTTTCCAAGGCCACAATGATGGTATTCCTTTCATAGGGTTTTGTTTTTTTTTTGTGACACTATCTTTTAGAGTAGTTTTAGATTCATAACTAAAATTGAGAGGAAGTTACTAACACTTTCATATTTTCCTTGACCACAAACATGTACACCTTCCTCCCCCATTGTTATCACTTTCACCAAAGTGGTACCATTTTTTGCTAACGATCAACCAATAATAACATCATAATTATCCAAAGTCAATAGTTTAAGATTCATTCTTGGTGACGAGCAAGTCACCAAGACAAAGTATAATGACATACATTTATCATCACAGTATCACTGTTTTCAGTCCAAAAATTCCTCTATGCTTTTCTTATTCAACTCTCTTCCTACACTGGCAATCACAGTTCCTTTCACTATTTTAATAGTTTTGCCTTTTCCAGAATGTCATATAATTAGAATCATACAGCATGTAACCTTTTTGTTTGCAATATATACACTGAAACTTTCTCCAGGTTTTTCATGGCTTCATACTGGTTTCTTTTCAGTGCTGAATAATAACCCACTGTCTGGATGGGTTAAACAATTTGTTTAAACTTTAGCCTACTGAGGGGCATCTTGGTTGCTTCCAGGTTGGGGCAAGCATGAATAAATCTGCAATAAAAATAAAGCAGCTATAAAAACATATGCAGGTTTTTGTGTGAACATAAGTTTTCATATTCCTTGGATAATACCAAAGGAACGTGATTGCACATTCATATGATAAGTGTAGAACTAGCTTTATAAGTAATCGTCAAATTGTCTTCCATAGTGTTATAGTATTTTTTTTAAAGATTTATTTATTTATGCTTACAGAACTGGGGTACAGGCCAGAGGTGTGGGGGGTAAGAGAATGCACCAGAGATAGAGTGGGAGCAGAACAGGCAGATCAACTGAAATACACTGCTGAGGGGAGCAGCAGGAGAGTCAGGAGAGGTCTGCCATGCCATCTGGGTCAGCTCCTTAGCCAAGGATGGAACTTGTGCTGCAGTGGCTTTGGAAAGCTTCATAGTACTGTGCTTTAATACCTTGTGCCACCAGGGAGGGCCCAGTGTTATAGTATTTTTTTTGTTGTTATAGTATTTTTACACCTGTCAACAGTATATGAAAGTTCCTGTTGTTTTATATCTTTACCAACATCTGGTGTTGTCTATGTGGAAGATTTTGACCATTCTAAAAGGAATGTAGGGGGTTTTAATTTTCACTTTTCTGATGACATATGATGTAGTACATCTTTTCATATGCTTAGCTTATTTGCCATCTCTGCCATTGTATACCTCTGGCCTGTCCCCCAGTTCTGTATGCATCTTCCTTGATAGAAATATCTGTTAAGGTTGTTGACCCAATTTTTATTTGAGTTGTTTATTTTCTTTCTGTTGAATTTTAAGAACCCTCTACAATTTGGATAATAATCCTTTACTGGATGTGTCTTTTGCAAACAGTTTCTCCCAAACTGTGGCTTGCTTCTGATACTATTGACATTGTTGCAAAGTAGAGTTTAAATTCAGTGTTCTATTTATCAAATTTTTGTTCCATGGTTTGTGTCTTAGGTGTTAAATCTAAAAAGGTATCACCATCCCATTGTCATCTAGGTCATCTCTTATGTTATCTTCTAGGATTTATAGTTTTGCATTTTAAAGTCTGTGATCCATTTTGCCTTATTTTTGCTATTTCTGCAAGAGACATGTCTAGATTCCTTTTTTTGCATGTGGATATCTAGTTGTCTGAGCACTACTTCTTGAAGAGATTATCACCTTTTCCTCCTTTTACTGCCTTTTTCCCTGTTTTTTTTTTTTAAGATTTATTTTATTTGTTTATGCACACAAAAATTGGAATGTAGGCCAAAAGTGAAGGGGATGTAAGAGGATTTACCAGAGACAGAGTGGGGAATAGCATAGGAGGATCTACTGAAATACACTACTGAGGGGAGCAGCAGGCAAGACAGCAGGAGAGGTTTGCTGTGCTAAGTGGGTTAGCTCCCTGGCCAAGGACTGTGCTCATGCTGCAGTGGCTATTGGAGTGTCTAGCAATAGACTGATAGAGACTTTAACCCCTGCACCACCAGGGAAGCCCCTTTTCTTCTTTTTTTTAAAAGAGCACTTGATCTGTTTACAAGGTGTCTATTTCTGACACTCTATTCTATCTCATTGTTTTTGTCTGTTCTTTCACCATTAGCTCATCATTTTGATTCATGTGGTTTTATTTCAGTCTTGAAGTTCGATAATATCTATCCTCTAACTTTCTTTAACTCCTTTAATTTTGTATTGACTACTCTGGGTATTTTACTTTTCCATATGTACTGCTGTATTTCTTTCACTTCCTTCCTGCTTTCTTTAACTAAAGGTCTTATTTTTATTTTTCCAACTTTATTAGAATATAATTGACATGTAATATGTAAATTAAGGTATACAATGTGATGATATGACATATGTATGTATTGCAAAATGTTTGACACATAAAATTGATTGATATATCCTTCACCTAACATAATTACAATTTGTTATTGTTGTTCTAGTGCTAATGTTACAGGGCAACCCAATGTGAAGTGGATTGCCTGACTGGATCCTCACCTGTGCATTTAGAAGCACTTAAAATATTGAACTGCAGGCACACACAAAAGGTTAATAATGGGTTTATTTACAAGAGAAATGGAAATTAATAACTCAGGGCAAGAGAGAGAGAAAGATAAATTGGTTAATGCATCCTACAGTTCCATTGACCTGGAACCCCAATAGCACACTGAAAACCCCAATAGCACAGAGAAAATCCAAGAGGCAAGCCACAAACCATGAAGCCAAGGGAGTCCCAAAGCTCACAATTACAGTTTTATATCCAAACATTGCTGCTTAAATCCACCCACAGGTTCCAGCATGCTTTCCTTTGGTGATGCTTGAATTTGTATTTCCAATGTCTGGGGTGGGGATGTAGTCTACAAAACCTGTATCATGTCCCAACTATTATGAGAAATGCTTCAAAGAACTTGGAAATACAGATATCTCTTCAAAGTAATGGTTTTGCTTTCTTTGGATACATATCTAGAAATGAGAATAATGGATCATATGTAGTTCAGTTTTTTATTTGTTTAAGGAACTTCCATAATGTTTTCTCTTTTTTGTTAAAGATTTATTCCTTTTGTTTCAGTTTAAAGAATCCCTTTCATCATTTCATGGAGCAGAACTAAATGAATGACATCAGTCTTTGTTTAGGAAAGCATTTATATGCCTTTACTTGTGAAGAACAGCTGTGCTGGGTGAAGTATTCTTGGTTGGCAGTTTCCACTTCGGCACTTTGAATATACCATCCAACTCCTGGCCTAGAGGATTTTTTTTTTTTATGAGAAAATTTTTTTTTCTTTTGATTCTTTAAAAATTTTCTTTGTCTTGACAAAATGCAAATGACCAACATGTCTATGAAAAAAAATCAACATCACTTATAATCTGGGAAATGCAAATCAAATCACAATGAGATATTATCTCACACTAGTAAGAATGTCCATATTAAAAAAACAAAAAAACTGACAACAAGAAATGTTGGCAAGTGTTGAGAAAAAAAGAGCCCACTTAACACTGCTAGTGGAAATGCAGACTGGTCCAACTATGATGGAAAGCTGTGGGGAAGATCTTCAAAATGCTAAAAATGGAACTACCATATGTCTCAGCAATTCTAATCCTAGGGATATACCCAATAGACACAAAAACAATAGTTAAAAAGGAACCTTCTCCTATGTTTATTATACTGTTTACAATATCTACTTATATAAACAACCAAACGCCCAAAACAGGTGAATGCATGAAGATGTGTATATATACACAATGAAATATTACTTAACAAAGAAGATAAGCTCATGCCATTTGCAGCAACAAGGGTGGAGCTAGAAGAGATTATGCCAAGTGAAATAAATCAGAAAGAAAAAGAAAACTATTGGGTGGTTTCACCCATAGGGGGAATATAGGGAAACCAAACAAAAAACAGTAAGTAAAAAGACAAAACTTACAGGCAAACCATAGATCTGAAGTGCACAGCAGAGGAGAGGTAGGGGGAGGGGTCAAAACAGGGAGGGAAGAGCACAGGGGTCCATGGTGATAGTTCAGAGGTACTGTGGTAGTGGGAGAATTATGAGGACTACACTTGAGGGGAGAAATTAAATATTGTACAGAAATGAACGATGATATAAGAAAATTTTTAAACAAATTATAATATTACAAAAAATATATTTTATTATAGCTTGGAGAAAATTGTTTTGAATTGAAATTCTGTGGTGACTTATTAGTTTCATAAACTTGGGTATCCAATTCTCTCCTTGGATTTGGAAATATCTCACGTATTACCATCTTTAAACTTTTTTACTTTTTTCTCCCTCTCTTCTTCTAGAACTCAAGTTATATGTACATTGTTTATTTTAATCATTTCCCAAAGATCCTATTGCATTCTCATTTGTTTTCATCTTTTTTTCTTTTTCACACCTCTGACTAAATAATTTTTAATGCTATATCTTTGAGTTCATCTGTTCTTTTGTTCTAGCATACCAAAACGTTTTCTATTGAATTCTCCAGTTCGGTCATTGTATTCTTCAACTCCAAAATTTGTTTGGTATTTTTAATGTTTTCTGTCTTTTTGTTGTACTCCTTTTTTATTGTATTGTTTTCGATTTCTTTAAATTATTTATTTGGAAGCTCTCTGGGCTTCCTTAGAATAATTATTTTGAATTGTTCTTCAGACAATTCATACATCTTCATTTCTTTGTCATTTAGTTAATAGAAGTATACTATGCTATTTTGATTGTATCATGTTTCCCTGATTCTTCATCTTCCTTAGACACTTGCAAAGATGTATGTACATTTGAGGAAATTGTCATCTCTTCCAGATTTTATGAACTGACTTTGTAAGGAAAAATCTTTACCTGTGAGTGGGATACACTGAAGGAAGCATGCTGTGATCCCAAGTATAGTGGTTCAGATTGTGATGAACAGGGGCATGTCAAGGCTCTGGGTCAGGGAAGCATAGTGATGAAATAGCTTAGACTTCTGGTTTCCATAACATTGACAGCCACGTATTCCTCTATGAGCACTAAAGGATTCCACATTGGCTACAAGGGTTGTTGGGATCCTCAATGAAGCCAGGTTTTACAGTTAGGGAGCAGGGCAAGGATTTGTAGTAACTAGAGCCAGTGATGTGCACACACTGCTATGGGAATCAGTTGTAGATATGTATTTATTGCAGGGAGGGCTTGGTTGAAGACACTGTGGTGAGGGTAAAGGACAGCAGGAAGGACCAGGACCAACTTTCTCCACACCAGTACATGTAAGGCCCTAGCTGTCAGCATGCATTTGTGTGGGAATAGGTTCTCACTAGAGGGATGCACACAATAAGAACAGTGACAGGAGTTAGGTCAATAGTGGTTCGTTGCAGGGCTGGAGGGATTAGCTGCTAATAAGTCCAGTGGTGTAGGCCAGTAAGAGTAAGCCAGGGATTGGCCTCCCTGTGGCCTAGGGATTAAGCCTCTATACTATCAATACTACGGCCTGAATTTGATTCCCAATCAGAGAGCTAACACACATGGTACAAAAGATCTATTTCCCCCCCGCTGCTCTCCTTTGCAGTGTATTTCAGTAAATCCACCTGTTCTGTTACCCATTGTGTCTCTGATGAATCATCTCACCCTCTTCCTCCTCACCTCTGGCCTGCACTCCAGTTCATCTATACAAATATAATAATAATAACTTTCTAATAAAAGAGCAGAAAGGGTTTGCCTGTGCTCACAGTTTTGAGAGATTTAGTTGTTCATTTAGATTTCTGCAGTTGCAGGTCTTACCACAGACGCATAGCAATGGAGGCTGGGAGCAAGACACAAGTCAGTATGTTATAGGTACAGTGCTGGAGGGGGCTAGCTTCAGGTAAGCCTAGCACTACAACTGAAAAGGAGACAGCTGGATATGGGTTCACAAGGCACTGTTCAGTGCCTGGCTGTTGACATGAATTCCACAGGCACATGCTTGGCTGTGAAGGTCAGCCTTAGCAAATGAGGCAGTAGACTGTCTTACACTCACCTTGATTTTGAACTTGTAGAAACCAGAACTGTGAGAACTTTAATCATTGTTTAACCCACCCAGTCTGTGGTACTTTGTTTTGGCAGTCCTAGTGAACTAACACAATGACTAATCTTAAATGTATTTTGGACTGGTGACATTCACTCATTGGTATGTCAATGTT
The DNA here is from genome assembly GCF_000260355.1 of Condylura cristata. Taxonomy (NCBI): domain Eukaryota; kingdom Metazoa; phylum Chordata; class Mammalia; order Eulipotyphla; family Talpidae; genus Condylura; species Condylura cristata. The sequence continues at coordinate 11,025,103 of NW_004567115.1, read as the reverse complement.
CCAGCTACAGTGGTATGTTTTAAGTTTTATATTATCTTTGTCATGTAAATATATGGCATCAAATCATCCAGAAAATTAAATATAGAAATTCTGACAAATTATAGTTCATAGAAATACTAGCCCCCCAAAGTTTCAAAACGTATTAAGCAGTCATAATTGTAAATATTACATTACTTAAGTATATTCCTGAAGGCTGTGACCAAGGAGGAGTTTCAGGGTGAATGGATGACTCCAGCTCCCAAGTTTACTGCTACCCAGCCTGAGGCGGCAGACTGGCCTGAGGGCATTCAGGTGCCCTCTGTGCCTATTCAGCAGTTCCCTGCTGAAGACTGTAGTGCCTAGCGTGCCACTGAAGACTGGTCTGTGGCCCCCACCGCTCAAGCCACTGAGTGGGTGGGAACAACCATGGAATGGTCTTAAGCTGTTCTTCCGACAGAGAGAACTAAGTATATTCCTGACAGCATGAAGGAAAATAAAATTACCTGCTTACAATTGTTCATAGTAATGATTGCTAATATATAGCGCAGATTAATCTCTATATGTCAAACCATCTCTCCACTACAACACTCTTCCGTTGCCAGGTTCTGTAGAGGATGGATTATATGGCAACCTAACCTCTAACTCCATACCTTCATGACATGATCTCAAGTAAATTAGCATATGGGGCAATAGTTTTCCTAAAAACTAACCCAATAATAAATAATAATCCAGTAATAAATTATTACACATAGAACTGATATGATCACATAACGATCATATAAATATACTTCACTAAATACAAACTGTTTTCCTAACACAACCTCTCCTTAAGCAAATCACCAAATACTCCTGCTACCCTAACACTACACAGCTTAATAACTAACATAATTTAAAATAGAGTTATTAATCCCTTATTTTTGCAAGGATTACTAAATTAAATCATTGTCTGAAGAAGTCTGTGCACTCCAGAGTCCCTGAAGCTTAAGTTCTACTGATTTCACAATAAAGCTGCTTCGTCATTGTGAGGGCCTGGGCAACTCACCACCTTGTTCTCTGATTTGCTTACATCTCCTCCCTCAAAGCAACATAAAATTTCACCATAACAATATCAAAGTTAATGAATAGTTCACGAATTTCTGCACCATATCCAGGCCTAAAGACCTGTTCTAGTAAGGTATATTGTTGTCTTTTTTCTTAGGCTCTCTTGTTTGCATTTTGATCATCCTTCATTCTTGTCAACAATAGAAAGCGACACCATTTTCCATCACTTTGGATACTTGAATAGACACTGACAGTAGGAGAATAATGGAGGAGTCTTTACCACCTCGACTGGAAACCATAACAAGAAACATAAAGCTTAAGTCAGAAGAAGAGTTGCTGAATTTAAAATATGATCGCTTTTTAATTTCTTTTTATTTTTATACCAGATGTACTCTTTGTAAAAAGTACAAATAGCATAGAAACTTTAACATGGAAAGTCAGAATCTCCCCACTCTGAAGCCCTAATCTCTTACTCAGTAGTTAATCAGTAACTATGTTTTATGATTTTCTCTTTGTATCAGAAGAGTTGGTTTCAAGGGAGAGATGATGATTCTGGCTTGATGCATGTTAAGTTGAGAACTGTGATGTTATATTATGGTGGAAATGTTCTAAGAAGCAGCTGGATATTTAAACACTCAGTTGGACAAGTGAGAACTAATGAGGTAGATCTGGAATTCTTTTCTGTGTTGTTTATGTTGTGAGAGTGAAGGAACTATGAAAAAGAAAAATGAGAGGTAGGAAAAAAACACAAAGTGCAGCATTCACATTTCAGAGGCAGCCAAGAAAAACTAGGCTCTTATAAGAACAAAAGCAGTGGCCAGTGAGGTAAGAAAAGTTGAGATATGTGCCTGTGTTTTAGTGACATAAACATCGCCTCTCTTTGAAAATGGAATATAAACGCAGCTGCTAGCCACAATTACTGCCCACAAGCAAACTCACAGCAAACAATTACATTTTGTGTTGTATTTTTCTATGGGCTTTCTATTGTATACTCTTGTTCATCAGTACCCTATTCTGACCTCCAATATGTTGCACTTTGGGTGTCTTCTCTATATAAACCTGTGAGGGTCATAAGTTCTCCCCATGCCTGAGCTTTTCAGTTCTGCTCTCTGGCCATTATAAAAACCTTCTTTCTATACTGAATTCTAAGATGGCTCCCAATTAGTCCAAACACCTGTTATTGATATCCTTGCATAATTCTCTCCCTTCGAGTGTTGGCTGGACACTTATGAGCTAATTCTATGACATACTTTATAGAATGTAACTTCCATGATTAAGTTATATTTTAACGTTTTTTCTTGCTAGCAGACTCCATTGGTTATAAATTTTAAAATTTTGATGGCATGAGCACTAGAGGCTCATAGACAAAGAAGTGAAAGCAGCTTCTAGCTAACCGCCCTTGGTCTACCAGTGAATGTCACTAACAAACATTAAGTAAACTTGGAAGCAGACCTTTCTCTAATTTAATCTTCAGATGAGATCATGGACTCACCATGACTACAACCTTAAGAGAGAATGTGAAGCAGAAGAGCCAGCTCAATTGTGCTCAGACCATAAGATAATATATGTTTACCTTACTAACTTGATATATATAAATACCACACTAGGTTTTGGGTAATTTTTACACAGCAATATACAAAACCCCTAATGCTAGTCATCTAAGAATTATCCCTCCCTGGTGGCACAGCGTGTTAAAGCACTGCACTAAGAAGCTAAAGCCACTTCCGCATGAGTTCAATTCCCGCCTGCCCCAGAGGCGACCACATAGCATGGCAGACCTCTCCTGACCCGCCCGCTGCTCCCCTCAGCAGTGTACTTCGTAGATCTGCCTGTTTTTCTCCCCACTCTCTCTGGTGAAGCCTCTCGCCGCCCCTGAGCCTCTAGCCTGTACTCCAGTTCTGTATGCACAAATAAATAAATCTTTAAAAAAAAAAAAGAATTATTCCAAGTCTCAAGTATTATTTTCCAGAAGTGCAGGAAAGCTAGTTCAGAAGTGTGACACTGATACCTGAATCAGGATAGTAATAGGGAGCCTAGAAAGGCGTAACATAACGGAGAAGAGCCAGTTAGACTTGATCAACTCAACAGTGGGTGATTAAAGAGAGACATCAGGGCCCTTCCTGGTGGTGCAGCGGGCTGGAGCTCTGTACTGCAGAGCTAAGCCAAGCCGAGGCTGCTTCGACGTAAGTTTGATCCCCACCCAGGAAGATAGACAAAAACCAGATGTTGGTAAGGCTGTAGAACAAGACCTCTTATACACTGCTGACAAGTATACAAAATACTTTAACACTACAGAAGACCATTTGGCAGTTCCTTACAAAGCTAAACCTACTCTTATATATGAACCTGCAGTCATATTCCTTTGGTGTTATCAAGGAAGATGAAAACTTTTTTTTCAAAAGATTCACTTATTTGTGCATATAAGAACAGGGGTATAGGCCAGAGGTGTGGGGGTGAAAGGAGGTGAAAGTGTCTCTGTCCCCACAGAGTGGGGAGCAGAACAGGCAGATCAACTGAAATACACTGCTGAGCGGAGCAGTGGGCAGGTCCAGAGAGGTCTGTCACACCATGTGGGTCACTTGCCTGGTCAGGGATCGAACTAGGGCTGCAGTGGCTGTGGAGAACTTCATAATGATGTGCTTTAATCCTGTATGTCACCAAGGATAGCCCAGAAGATGAAAACATCTGTTTTCATAGGAATGTTTATAGCAACTTCATCCATACTTGCCCCAATCTGGAAGCAACCAAGATGCCCCTCAGGAGATTAAAGGTTAAATAAATTGTGGTACATCTAGACAGTGGATGTACTAAAAAGAAATGAAAAGACCTGGAGAAAGAGTAAATTCATATTACAAAATTAAAAGGCTACATGTTGGATGAATCCAACTATACAACATTCTGGACAAGGCAAAACTATGGAAACAGTAAAAGGATCAGCAAGTCCCGGGAATCAGAGCTGGAGGTAGGGATGAATTGGCAAAGCACAGAAGATTTTCATGGTAGTGAAATTACTAGATACACTATAATGGTGGATATGTATCATCACTAATTTGTCAAAATTTTTAGAACCCTGATATATACTTTGGGTAATAATGATGAGTCAACACAGGTTCATCAACTGCAACAAATGACTAACACTAGTGTAGGGAAGCTAGAGATGTGGTGGACAGGGAGTGTATCTTTTAAAAAAAAAATCTTTTTTGTTTACTTTTAAAAAAATCTCATTTCCCTATTTAAGCACTCCCTTTTATTTATTTAATTTAAATAAATAAACTCACCAGAGACAGAGTGGGGAGCAGAACAGGCAGGTTGACTGAAATACACTACTGAGGGAGGTGGGGGAGACAGGAGAGGTCTGCTGTGCCATGTGGGTCAGCTCCCTAGCCAGAGATCAAACTGCAGTGGCTTGTGATAGCTTCATAGTACTGAGACTTACCCCCTTGCATCACCAGGGAGGTCCCCTCTTTATTTGATTTTTCTGTGAACCAAATCTGCTCTAGAAAAGTAAGTCCATTTAAAAATTGCAAAAATATGGGAATAATTTATATCTAAGATTATGTTTTCTAAGAAGCAAATTTTGAGATGGAATTTAGTGAATACAAAGTTTTTTGGGACATGGCTTTAGGATCTGCTTCTCCTGAAAGAAGGGTTAGGAAGCAGGAATTGTCAGGGAGAAATGAAATTGTGATGTGGGCCTAACAGTTAAGAGAGACTTAACTACACTAAGGGACTAAGGGAGTTTTAAAGTGAGAATTAGCCTTCAGCATTTCCCTAAATTTAGCTGAGCCGGCCAGAGCTCTATTTTTTGCAACTTTACTTATTGCACAAGGCCACCCCTGAAAGATGCACTTTGAGGAAGTCTAGTCTCCACAGTGAGAAAATCCCTAGAAAAGCTGTCTGCCCATAGCATTCCTAGTAGCTGAAGGGAATCTAAGCGGCATTTTACCACTTCTATGACTTTCACAAAAAAAGAAAGTGGAAAGAGGTAACATTTGACATTGCATTTCAGAAAAGCAAAAATAAAGTTGAGAATCATAAATTTGAAAATTCTAATTCCTGAAAACTCAACTAGTTCCACAAAAGTAGTGCTAGTACTTGGAAGGCATATTTTAGAAATAAAATTTTCTCACTCAGGTTATAGAGAAGAGTTACTCCAGTGTAGCCAGCTGGCCAACAGCTTGAAACTACAGTTTCTTCAAACTTGGATTTTGTAATTAAAATTATTGTTTTCTCTTGCAGTTTTGATTCTGGCACAATCTTTGTGCTTGTCCAGAAATTCACTGATAGTTCAGTCTTCTCAATAGCAACAAAGAAGCAGTGAAGCAAATATTTCATAGTCTTTAATGGGATTTTTTGGCCTTCAGCCTGCTGGTTCCTTGAAATGTAAGAAATGCAAAACCAACAGAGGATGTTGACTGTAGCCCAGCCCACTTTCACAAAACATTGCTAAACTGGAGTATTTAAGGAATTGTCAATAATTCTGTGTAGCCAATCATACCAAGCTCATTTGTTCATGGTGGCTGCTTCAAGGCTTGGGGTCACCTGTGCTAGATTCCTCACTAAGAGTAGGGCTCAGAACTGCTCCACTGTGTGTTCATTGTGGGGCTCTGGTTGATGGGTCAGTAACCCCCTGATAGTAGTTCTCCTTATGCCAATGTCAGATGTGCAAGAAGGGAAGCCCAATTGCACAAACATATTTCTAGCTCTCACTTGCACAATGTCTGCTAATATCCTTTTTACCAAAGCAAGTCAGGAAACTTTGACACAATAGTGAGAATTACATTCTGCCTTTAATGAGGAGAACTGCAAAGTCATGTGGCAAAAGATGATCAGCAGAGATGAAAAACTGGTACCAATTAATTAATCTACCATATTGTCTAAATGCAACACACATCTGTTTAATAGGCCACATGGGTATGATAAGTATTTTGTCTCATATTTCCGGCAGTAAAGCACAAGGCCACTCCAGTTAACTTTAGGGTTAAGGTGGGGGAAGGATGTTATTGTAACAGGTCAATGCACAATATCTGAAGCTTCTGAGAGCAGGAAATGAAGCTGTGCTGGTAACACAACTGAAATAAGAAAGTTAAGACATGAAGCTACCCTTCTATTTCTCATGAAGTTGTATTACTTGGTTTCTGCCTCTTTTGCATGTGCTTTATTAACTTGTTTCTTTGTGAGGACAGTTTCTTCTGTCTTCCAAAAATGTTTCTTCTCTCATTATTTTTGCCTCCTACTAGCTATGGTGTGGCTTATCCCTGTGTGTGGATTTAGGCCCACACACTATGTTTTTTTTTTTTTTTAAAAGATTATTTATTCATATAGAACTGGAGTACAGGCCAGAGATGCAGAGGGTGAGAGGATTCATCAGAGACAGAGTGGGTTGCAGAATAGGCAGATCAACAAAGTACACTGCTGAGGGGAGCAGCGGGCGGGTCAGGAGAGGTCTGCCTTGCCATGTAGATCTCCTCTAGGGCAGGCAGGGATTGAACTCATGCAGAAGTGGCTTAAGCTTCTTAGTGCAGAGCTTTAACCGGTTGCCCCACATACTATGGTTTTTAATTAAAATGTTCATCAGAGACTATCAGTAGGCCTCTCAACTCAGATTATATATTTAAAAAAAAAACCTGTTTGCCTTTGAAATGCTTTTCAGAATTGAATCTCACATCTAAATTTAGCCTTATTAAAATATATACAGCAGTAGATGCCCCACCTAGAAACTAAGATGGTACAACCCTTTCCTTTGCTCTCTTTATACAACACAGAGCTCCTGAGAGCCTTTTCTGCTTAAAGATTTACTTTATTTATTTATGCATACAAGAACTGGGGTGTAGGCCAGAGGTATGGGGGCTAAGAGGAAAAGGTAGAGGATTCCCCAGAGACAGAGTGGGAGCAGAACAGGTAGAACTACAGAAATATACTGCTAAGGGGAGCAGCAAGTGAGGCAAGAGAGGTCTGTTGCACCATGTGGGCTGGCTAATAATGAAAGTCATTAGCTTGATAGCACAGAAATTTAACCACTGCACCATCAGGGAAGGCCCTGTGACCTTCTTTTATTAGCATTTCCTTTGGCTCTAGAGGGGTTAGAGAATCTAGGGATGCCTAGGAGCTTACAAAGCATCTATCTTTAAAACAATGACTGGCATATAGCCAGCCCTCTTGTCTCAAAGCAGAACCAGCTATAGTGCAATGTGTATTCCTGTAGCAAACTGCCCCTTCCATATATAAAATCAGATCAAATTTGGACTTTTCTTAATACCAGGTCTCTGATTAGCTCCTTCCTCTTCTCTATTTTGCTTCCTTCACTCCCTTACGTGTTTCCCCAAGAACCTGTTTTCCTTACATCTGAATCCTTGCCCTCATTCCTCCTCCTGCTTTAGGGAATCCCTCTAAAACAAATGCACATTTCTGGATCAATTACTGCATGAGTGCTTAAGAAGACAGACTATGTTGAGGGATAATCTATATCAAAAGCCCACCGCATCTACTACATAAGCTTAAATTCCTGATAATGTTTCGTTAAGGACCTGATTTGTTCAATGCTGCAACCTCAATGTCCAGAATAGCCAGAATAGCATAATGTAGATGATTGCTAAATATTACTAAAACAATTAAGAAATGAGTGGATTGTGTTCATATTTATTATTTCTTTAGAAAACTGGGGTGGATTGCTGGTAGTAGCTTTTAGCAAAAAAAGGAGGGATTAACTGTACAACTGTGAAATGATAACTATGCACTACTGAGTCAAACAAGCAGAAATGGGCTTAAAGGCAAAACCGTTTCACTCTCCAAAGACCAAGGCCCTCTCAATGACCAGATGTGCTAAACATTTGTGACTCTAAGCAGTGCTTTCACTTTAGGATTTAAAAAAATATTTTAGGAAATGCGTTTGTTGCTTATTTGCCATCTGGTACACAATGAAATTACTTTAAGTAGATAATGAGAATCTGCTTTCTTATTTAATATAGGAATAGCAGAGAGTAAAATCTTGGAAAAAAAAAGGTTTCTTACTGAATCATTCACCCTTGCTCTAGACAAGCTTTCACTTTGTATGGAATTTTAATGTGATGGTTTTTCATTGTCCCCCACCCCCTTTTCAGTAGTCAGCTAGTCATTAATTTCTGTGTGACTGGAATGATATTGCCTTCCCAGGAGTCAGGCAAACACCACTAAGACATTTCAAGGGTCTCCGTGCCTTTTCACTTCTAAGGGCCCATTTCTGATCCTTTGCAACACAAACGATGTATCTATAATAATAATCATATTTTCTCAAATGTTAACAGTTACACCTAGCATGCAGGTGCAATGCCAGCCCAAAGTAAAGCATCAAGTTTCATGTAAAACAATGAAAATGTTGGGAATCACCAAATATTGTTCCAGGAACATATATGCTTACAAAGATCAGTTTGGATGCCAGTAAAAGTCAGGGAGAGTCACCAGGAAGCTGAGTTGGGAGGCCAAAGAAGGGAGACGTGTTAGTAATGAAAAAAATCAAAACTGCCCTTTGGAGTAAAATTGACTGTTCTAATTTCCTATCTTCACTGTACTAAGTAAGCTAAGCATGGCAAGACCTGTATGTGATATGGAGACTGGAACAAGCAAGGATCTCAGTACTTACCTGAACAATTTCTGGAGCTGTTAGCAGGTGGCAGGTCATGGTGTATAATCTTCATGGTTAGGTCCTGAAAACCTGGGACAAATGAAAGCATTTCAGTTCATATGATTTGGTCCATAAATATAAAGCATCATTAATATGAATTAATCAACTACTTAGTACACACAGAGCTCAGTTATTGACTTTAATGGGCCCTGAGCACATCTGAATTTGTGGACCCCTTCCTCCATGAGATATATTTAAAATGATGTAAATGATGTAACTGCATTGATAGAAAGGTGAATATAATCCTGGCTGGGTTCCCCTTTTTACTATGATAAAATATACATAGCATAAAATTGACCATGATAGCTATTTTTGTATATATAATTCAGTGGAACTAGGTACATGTACTTATTTTTATATACTGACTATTACTATATTGATTTTTTTAAATTCTGACTTTCAAATAAAATACACGAAAACATTTTCTTGGATCTATGAAAGTATTGTGGACCCTAGACACTGTGATTACTATTCCTTATGGATAAGCTGGTCCTGATTATTGGCAAAAAAAGGGCAAGAGAGAACAAAATTGAATTGCATGTGAAACTGACTTTATAGTTGACACACACACAATGACATTCAAATTTTTCAATTATTATTTTTATTTCTTTTTCTTTTTTTATTTTACAAAAGTTTATTTTTCAATTATTATTTTTAAACACCCCCGACACCAATGTCTCCACAGTGCCTCCATCACACTCCAACTTCACCCATCCCTCCTCTTCTGAATGTTTCAGATCTACAGTCTGCTTTTAAAGGGGAAATGACATTCAAATTTGCTTTTTGTTTCTGTAGGGAGGTAAAAACTTGGTGAATGTGTGTTTGTGTAAACAGAACACAGGACTCAGGCAGACTGAGATCAAGCTCTATTATTGTCCCTTGCTAACCGTGAGTCACAGAGAGCACAGGTGGGGCTTGGACAGGCTCAGCAAGAAGTCCGAGGGCAAGACTTTGCCAGCAGACTCAGAAATAGCACCAGCTTCAGGCCAAGAGTTGGTGCAGAGACACCCCACTAAGCCCAGGAAAGTCCCTAGGGGTCCACTGGGGGAGAATCCAAAGTTCAAAAGAGGACATATGTACCAGTCATACTGCAAATTAGAAAGCAGGAACTAGAGACTGGATAAAAATGGAAACAGATGGGAGGTGGAGGGGAGAGGAGCAAATGCCAGTCAGGTCCCTTGAGCACTGTTTCGTTTTTTAAAACTTATTTATTTATGCAGATAAGAACTGGGGTTCAAGTTGGAGGTGGGGGTTGAGAAGATTCACCAGAGACAGAATAGGGAGCAGAACAGGCAAATGCACTGCAATACACTGCTGAGGGAAGCAGCGGGCCAGAGAGAAGAGGTCTGCTGCGCCATGTCAGCATCCTGGCCTATTAGGAATCAAACTTGTGCTACTGTGATGGAACTTGTATGGCTGAAATCAAACTCATGCTGCTGTAACTGAACTCATGCTGCTGTGGATATGACAACTTAATAATGCCCTCTTTAACCCCTGCACCACCAGGGAGGCTCAATTGAGCCTTGTTTTTTTTTAAAGCCAGACTTGATACTCTGTTCTTGCTTCAAGGGCCACCTGTTGCCTAAAACTGTGCTCTTGGGCATTTCTCTACTCAAGCATCAGTTTCCCCATCGTTATAATTAGACCAATGACACCTAGGTGGGTACCAATGACCCTATTTGCTGTTTAATAATTCCAGCATGTTTTTCCTGGTTTAGCTCTACATTGTTGAAATTCAGATCTTAATGTCCAGAGCAGCGGTTGAAAATTGGTAATCGCTGGCCCCGTCTGGTCAACAATACGCTCAGATTTTGGATTAATTGCCTACACCCTACTATCTGGAGGTGGTTCATAAATCTCTAAGCTTCTGCCTTCTCTTGAAAAGTTGGCAGCTCTCTTTGACCGCATGTTCCCACATGGTGTTGGCTGGAGCTGTATAGGAACCTCCCCTTTTAGATGAGACATGCTGGTCCAGGATGCACAATCTCCCCCAGGCCACCTCACTTTTGCTTGTCACTGTAGGCAATTAGATTTGCAACCTTGAAATTAAGATTAATGTTTCCTTACTTCCATCTTTCCTTCTTTCCTTTGTTTTTTCGTCCTCTCTCCTATTTTTCTTTCCTTCTCTTTCTCTCCCCCTCCTTCTTTTTCCCTAAAAAACATCTTCCCAGTGTGACCTGAGTCAATGAACAGTTTACCTGTTACCCATCTGCCCCCATCTCCCCTGATAATTGTATCTGTCCTGTATCTGGACCTATGGAGTCCCCCTGATAAGATGTTTTCTGGCCTTTCAGGGCACTGATTAGATAGGATCCAGTCAATTGAAGAGTGGAAGACTAGAGCCTCCTTGGTGACCTAGAAGTTAAGTCTCAGCACTATGGATGCTAAGGCCTAAGTTGATCCATAATGACATATGGAACGAATCCACATTTGGCATAACAAACCTCTCTCTCTTTTGTCCACTGATCCCCTTAGCAATGCATTTCTGTAAATTCACCTGTTCTTTTGCCCACTGTGTCTCTGATGAGTCCACTCAACACCCCCCTCCACACACACACACACACACACACACACACACACTCTTCTGGCCTATACCCCAGTTCTTCAACAACAACAACAAAAAAGGTAAAAGTAAATAAAATAAAGAGTGGAAAACTGAAGAAAAGTGCCAATTGGATGGGGGCGGGAAAAGGAGGGGAATAGACAGAGGGAGGGAGACAGAGAGAAAGAGAAACAGGAACCAAGAGGAGGTAACAGGTTACATGCCCACTTGCTATTGTTATGTTACTACTTGGCATGTGCTATCTTTTAAGTAAATTCTGCATTTCTTCTACTACATATCTTAATTTCACAAGTGGACTAGAACAGATTTCAGCTTTAGAAACAGTTCTAAAGGGATTTGCTTAGAGTAGGTTGATACAACTCAAGGGCAAGTTTAAGTCAAAATGATACAGAACTGTAACTAAGAAATTCAAGAGCAATATCTTAATCTGGATTCTTTGCTGAAACAGTCCTAACATTATGTACTCTGCAATTTTCTGTCTTTCCCTCCCCTATCATATTACAAACTAAATATCCTGGGACCTCTGCATTCTATCCCTAGAGCCGCTGCTTTGGAGGAAGCATCCTCAGCTGTTTGCCTATCGCCACTGGCTCTGCTCACCTTCTTGCAGCCATCAGGGTGAAAGTTCTAAGCAAAAATGAGAACTTCTTACTTTCTACTTAAAAATCTCAGAGGTTCTCGGCCCTCCCTGGTGGCGCAGCGGGTTAAAGCACAGCACTGAGAATCTAAAGCCGCTTCCGCATGAGTTCGATCCCCGCCTGTCCCGGAGGTGACCACATGGCGTGGCAGACCTCTCCTGACCCGCCCGCTGCTCCCCTCAGCAGTGTACTTCCTCTATCTGCCTGTTCTGCTCCCCACTCTGTCTCTGGTGAATTCTCTCACCGCCCCTGAGCCTCTGGCCTGTACCCCAGTTCTGTATGCACAAATAAATAAATCTTAAAAAAAAAAAAAAATCTCAGAGGTTCTCTCAATTGACTCCAAAGAAAAAGCTAATTTTCTTGATGCCAGAGTCCTGCTGAATCTTGGCCATGCTTCCCTTTCTCACCTCATCTGATGTCCACATTCTCCAGTGACATTCAATTTACCACAGATCTTCAAAAGGTTGCTCGAGTTTTCTGTTTCTTAGCCTTTTTTAATTGTAATTTCTTTCTACCTAGAATCCAGTTTACCTCCTTTGCAAACTATTACTCAACCTCCAAGATGCAAATCTGTGAAGTCTCCTCTGGTCTACCCCACAATGGGTTAAGATGGGGCAGAATACTAGCTGCCAGTTCCTTGGAGGCACCAAAAAGATACCAGACACAGTCCCATGAGTGGGTAGTAAAGAAATAGACTAGGGATTGCAAACTGACAATGTCTCCTGTACAAATTCTGTCTTCAGAAGCCTTGCCTTCGGGCAAGGTTCCTTTTTTTAAAATTTGAACATCTGTTCTCTACTTCCCTATTTACCTTACATTTCTGGCCCTTGAAGGTCTCTGGGTAAATGGATGAAGGAATTGTGGGTACAGAACTGGAAAGGGTGCAAAGAAAAGAAGTTTCTTTTCAGCGTACTAGGAGTTGGTCACATGGACTGTTGAGAATCAATCCCTGGCTCTAGCTGATCCCACACCAAAGGAATGTCTAGACACTGAAGTTCAATGAAAGTCGCATTGTCTCAATCTTCTCTCTGCTTTTCACTCTCTAAGGGTAGGAACATACCATTTAAAGGCAAAACAAAAAGCTATATCTGTATATTTCTGGATCCCTATGTGTGTTTGTTTAACAGTAAGGCCAAGAGGCAGCAGAAGGTAAAGATCATGGACTCTAAAGTCAGACCAGGTTCAAATATCGGCTCCTTATGGAATGTGGGCTGTTTTACCAGTCTATGCCTTCATTTCCTCAATAGTAAAATAAAAATAGTAGTAATGGTTACTCACAAAGCTGTATGGAGTAGATGAATGAGCTATGCAAGGCTTTCAGAACAGTCTAAGAGTTTTTACATAGGAAAGGCTATAAAAGTGTTTCCTTTCGGCCCTCCCTGGTGGCGCAGCGGGTTAAAGCGCAGCACTGAGAATCTAAAGCCGCTTCCGCATGAGTTCGATTCCTGCCTGCCCCGGAGGTGACCACATGGCGTGGCAGACCTCTCCTGACCCGCCCGCTGCTCCCCTCAGCAGTGTACTTTGTCGATCTGCCTGTTCTGTTCCCCACTCTGTCTCTGGTGAATCCTCTCACCCTCCGCTCTGGCCTGTACCCCAGTTCTGTATGAATAAATAAATAAATCTTTAAAAAAAAAAAAGTGTTTCCTTTCTTGATTTTTGAGTAGTACTAAGACTCCAGCCCACAAGGAATGCAGTGCTGTTCCTATACTATATATATGTAGGGCCCCAGTTACAGAGTTCCTTATAAGTTCCATAGGATGTGCCCTGGAGTAGCCATGCTAAAAACTGGTGCTATGTACAAAGTCCTCTCAACCTGGTCTGCTCCTCACTGCTCGTGCATGTGCTCGTGCATGTGGCCAGGATTGCATGCCTGGATGGGTACCAACTTTGCCACCAAGTGTTGTTCCAGTCATCTTTTTGTCATCTGTGTGTCATAAGGTAAGGTTGGTGTGCCTTGGTCACTTGAGAGAGAGAGGTTGAAGAGAGAGGATTTGATTTGCAATCTTTTGGGAAGATCCTGAATCCTGTATATTTATCTGTATCCAAACAATTCAGAACCAAGGCAGATTTGCAAGCTTCCTCAAGAGCTCCACAATATTCATGCTGCTTCTCCCTTCCTTCCATTGCTGGGCTCCTTCTATCCTTTGTACATCTGTCATAGCACATGGCACACTAAAATAACAAATTTCTTCAGTCCTAAAAAGCAATAGATTGTAAGACATATTTTTAAAAATATTTATGCATACAGAACTGGGGTATAGGCCAAAGGTGCAGGAGATGAGAGGATTCACAAAGTGGAGAGCAGAACAGGCAGATGTACTGAAATACACTGCTGAGGGGAGCATCAGGCAAGACAGAAGAGGTCTACCACAGCATGTGGGTCACCTCCCTGCCGGGCATCGAACTTGTGCTGCAGTGGCTATGATAGCTTCATAGTGCTGTGCTTTAACCTGTTGCACCACCATGGAGGGCCCATAAGATATATTTTTAACCTATAATTTTAATAATAATTGTCTGGGTCAGGGGAGCCATAGTGTTAAATACCATTTAATGTGTAACTCATCCATCTACACATCTAATTTTAGTTTTAAAGTGTTTTTTTTTAATCATCTTTTCAGAGAAAGGGAAACAATCAGGCAATGGTACTTTAGCTTTTCTCTTCAGTGGGCAGATGAACTTAGTGGGTTCAGGGATGGTACATTTTTGTCCTATCTCCCTCCCATCCTCCTCCCTTAACATGTCTGTTGATGCCCTGAATGAATGTTTCATTTGGAAAATTTTCTAGAAGCTCCCTTTGTTGCTATGGTAACCTAAAATTGTTTAAACAGGCCTGTGTACCAAGAGGACCCCTGCTAAGGAAGACTGCCTGCTGACCTACGCTCTGACTATGCTAAACATACTGGCCTTCATTCCCAAGCAAGTAGAACAAGGAAGGAAATATAATACCTGCAATGAAAACCTCAGGGATGATTCCCTTGCTACTCTGAAACAATTTATTTAAATTAATTCTGTTGCCAATTGTCCGATTTTCTTATCAATGCAAAAAAAAAAAATTGGTCCTGTCAAAGTCTATTATCAGTGAGCCCTAAATAATTTGAACAAAGAACTCTCAGTAGTGAGATAATAAATCCATTCTCATGGTTTAGTAATTTTTTAAATTCACTTAGTCTCTGAAAATTTAGATATTCCAGCTAAGAGTGCCTATAAATAAGACAATAGCTTCTGTTTTGCAAATGCCTAATAATGCTTTCAGCATTTTAAATGCACTGATTTGACAAACATTTATATATTACTATGTATTCAAGCACTGTTGTAAGCATTTTACACATATGAATTCATGTAATCCTCATGAAATAACTACTATTACTATCCCCACTTTACAGATGAAGAAATTGAGGTATGGAGGCATTAAGTGAATTGCTCAAGGTCACACCGCTAGACAAAATTCAAACTTATGCCTCCTAGCTGCTCTAGTATCTGTGTTCCCAGCCAAGTTGTTACACTGTCTGTTTAATTCTTTCAATAATTTAATAATAAAATAGTTATTACTATGCTTACTGTATAGATTGTATACTGAGTCGTGGTCAGGTAACATGTCTGAATGACTTCTCTGTTTCAGACCACATTCTGACCTGGGGAAATCCTGGAAACTTTCCTAACAGCTAGTGCCAACCTTCCACCTTCCACTTTCCAAAGCACTCATGCTGGTATTCACAGGACATTTATAACATTTCTCTCAAAAATTACTTAGCTCCGAACAGGAACCTATATAGATCTTTGCAACTTCCCCAAACCACCATGAAATTTCATACCTCAGGTCTTAGCTCAAGCTGCTCCTTCTGCTTGGAATGCTCTTACCACCTCTCCCCTCAGTTCCCATTTTCCATCCAAAAGAGAATTTTCTTCTTTGTAACTGCAATGTACCATGTCAGTTTGCCCAGAGCTAAGATGTTTCTGGGCCATGAAGGGAATTTTAATGCTAAAACCAGGATTGCCCCAGGCTAATCAGATTGGTGAGTAAGTCACTGTACTGTTGCATGTTAAAGGGACTCATAATTTGGCCTGGGAAAACTGACCCCAATTTTAAGGTGCTAACTCATGTTAGGTTAGTCCTGTTCAAAGAAGTCTCACTGGTAGAAGACAATCTCTCTTCCACATCCAAAGCACTTTCTTAGAATAACATGATTCAAATGTTTTAAGTATTTACTATAATCCCAATTATCAAGTCACACTTCAAGTAGCAGTTATTTTGTGACCTTAAAGGAAACACTCTTCCAATTAAACTCAAGTTTGTATATTCAATCCCTGCAAGTACATACCTTAGAGCATCATTTCAAAACAACTTATCTATAAAGAGGGGACTTCTAATCTCCTAAAAATAATTTTGAGAGAACTGTTATGATGGTTTGAAAAAGTTGCAAAGAATCCATATATGACTCTTGTTTGGAGCGGAGAAGCAGGCAAAGTAGAAAATGAGGGAAAAGGGAGGTGGCTGGCAAAATATGAAGCTGAAATTTGAAATGAACAGAGAGATTTATTGAACCTGACTCATTGCTAAGTTTATACTCAGGACTAAGAAGCATTTATTAGAACTAGGAATCTTTTTTTGGTGATGGTGGTCTTGGTTAACTTAAAAAAAAAAGTTTGTTAGAAACTATTTATAAGAGTCAAAATATGGAAATAACCTAAATGCCCCCAAACAGATGAATATATCAAGAAGATGTGGTATATAAACATAAAAGAATGCTATACCCATCAAAAAAAGATAAAATCATGCCATTGACAGCAATATGTATCAAAGGGATTATATTCAGTGAAAAAAAAGTCAGAAGAAAGGGCCCTCCCTTGTGACAACAGGCTAACAACAGCAGTAGGAAGCTAGCCACAGCTCAGATTTGACCCCCAGCCACGGGTGGGGGGAGGTGATCCACATGGCCCAGCAGACCTCTCTTGACAACCTGCTGCTCCCCTCAGCAGTGTACTTTATCCATCTTCCTATTCTGCTCCCCACTCTGTCTCTGGTGAATCCTGTGACCACCCCTGCATTTCTGGCCTGTATCCTAGTTCTGTATGAATAAATAAATCTAAAAAAAGAAAAAAAGGAAAAAAGATCAATTCTGAATGGTTTCACTTACATGTGTAATTAATATAGAAAAAATAAACAAAGGGTGAGACAAAGCCAAACTTTAAAGGCCAACCATAGATATGAGACATCCAAGAGGGGAATAGGTGGACAGTAGATAGGGAGCCATGAAAAAAAGGTTGGCTGGGCAAACAATGGGCTGTGGTGATGGACTATGGGTCTTTGGTGGTAGGAGAACTGTGACCACACCAGAAGGGAAAAATCTTTTTATGTCAAAAATTAACAAGGATGTAAGAAAAAAATTACTTCATTTAAAAATAAATTAATTTAAAAGTTTAAAAAAACACAAAAATTAATTTGCTTGCAGTATATTAACTCAATGATCTTCATACACTTTTGCTCATTTGTTCCCTAAAGTCATTTGGAAATGACAGATTCTTTTGCATATTTCTAAGTTGACCTTAAACTTTTTTAAATCACAAGTTTAATCATTACAAAAGACTTACTACCTGGTACTTTATGAACATTGGTATTTAAAACTAGATTGTGACTTCATTCTTTTAAGTGAACTCAGTGGAACTGAAGCAATTCACTATCCACTCCAATCAGTATCCACTAAAAAATATACATTTTTTTGGTCCCGATTTCTGTGTCCAGTTCCAAGGAAGAAAGTCAGGAGGCAGAAAGGCTGAAAAGGCAGTTTATTGCTGCTGGGCAGCAGCTGAGGCAGAGCTCCTGAGGGTGGGGTCTGCAGCTACTGCGAGTGCTGTAGGGGAAAGTGTCTCTTATAAAGGCTTTAGGTTCAGTTTTTTAAAGCTGACATGGCTCTGTACACCTGGATGCGAGGCCGGGTTCTGGTCATTGTGCTGTTGCCCATCAATGGTCATACAGGTAGCTGTTGTGTTATTGCCCATATAGGTTCAACATACACAACCTCTTTTTCAGTAGACTATTTCACGTTGCTTTTCTTTTCTCGAATTCCACCTGCTCCAAATTGCTAACCTATGAGAGTGCTAAGAAGGAAGTGAATCCACCCCAGGTCCAGAATGAACTTTTTAAACAAGGATTTTTCTAAGAAAAAGATTTTTTTTTCCACAACCTTGAAGCTGCTTGGCTTAAGAAGATTCCTGTAACTTGTGCTTTCTGTTTCTGTATCAAGACCTTCATTCAGCAATACTTTTTAACCTTGTGCCCTCCAGTAATAACTATCATAAACAGATGAAAAAATACCAGAGGATGTCTTTCTAACTTGACCTGAAACATAGAAACTGACTCCAGAAAAAGATTCCAATGGAGTTGTTATTGTCAATGGTAATGGGCTTCTTTTTTTTCCCTCAACAGCCTCCACAACCTTGGTCAGGTTGCCCTGCAGTTCTCTCATAGAAATTTTATATTCTTTAAACACTAGCCTTGACACAATTTTCCCCAACTCTGACCATGGTCATCCCTATATAGTCACATACACACACCTAATACCTGGAATGTTTGAAGCAACAGGAAATCTGTTTGGCAGGAATGTGAAGAATCTATCGAAGGGGTAAAGACTACAAGCTGTCAGATAATTTAGAAGATTTTTATGATCCATGCAAAGGATAATTATGGCTAAACTCAGTAGCTGAGGGAATATAAGGAATGGATAGACTTGGATGATGTTAAAGAGAAGGAAAGGACTTACTCAACTTAATGGTTGATCAGGTGAAGGTGATGAAAGCAGGGTTCAGAATGAGTCCTATTTTTCAAATATACATGGTATTATTTACCAATAAAACACACCCAACAAAATGAATTTAAGGAGAGGCAATTTCATGTTTAATTTGAGGTGCCTGTGGGGCAGATAGGGATAATTATAAAATAAGTGGTTAAGTTTCTGGCACTGGAGCCCAGGAAAGAGGTCTGGGTTAAATATACATATTTAGGTATCAGTGGGAGAGGGTAAGATTATCCAGAAAAATGGTGCAGAAAAAAATGAGAGAAAAGCAAATACTAAGTCTGGGCAGATAATCTAATCAGAGATGATAAAAGCAGGAGAAGTAGAAAGTGAATTTAGAGGAAACTTTCAAGAAGACATAAATGGCCCTAGAGTCAAGTGTCTAAAAAATATTCACTAGAACTCTCCTAAATAGATGCAAACAAAAACTTTTTTCATGCTCAATCCCTTTGCTCATCAATAATGCTGCATTTCTTTACTTCTTTCAAATGTTGAACTTCTGAGATGGAAAAATGCACAAAAATATGTAAAAATAAACTACTGTCAAGGCCTGAGCTCTTGGGATCTTTGCCTATTTCTGGGAAAAACCATAATTAACAATGCTTGCTATCAAGAAAAGCAGCATGATGCACACCATCAAATTAAACCTGTGTAGTGTGTGTGTGTGTGTGTGTGTGTGTGTGTGAAAGACTCATACCAGTAAATAGGGAAGGATATGTAACAAAGGTGAAATGTATCCCACTGGCTGTTTAGGGAAAAGCAAAAAAATCCTGTTTAGTGGAGAGCTAAAGGATCCTTCAACTGGTCTCAGTCCTTTATAATCATCTTATACAGTTTTCCTTTGATCTCTGTCATGGAAAATTTAGTTAGAAGCTCAGAGTACTTGGGAGGGGCTTATCAGGATACTCAAAAAAATCTGATTCCTGACTTTTTAATATGACCTATAACCTTTTTTTTGTTTGTTTTCTATATATATTTTTTGGTAGTTCAAAGATACTCTGTCTCTAGGATTCTTCATTTCAGTAAGAAATATCTTGATATAGGTCTATTTTGGAGAGTTATGCTGTGTCTCTTTCAGTTCTTTCAACCTACACATTCTAAGATATTGCTCTAAATTATTTCAGTGATTATTTCCTCCCATTCATTTTCTCTATTTTTTTTTCCTGGATTCCTTATTTGGATGTTGGACTTCCTGAGCAGTTATTCTAGTTTTCTTACTTTTTCTGTGCAATATCCCATCTTTCTGTCCTGTTGTCCCCTATCATGGTAACTCTCATAAGAATTAAAAAATAAAATCTTCTACGCTGTTTTAAATTTCCAAGTTTCTCTTTGTGTTCTCTCAACATTCTTTTTTATAAAATCTTACCTCATTCTTCTCACATTGATCTAATAGTCATCTCTTAGAATATTGGTGATTTAAAAAAATATTTTCCAACCAAGTCTGTTTGCTTCCTTAAAATTATATTTATCTATTTCTTTTGGTTTCTCTGCGACTACTCAGAGTTGTGTGGTGATCTTTGACCTCTTATCATATTTACTGGTGGGTCATAAAAAAACTGATTGGAAGCTCTGAAAGCATGGGTGAGGGCTTGCCAATTCTGGGTTTCACGGTGCTGTTGTGTAGCAGTCAGTTGGTTAGCAAATCTCCATGTCAGAATTCTGAACTTTTTCTTATGGATTGTCAGAGTGTTTAGAGATGGAGCCTCCTGTCACATGGATGGTAGGGGCCTGGCTGCTAGTACTCTGGGACTTGAGAGGGAAAGGGGCTGGTGTGTTTGGCGTTCAGTGTGTAAACATTCATATCCTCCTGTTTTCCTTATGGATCTCCCTGTTCTCAGAATTGCATGATATTACCTAGCACAGAGATCTTCAGAATTTTCTTCTTCAAAGAACATGATCTAAGAGTAAGGGTCTTCAGTTTCCTTCTAGGATGGAAAAGAGGTATTTCCCTGTTAAGTGGATTGGGAAGAGCATCTGGAGATTGACAACTTTTTAAGAGAACTTCCAGTTAGTTCCTTTCATCTCAACCCTTACTTTCATCCCACTTCCAGAAGTATTTGTTGAGATCAGTTTGAAACCTTTGGATTTTGCATTGTAAAATTCTCATGTCTCACTATTAGTAACTTATAATTCCATTTATTAATGTCTGCTAAACCAGATACTACTTACCCAGGAATTTTCTAACTTCTAAAATTTTGTCTCTTATCTTCTTTTCTCTTTTACTTTAAAGATTTGTATCTTTAAAAATAATCCTTTCGGCCCTCCCTGGTGGCGCAGCGGGTTAAAGCACTGCACAAAGAAGCTTAAGCCACTTCCGCATGAGTTCGATTCCCGCCTGCCCCCGGAGGAGACCACATGGCGTGGCAGACCTCTCCTGACCCGCCCGCTGCTC
>NW_004567115.1:10993793-11003484 GCF_000260355.1 Condylura cristata | reverse complement strand
CCTCACTCTGTCTCTGGTGAAGCCGCTCACCGCCCCTGAGCCTCTGGCCTGTACCCCAGTTCTGTATGCACAAATAAATAAACCTTTAAAAAAAATTTAAAAAAAAATCCTTTCTTAGTTTTTTTTAAGTGAAATTTTAAGAGAAAGTAGAGCTTGTGTTTTACTTGCCTTCTTAATTGTGTAATGGCAATTACACAATTGCAACTGTAATTTCGTCAGGGAGGCAGGCATCACTTAGATAGGAAGAGGGAAGTTCTTTATTTACACTGGTGGGCATTATACCAGTGGACCCAGAGGAGATCTCTCTCCAAAGTTTGAGCCCCCAGCAAGTAGGTTACAGAGTATTTATTGACTAAAGCAAGGGGGACAGTCATCTGGGAATGAATGAATCAGGGTGCGTGTGGCCTTGAGGAAGCTTATCAGCTGTTCCCTGAAGGTTATGTCCCAATTTCAGCTAACCAACAGGTCAGCCTGACATTCTCTACTGCAATGAGACAAAATTTTGGATGCACTGACCTATCTCAGGTCCCTTTCTAGGAAACAAAAGTAATAGATTGGAGAGGTCTGAGACCTTGCAAGAGCTTTAGAAGAAAGAAATCCTGTGAGCCTAGAAAACTCAAACTAACCTTAATCTGGAGAACATAAGGATTCATGCATTTTCATCCATACAACCTCTCAAACTGTACTTGGGTTAATAAGGCTTTATAAAAGAGGATCAGGACCCATCGCCTGATCTTATCTTCCATGATCTTGATCACTCTGCAATGCCCTCTTTACACTACAGCTCTTCCTTTATCCCATTCAGCTTGAATGAGTGTTTCCTGGAGTGCTTTCCCTCTCTAGAAAATATAAAAACTCTTTACTGATAATTTTCTCATTCATGAACTATTAAAAACAAAAATTTTAAAAGAAATTTTTAGGATTTAGAGGTAAAAAGAGCTTAGAGAACAATATATTTAACCCTGCTATTTTAGGATTGAGGAACTGGCAGGTCCAGTGGGGTTAATTGATTTGCTCAAGGTCACACAGCTGCACAGCTAACAATAGAATTCAGGTCTTCCATAGTAAGGAGCCTGTGCTCAACACTGTATGTTGTGTGGGCAGGCTGCCAGTTTGCATGTCCATATTTCCTTAAAAATCAGTAAAGTGGTTCATAAACCACCTTACAGTTATAGTAGAGTTTGATTTAATATTATCACATTGAGTATTATTGCATGTAGTAATAAATACTTAATATGAGCAATCACATCTCAGGTTTAAAGTGAAAAGGTGTTTGAGGATTAATGGAGAAAGAAGAGAGCAGTTATTTTGTATATAGGAAATTTGGTGAAAGAATAGGCGTTGTTTTTCATCTGTGTTTAGAGAGGGTATAGAAGAGAAGCAAAATGAAATGGCAGAGGGTTAAAGGCAGGAAGCCAGAGTGAACCATGTATGCCTCATACTTCCACTGGGCCTACTGGTGACCCTCTCTTCCCAACAGAGTACTCTTTTACTTTTGTTTGTATTCTGTTTCAATCAAATTTGTTCAGAGAAAGCCATTTTTAGGATTCAGACCACGTCCTAGGATATGGAGAAAATTTGATGGGAGAGGTGACCCAAGACTCCAGGGAGATAGGTGGATTTTGAAGGTATCATATGAAAGTAAGATTTAAGAAGAAATTTCCCAGAGCAAGAGTCAGACGTCAGGAAGAATCTGTACTTCAGGGAAGGGTTGCCAAGGTTAAGTTACTTGTATTCTGTATTTTTCTTTTTCTTTTTTAGTATTCTATTCAATAAATATGCATTGAGCAATAAGTCAAATCAGATCTGGTATAAGTCAGAGGTAGTAGAAATTTCTGTCTTTAACATAGTCACTCCCCTTTTCTTGGTAATAGTAGCTAACACTTATTCCCATGGTCCATGGGCTTCAGGAGAACCTAATGCTAACCTTTCTCTGTCTTAGGAATGGAACATGGAATATGGGATATGGTGATTATTTTGAACTATTAAACACAATCCCAATCACCACAATGACTGCATCAGAGAAGGGCATGTCCAATTAAACTGGGATGAACAATTTGGTTCAACAATGTGATAGGAAAAGTATTCTTTACAAGTGAACATGGAAACATTTAGATCCCAGAGTGTGTGGCAATCACCTAGAAACCACAAGAGTAGAAATCAGCCAGGAACAGAGTAAGTAATGAAAAGAATTTGAAAAACAGAGAGAAACGGGGCTTTGAACCCATCATTTCTGCATCTGGAAAAAGCCTGGCCTGAAACTGCTAGTGGAAATCCAATTACATGTCCAATTACATTCCCTTATCCAAATAATTTCTTTTACTTAATCTGAAAGGATATTCTATTTTTCTTTTATGATGACTTTTTCTCTAGTCACCCAAGAGATTTACTAGCCATAAAAGAGAGGACTAGGACTCCTAAAATAAGGACTCTGGTGACAAAAAAGAGTCAAAGTTCAGTTTTCTACTTGAGTGTTGAAAGAAGGAGATAGTGAGGCTAGGCAGCCAAGCTCTTGCACTGTGAATTTAAAATTTCTAGGCAGAACCCCCATGCTTATTACTGCTTTATTTACAATTGGAAAGACATGGAAACAGCCCAAGTGCCCAAAAGTAGATGACTGGATTAAAAAGATGTGGTACATACATATAATAGAATATTACTCAGCAACCAAAAAAATAAATACATGCCTTTTGCAGCAACATGGATGGAGCTGGAAAAGATCATGCTTAGTGAAATAAAGCAGAAAGGAAAAATACCAAATGATTTCACTCATAGCAGGAATCTAAAGGACAAGGAGAGAAAATAGTAATAATGAACAGCTATATACCAGAGACATTTTACGGGAATGGAATGGGGAACGGTATCAAAAACAGTGGAGGGAGAGAAATGCACTGGACTATGGTGATGGCACATGAGTTATTTGGTGATGGGAAGCCCACAGGGATTACAATTGAGATGGAAAAAGGCACAAAATGATGTAAAAATAAACTACTATATATATTTTTTAAAGATTTATTTATTTATTCATACAGAACTGGGGTACAGGCCAGAGATGTGCAGGGTGATAGGATTCACCAGAGACAGAGCGGGGAGCAGAACAGGCAGACTGACGAAGTACACTGCTGAGGGGAGCAGCCGGCGGGTCAGGAGAGGTCTGCCATGCCATGTGGTCACCTCCGGGGCAGGCGGGGATCGAACTCATGCAGAAGTGGCTTTAGCTTCTCAGTGCTGTGCTTTAACCCGCTGCACCACCAGGGAGGGCCACTACTATACTATTAATATATATATTTTTATATATACAAAAAAAAATTTCTAGGCAGAAGGTCTATGAGAAAACTGAAAGTAGAGAGTTCTTCAAATCCACTCCCTATCTGGAAATGTGGGAGTAAAAGGCTCACAGGGTGACTGCAACTCTGTAGGGTGGCTGAAGCAGGGTGAAAGTGCAGTGTGACATAGACAAGACAGTGAAGGACTGAGCTGACAATGCTCACTCTGCTTATATACCTGTATGGTATGGAGGGCTGTGGTTTGGAAAAGATCCAGAGGTTCCTGCATGCACTGTGAGGGGCATAGAAAAAAGTACTGAGTCTAATTGGTCCAACCATAGTGGCATCCCCCAGCCCTCATACTGTGTTCCATGTCTCTCTTCCATCTGGTTGTCCCTGAGTTACATCCTGAGTTATATTAGTAGTGAGTAAATATGTCTCCTGAATTCTGTGAGCTACTCTGGATTAATTAATGGAACTTGAGGAGAGTGTCCTAGGAAAACCTGATCTGTTCCAGTCAATCAGCAGCAGTAATTACCTGAACTTTGACTGTCATCTGATTTCTGAGGAGGAGGTCATGGGAATCTTTAATTGGCAACTGGTTGGCCAGACAAAGAGGTAACAGCTTGGGCTTATGACTGTTATCTGAAGGCAGGGTGGGCTTGCAAGAGTAAACCCTTTACCTGTGAAATCTTGTATTACCTCTGGGTAGATAGCATCAGAATTGATGTGAATTCTTAAATACCCAAGGGAAGTCTCAACATATCCTCAGTATAACTGAGCTTTGGTACATAACAGTCAAAATTTTTTATTATGGTAAAATATGCCTAACATAAAATGTACCATTTTAACTATGTTTACGTGTACCATTTGTTACACTAAAAACCAGTAGGTAAAGCACATTTATTTGAGCGCAAAGATTTATAATTTAGGGAGGACAGATTCAGGTAGACACCCAAATGGTGTCATAAGGAGGGAGAAAAAAGAGAGGGGTTTTCTTAAGCAGAAAAAAGGAAGATGAACTAAGTGGGTTTTTTAAAATTAATTAATTTATACAGAACTGGAGTGCAAGCCAGAGGTGCAGGGGCCGTGAGAGGATTCACCAGAGACAGAGTGGGGAGCAGAACAGGCTGACTGATGAGGTACACTGCTGAAGGGAGCAGAGGGAGGGCCAGAAGAGGTCTGCAGCTCAGTGTAGATCACCTCTGGGGCAGGTGGGGATCCAACTCATAAGGAAGTGGCTTTAGCTTCCCAGTGTTGTGCTTTAACCTGCTGCGCCACCAGGGAGGGCCCTGAACTAAGTGTTTTAAAAAGCATTTACTGGTGCTGACAAGCTTAAACCATTCTTGGCTATACATCATTGATCACTGATTCTATACTCAGGCAAAAAAATCCACAATTATCAGTTCTTATGATCTGGGTGATTTCTTAAACAATTGTTTGCTTGATAGTTTCTTAAAACAATTGATTTTTCCTCCTGATCCAAAGGTCTTTGACTAAGTTCAAATAAAACAGGTAAGATAGTTTCTCTATATTGACTTTCTTGGCTCCATTTTAAAATGGCCCCACTTATATCAACTTTTCACAAGTTCTGTGGCATTAAGTATATTCACACCACTTTGTAAACATCACCATAATTCATTTCCAGAAATTTTTCATTTGAGCTGATGGAAACCCAGCTGAATCTTTGTACCAGTTAAACACGAAGTTCCCATTCTCCTATCCACTCTGCCCCTGGTAACACCATTCTTTCAGTCTTTGAATTTAACCACTTTTTGTACCATATATAAATAGAATCATACAATACTTGTCCTTTTTTGACTAGCTTGTTTCACTTAGTCTATGTTCTTGGGGTTCATCCAAGTTGCAGCATGTGTCAAAACTTCCTTCTTAATGCTGAATAACACTCCTTTGTATGACTATGACATATTTTGTTTATCTATTTGTCATTGAACACTTGTGTTGCTTCCCCTTCTAGCTATTGTGAATGCTGCTGCTATAAACATGAGTATACACATCCTTGCTTTCTTATCTGTGGGGTATGAAACCACAAGTATGACTGCCAGGACATATAGCATTTGTTTAGCATATAAGTTATTTACACATATTTATATTTTTTAAAGATTTATTTATTTATGCATGCAGAACTGTGGTACAGGCCAGAGGTGTGGGGGCAGCAAGAGGATTCACCAGAGACAGAGTGGGGAGCAGAACAGGCAAATCAAGTGAAACACACTGCTGAGGGGCGCAGTGGCAAGACAAGAGAAGTCTGCTGTGCTATATGGGTCACCTCCCTGGCCTGGGGTGGAACTGCCAAAGCAGCTGCTGATAGCTTCACAGTGCTGTGTTTCAACCTGTTGAGCCACCAGCAAGCACCCTATTCTTATCTTTTGATAATTTTTAATGATTTAGTTTTATTGTTGATGAGTTACAGGAGTTCTTTATATATTCTTTGTATTAACCCTACATGCTTTGCAAATATTTCCTTCCAATCCATGAGCTGCTATTTTGCCCTACTGATAATATCTTTTGACGTACAAAAATTTAATATTGATAAAGTGCAATAAGTATACACACACATATATACATACTTTTGACACTTCTTAGTTATATCATTGCCAAATCTAGCACTATGAACCTTCTGCCCTATGTTTTCTACTGAGTTTTACAATTTCAGACTTTATATTTAGGGCTTTGATCAACTGTGTATGTGTTAATTTTCATAGATGATATAAGATCAGAGTTCAACTTCACTTTTGTATGTGAATATCTAGTTTGCTCACATTCTTTGTTGAAAAGACTGTTCACTCTCCACTGCATGGTCTTGTTACACTTAGTAAAAATCATTTGACCATATTCAGGAGGTTTTATTTCTGGGTCCTATTCTCTGTGTATCTTTGTGTTAGAACCATACTATTTTGATATTATAGTAAGTTTTGAAATGAGGATGCGTGAAACCTCCAAATTTGTTCTTTGTTTTCAAGATTGTTTGGTTACTCAAGGTCCCTTAAGTTTCCATATGAATTTTAGAATGGATTTTTTTCTATTTCTTCAATAATATCATTGGGGTTTTGATAGGGATTACATTGAATCTGTAGTTCACTTTGAGTTGTTAAGGTTTAGGATTTGTAATCAATGGATAACTCTCCATTTATTTTTGCTTTTAATTTCTTTCATAACACTTTATAGTTTCAGTGTACAAATCTTTAAACTCCCTGGTTAAGTTTATTCCTTAGTACTTTGTTTTTACTGATGTAATTCCAAATGAAATAGTTTCCTTGATTTTCTTTTTTAGTTGTTCATTGTTAGTGACTAGAAATGCAATTGACTTTTGAGCATTGTTTTATATCAGTTTTGCTGAATTAACTTATTAGTTCAAACAGTTGTTTTTGATGTTTTAGAGCTGTCTACATAAAAAAATTCATGTTTTCTGTGAGCAGAGATCATTTTCTTTCTTTCTTTCCAAGCTGGATACTATATATTTATTTTTCTTGCCTAATTTCTCAGAATAAAACATATAACACTATGGTGAATTGAAATGGTGGGCATGAGCATCCTAGTCTTATTCCTGAGGAAAAGCTTCTGTCTTTCACAATTGAGTATGTTTTTCGTATTTGTTGAGTGTTTTTATATGACTGCATTTGCATTATTTATTTTTTAATTTTTAAAAATATTTATTTATTTATGCATACAGAATGGGGGTACAGACCAGAGGTGGTGAGAAGATTCACCAGAAACAGAGTAGGGAGCAGACAGGCAGGCTGACAAAGTACACAGCTGAGGGGAGCAGTGGGTGAGTCAGGAGAGGTCTGCTGCGCCATGTGGGTCACCTCTGGGGCTGGGGACTGAACTTGCACTGAAGGGGCTGCAGCTAGCATGCAGTGCTGCCTCCGAACCTGTTGTGCCACCAGGGAAGGCCCTGCATTTGCATTTTTAATAATCAGAAAGTTTCCCAGGAAAGTCAAGATTTCCAACCCCATTAAAAAAATAGGTCTCAATCTCTTTAACATTTGATTCACATTTCCTTATGGTCTCTAAGCTAAATTCATTGTTACATTATTAAAGTGTATTTCAGGGATCATCTCTATTTTACTATTCATTTTATATATTTAGAGCAATTTATTTTCTGACCCCTATAATCATACTAATAAATATTAGTTTACTGCTTATCATGTGTCTGACACTATCCTATACTCTTTGCATGTATTACTTCATTTAATCGTTATGTAGTGCTTCTTTAATATAACAGGGCTGTTATGAAGAGTACCTGCTATACTATTATGAAGATACCTATTATACTATCTACTATGCCTCAGTAAAACAATCTGAAGCACAGAGCTAGTAATGAGATAAAGTGAATATATGTGATAAGAGAGTAATAAATGGTAATAAAGAAAGAATTGATTGGCAGAACAAAGAAAGTTTGTACTTAGTATTGGCACCTTTTACTTTACATGAAATTGAACTTTTGTGATAATACACTATCCCACTTAGTTCAAGATTTGTGATTGTGCCAGATACTTGTGATTAATAAGTCTGAATACTTCTGTTGTTACTGTGATCCTTCCTTGTGTAGTATACAACCCAATTGTTATTTGTTTAGCCCAGAGTCCTACAAGTACCGAGTTTGAGTCTGATAAGAAAGTGAAGTTATGGTGGTGCTGGTTGGGGAAGCAAATATTTTCACAATGATCATCAGGAACTCAAGTAACTTCTTCTGGGCTTTGAGGGATCTGAATAGATTACTAAAATCAGAAAAGGGTCTCTACTTAAATAAAAGCTCTGTGTATATGGGACCTCAGAACAAAATATATTTTAAAATCTTTCTTGGTAATTATTCCTGTAAGAATAACAAAACTTTTTTTTATGTTGAGAGAACATTTCAGCTGCCTTACTGCGAGTGTCAACATGATAATGTCATTTTCAAAGAAACACTAGCCTATTGTGTCTATTGGAAGGCAACATAAATATCAACTGAAGTTTCTTTGAGTGGTACCTGTAGTATACCTGAGTATTATGTCATGAATGTCTTTTTATCACCTGTTCATCACTTTTTAATTTCTTCTGATAAAAAAAACCTTGATTTTCCTTTGGAGAATGTCTTCTCCCTTATTCCCTTTCTCCCAGACTTACACATGTGAAGGGTATATAATCCAGAATTTGCTAATGAGGCATAAACCTAAACTTTTACTGGAAGTAAAAGTTTCCACTGTTTTCCACTGGATTGGTTAGCTATATGGATTGATGGGGTTCTGATGAAGTATCGGGGTTCAATGAATGGGATACCAAACCCATTGGTTACCTCTGAAAAAAGTTTTGGTAGCATTCCCATTTCAGCAGTATCTGTTGAATTTACCAAAGTTTAGAAGATGGCTTCTAAACACAAGTAGGTGAAGGTTAAATTCAGAAAGGCAGGTTTAGTAGAGGAAAAAGAGAGAGGATAAGACGGTGCCTGCATGGAATCAAGCAGGCAGAGATCTCTGTCTGAAAGAGACAGATAGTGTCCCTTTTCAGGGAGGGGTTCATACCTTTGTAAAATATTTGTCTATTGTTAAATTAATCAGGTCTAGAATAAGCCCTCCCTGGTTAGGATGCAGCATTGCAAGCTAGCCACAGCTGCTTCAGTGCTGGTTTGACCCTGGCCCCTGAGGTAACCTACATGGCGCAGCAGACCTCTTCCCGTCTTGCTCACTGCTCCTCTCAGCAGTATACTTTGGCAATCTGCCTATTCTGCTCCCCACTCTGTTGAGTCCTCTCGCCACACCTGCATCTCTGGCCTGTACCCCAGTTCTGTATGCATAAATAAAATAAATCTTAAAGAAAATAACCATGTCTAGGGTATGATTAGGTTAATCTGTAAGGAGTGGTGCTTCTCTGGTGGTCCTTAATCTCCATACACAATACCCCCTAATGCCTAAGAATTTTTCTATAGTAATTTTTTGTAATGACTGGTAATCCCCGTATCCCTATCTCCTGCCCTTGCTTAAGGACTTTTCATATCTATAGCTGGTTTAATGAGGATGTTAGTAATTTCTACCCCCACCTTCTGTTTCTGTTTTTGTGTCTGTGGCTCCATCCCAAATTTTCTATTCTAAGCCTCCACCATGAATGATATAATTTGAATATTGGGGAAAGGAAGGGAGGTGGAAAGAAATCATTAAATGAGAATAAACACATTGAATTCAATAGAGAAGAAAAGAGAACACATGTTTCTGATGTTTATGTCCTGGATCCAACCATACTTGATGCTTTATGTTCATAGAATTTTCAATGATTGTTTTTTCTGTACAGAGGCTTTTTATTGTGTTAAAGGGTGCTGGCATGCAAGGATTGAGGGTTGGTTGTGATGCAAGGGCTTCACAATCCAGGGTATATAAGTACTTACACCAGCGGTCACAAAAGGCTTTAAGACATTTTTTTTTTTT
>NW_004567115.1:10975633-10991803 GCF_000260355.1 Condylura cristata | reverse complement strand
CATGTGGTCTCCTCCTGGGGCAGGCGGGAATCGAACTCATGCAGAAGTGGCTCAAGCTTCTCAGTGCAGTGCTTTAACCCGCTGCGCCACCAGGGAAGGCCGAGACATTCCACCTTTTAAAAGCCACTTTTTTTTTTTTTAAATACTACCCCCTCACCTTTTCTCTCCAGCCCCCACACACTTATCTTCCCAACTGCGGCAAAGTAAAATCTATTATTGGTAGGGAAAAGACAACACATCAGAGGAGAGTAGAGGAGAATTTAATGAAGGGGTTATTTTAGAAGTTGTAGTCAGGTTAAAAGAAATCTTTGGAAGCCATTACTAGCCCAGCTCTGACTGAGCAAAAGCAATCAGTTGCCACCAGAACAGAAAATGACCCAAAGTGAGGAGGGACAGTATATAGGTATAGTAGGAGAGGGTCCCCTCTACATAGCTGGAAAAAAATGGCTATCAGTTTATATGTGTGTGTGTGTACATATATAATCTGAAAGACACACACACGCATGTATAAAACCATTGCTAACAGAGGGATCCTCTGGGGCTGTTCTCAGACAGATGCCTCCTGGGAAAAATCAAGTGAAAGAGAGGATAATTAATGCAGTCCCTAAAGGTCTGCCCTGGGCCACAGAGCAGATGGAGAATGTATCTGAAGCCACAAAGAAATAACAAGCAGTCACATCCTATCTTTTCCCACAGCTAGTATCTTGGTTCAAATCTCACCCTTTTTGCCTGTCCTCTTCACTCGTCTACTCCAGGTCTGTTTTTGAAAGACAGCTGTCCTTCAGCAGATTGGGGGTACAAAGACCAGACTCCATGAAGCAGCTTACTGTATCAAGACCCTTCCCTCAGATATCTTATGGCTAAAATGCTAGGTAAATTTGAAGATGCCCGAAGATCTTCGGACCACGACTTAATTGATGGTGGACGCATTTTTAAATACCAAGGAATCATTACGACTTTTAAACACAATCAGAGAGGGCGGGAGAGGGGAGAGGCAGGAGAGGTGTAGGGTGGGCGGTAATGGACTGAAGCTGCTTCCCTGCCCCCTTCCTGAAGACCACGTCACCGGGTCTCACAGGCGACTGATTCAAATTCTTTCTCTCCAAGGGCGTAGGCTAAAGCACCCTCCTTCAGCCTCTGGCAGGCAGATTCTTGGCTTTAGACCCTCTCGCTGAGAGGGTAGGGAAAGTCCCTCAATTCTGGCGCAAATCCTGTGTGCCGCTTGCAATCTTTGACGCGGGCATCGGTCAGGAGGGGCAGCGGAGAGCGCAGGCGCACTGTCCGCACGGGCTGAGCCCCTCTCTCTGTTGTTACGGACATAGCAGCCCCCACCGCGGTTTTCTTCGCGGTGCGCGCGGTGGCCTCCCGGGGCTCAGAGGCTGGACTAGGCACGCAGCATCTCACAGCCTGACCGCAACGCGGGGCGCTTCTTCGCTGCCACACACAGGTAACCGGGCCCAGGAGTCGGTCGGGAATGGGGGGCTGGGGTCAACGCCGTCGCCGGGAGACTCCATCACGAAAGAGTGTGAGCGAGCCTCTGCCCCAACGTTTTTAGCCCTTGAACCTAAGGGGCAGAGCCCCTCTTTGAATTGGGGCAGGCGGAAAGAGAAATGCCCCACCCCCTTCACAAATCTCTGGGGGACTGTTCGACTCCTGAAAAGGCCTTGAGAACCCCTACTTTCTTGCTCTACTCTCTTGGACAACCGGGATACCGGGTCGGTCGGGTCAGTATCAACTACTACCCCTGAGCCCCGTTTCCTGACACCAGCACATGTCTGGGCCTGTCTCCAGCCTGTGACGAGGGTCTTTCGCGTTCCTCTCACCCAGAACCCTGTCCAAACAAGGGTGAGTCCCTGTGGCGTCGTCATGAGATCAATTTCAAACACAAACTTGAAGAAATAATGGTGGTTTTAGAAATAGAGCCAAGTAGTTCCCATTACTCTGGTCTCATGTATTTGACTCTTGAACATCTGTCTGTATGGGTTGAGATTTTCGTGGAAATCTTTACCCGAAGAGGTGAGGACCAGGAGGAAGACACAGGCTACGCCTGAACTTGGCGGCTAGAGGAGCAGGGCAAGTACACTGAAAATCCTCCAGCTACAGAGAGGGAAACGCAAAACCTTCCCGACCGGCTTCTGGGTTACTGTATAATTTCTACGCCTCGTGCGCTCGTTTGTCCTCTTTTGAGAGAAGGAAGGGTCGCACCCGTGGGCAGGAAAGACACTCTACTTGGGAAGGCAGTGCTGCGCTAGCACGTCTCTC
Source organism: Condylura cristata (assembly GCF_000260355.1). NCBI lineage: Eukaryota > Metazoa > Chordata > Mammalia > Eulipotyphla > Talpidae > Condylura > Condylura cristata. The sequence continues at coordinate 10,989,541 of NW_004567115.1, read as the reverse complement.
TGACCAGGCTTTTTCTGGGTTGGGAAAGAGCCAGGCAGGAAGCCGACGCTGAGGGATAACTGGAGACCGGGAGACCGTGACGCACTGGGCAGAAAGGACTGGGGGTGGCTGGGAGGAACGGTCGCTTCTGGCAATTGCTTGCGAACCGGCTCTTGCGAGTTGTCCGTGTCCATGGTGCTGAAATACTTTAATCGCCTTCGGTTGACTTCCCACAACAGGCAGAGGCCTGCCTTGTCCTACTCTGCCTCTTTGCTAGATGTAGCCTATCTCCAAGACAGGTGGCTATAGTAAAGTCGGCCTATCATTAAAGCCTTTTGTAAAGGGGTTGGTGTTGTTTTCCTGGAGATAGCATGAAGGCCAATGTGCTCTCTTTAGCGATGCAGATAAAGCATATGTATAACAACTGATGACCTGTAAGCTCATAGAGCCTAAATAAATATGAACTCTCACGTATACATATGTATACATATATGTATATATGCACACAAATATAACATAGATATAAATACACTCATCTGTTTTCAGAGCCATCACATGCTATAAGTTGCACTTAATTGACACCTCCAATGTTGAAGAACCATTAATTTTCTTAATCATCCCTTACAAAGTCACAAAATCTATGAATTAAATTGTTTGGTATTTTGCTGAGTGTTCTTGCTCTCTGTGTGTGTGTGTGTGTGTGTATATATATATATATATATATATATGCCATAACAAAAACAGCCCAAAAAGATGTAATTTGATATTGGCACAAATAAGATGCATAAAGGAATGTTAAACAAAAAGAATTTAAAAATTTAATACACAGTAATATCTAGAAGCTTACAGTGAACAGAATTAAACATGAACTTTTACAATGGGTGCATATGTAAAGTCATAATCTGAAGAAAATATAACTAAGATGTATCATAATGTTGGCAATATCAAATATGGTTGTAATATAGGATATGTGAATTCCTTAATGATTATTTGTGTACTTTTCAAAATATACATATATATATATATAATGTGTGTGTGTTTGTGGTTTTCTCTCAGGAAATGTATACTCATTGTTAAGAAATTTAGGTAATAGAGGAATGCCCAAAACCAGAGAAAACCACTGTAAGAAAATTTTCTTTTAGATGAACACACACATTTTAAATTAACCATTATCTTTTGGTTGCATTTTCACTATATCATTAGTGTCTTTCAAACCAGTATAAAATTAGGTAATCATTATTAAGGGCTGCATAATATTGTACTATGTAGATGAAGCAATGGAGCCTAGTTCACTTAAACAATCTTACAACAATGGAATTTTTGTATTTCCATTTTTTTTGCTTTTACATACAATTCTGCAAATACATCATTGAACAAACATTTGCATAGTTGTTTGATTATATTCTTAGAACAATTTCCTGGAAGTGAAATTCATGAACCAATGCTTGTTATATTTTAGTTTTGAAACACTGATTTGCTAAATTTTTCTTACTATGTCCTCAGTATCTACAAGTGTCAGATACATGAGAAGAACACTATTTCTAGGTTGTGCTACAGAAAAAGTGTCCCAATATAAGCATGCCACTAAAAGCTCTGAATTAGAATGTCAGTATCCCCCCCATGAGCACCTGGGGTACAGGCCAGAAGTGCAGGGGCAGTGAGAGGATTCACTAGAGACAGAGTAGGGAGCAGAACAGGCCAACTGATGAAGTACACTGCTGAGGGGAGCAGAGGGAAGGCCAGAAGAGGTCTGCAGCTCCATGTGGATCACTTCTGGGGTAGGCGGGAATTGAACTCATGCTGAAGTGGCTTTAGCTTCTTAGTGCTATGCTTTAACCCACTGTACCACCGGGGAGGGCCAGGTTAGTAGGTTTTATCAATCTTTTCAAAGTATTTTCCAATCATATAGACAAAAATTTAACATCTTTTCTTATACTTACCTGATGACTCTTATTTCTTGTTTTTTGAGTTTCTGGTTCATGCTTGTATTTTTCTTATTTGTAAGAGCTTCTTGTATACTAAGAACTCTTAATTATGTTGCACTTTTTGGACTGTTTTATTATTAAACTTTTATAAGTTATGTGTGAAAGTAATGGAAAATTTCACTTTTATGTAGTCAGAATTATATCTTTCCTTTATAATTTCCAGCATTTACAACAATTTTCACTCCTCTATAATAAAAGGTAATCGTTCACATTTTATGGTTTTATAAACAAAATTTACATTTTAAACTCTAGGTTTATACCCCCACTTCTATTTTCAGTTAAATTTTCTTAATTTCTAGATGTAAAAATGTATTGAAAATTCTTTGTAGTATTTATTTTCAGTAGTATTTTCTTTGTAGTATTTATTTTATATGTATCATATATATCCCCATATGGAGAGTTATCCTCCATGAGGAGTAACATGTTACTTAGTTTGAACACTTTAATGTAATGTATTTAGCTTTTGAATACTTAACAACAGTGTTTTTACTTGAAATGTTCTTAAGTCTAAAGTAATTTTAAACAGTTGGTATGCAATATTTTTTTAAAGGAGCTATTCTTTAGAATAGCTTTTATAAATGAAAAAAAGAAAAATATGACAGAAGGGCCTCCCTAGTGGTGCCCTAGGAGTTTAACCCCTAGGACTTTAACCCTACCCGCTATCAAGGTATTGCCTGCCACTATAGCCTGAGTACAATCCCTGGCCAAAGAGCTAATCCACATGGTGCAGGAATTCTCTTATCTCACCTCTTGTTCCCCTCAACAGTGTATTTCAGTAGATCTGCCTGTTCTGCTCCCCAGTCTGTCTCTGGTGAGTCTTCTCACCACCCACAACTCTGGCCTATACCCCGGTTCTTGTATGCATAAGATAAGTAAAATTGTATCTTTATGCCACCTTACACCAATGAGAACAGCACATATTAAAAAAACTAGCAACAACAAATGTTGGTGAGGATGTGGAGAAAAAGCAACACTCCTACCCTGCTGTTGGGAATGCAAATTGGTCCAACTACTATGGAAAACTGTGTGGAGATTCCTTGAACTACTAAAAATGGAGCTTCCATATGATCCAGCAATTTCACTCCTAGGAATCTACCCAAAGGACACAAAAACATTAATTCAAAAGGACATCTGCACTCCTATGTTCATCACAGCACAATTTACAATAGGTAACCTATGGCAGCTACCCAAATGGCCAAAAACAGACAACTAGATTAAGAAGATGTGGTTTATTTATACAATGGAGTACTACTCAGCAATTAAAAAGGATAAACTCATGCCCTTTGCAACGTGGATGATGCTGGAAGGGATTATGCTCTGTGAAATAAACCAGAAAGAAAAAGGAAAATATTGAATGGTCTCACTTAAAGGAGAAATATAGAGGAATCAAATAAGGGATCAGGAAAATAAAAGTAACTATAATAAAGTAAAAATCAAAATCATCAGGCAAACATAGGTCAGAGACATTCTGTAAAGGAGGAGGAGAAGGATGGATCAGGACAGGAGTGGGAAGAGCACAAAGGACTATGGTGATGGTGCACAGGTGAACTGGTAGTCAGAATTTCACAGGGAAATCATTTAACAAAAATGAAGGGTGATGTAATACATATATTAAAAAATGTATCTTTAAAAAAGAAAATGTGACAAAGCCTAATTTTATTGCAGCAAAATTAGTAACTCACATCATTGTAGTTCTTCAGAATGTACACACATATGTGCAAATGTGTACATATCCAACGCTTTTAAAAGAAAAACCAAAACAATGGTTTTTTTGACATCTGTTATGGATCAAAATAACTTTTCCAAAAAAAAATGTTATTGGGTGTTGAACTATTTCTACATTATTTGAGAACAGCCAAATGGGGATAATTTTATTATTTTTTAAAAGAAAATTTAAACATATGTCTGATAGTAATAAATTGGAAACAACAGCAGAGTTGAAAATAAAATCCTCTAATAAGCTATTCTCCACAGTTAATCATGGATATTATCTTGGAATAAATATTTCCAGATTATTAAATTAATAAGTAAGGAGTCATTAAATTGAATGTAAGATGCTACCAATCTTACCAATTGTAAGATGCATTTTGACTTTAGAGATGTGAAGAATATGTACCTCTTAAATTTAGTATATCACAAGTAGATTGATTTATCTATTATTCACATAAAATATGGTTATCTTCCCATTGGCTACAAATATAACTAAGATACATTTTGCATAATTACAAATTTTGGATAATACAATTTTTGGTGTATTGAACATTCTTTTAATATGCTGTTATTTGTAATAGCATTATTTTCTTAAAATAAATTCCTAAATGAAAATGATAGGTTAGGGACACACATTTCTCATTTCAGTGCATAGTGTCTGCTCTCCAAAAATATTGTAACAATTTGATCTGTAACCAATAGTGCATGATATTTTAGATTCTTCATTCATATAGGCTAGAACTCTCATTCATCTTTTAATCCTTATTTCTGTGACTTGTGTATCTTTCCATATGTCTGTTGGTTATTTGTATTTCCTTTATGAATTACCTATGTATGACCAGCCCATTTATTTGAGTTTGTAAGAGCTCATTTTGATTGCAAGGTGTTGGCCATTTTTGTAGTTATGTTTTGTTTGTTACTAATTTTTTTTTTTTGCACAAAAGATTTTTTTTTTTGCACAAAAGATCTATGTTCATGGAGTTGAATCTATCAATATTTCCTTTGTGATGTGTTACACATAGAAAGATGTCCTCATGACAAGATTATAAAAATTATTCTAGCTAGAGACAGAGCACAATTGAATTTGCTAAAGATTATAACCTAGACTCATATATCATAATTGGATACTTGAATACTCAATTCTTTTTTTTTCCTTTTCAGTAGTTTATTTTTCCATCATTTTGTGCATTTTTCCATCTCAGTTGTAATCTCCTGGGGCTTTCCATCACCAAATCACCCATGTGCCATCAACAAAGTCCAGTGCATTTCCCTCCTCTCACTGTTTTTTATCTCAATCCCCACTCCACCCCCATAAAATGTCTCTGAAGTATAATTGTTCATTATTATTATTTTGCCTCTTGGCATTTTTCCTTTTCTTTCTGGCTTATTTCATTAAGTATGATCTTTTCCAGCTCCATTCATGTTGCTGCAAAAGGCATGTGGCTTTTTTTTGGTTGCTGAGTAATATTCCATTGTATGTATGTACCACATCTTTTTAATCCAGTCATCCACTTTTGGGCATTTGGGTTGTTTCCATGTTTTTCCAATTGTAAATAATGCAGCAATAAACATGGGAGTGCAGGTATCTTTTTGAATCAGTGTTTTTGTGACTTTTGGGTAGATACCTAGGAGTGGGATTGCTGGGTCATATAGAAGCTCCATGGTTAGCAGTTTGAGGAACCTCCAAACAGTTTTCCATAGTGGTTGTACTAGTTTGCATTCCCACCAGCAGTGCAGGAGAGTTCCTTTTTCTCCACATCCTTGCCAACATTTGTTGTTGCTAGTTGTTTTAAGATGTGCCATTCACACTGGGGGGATATTCATCAATTCTTTTTTGTTTTGTTTTGTTGTGTTTCTAATATTTTTTGTTTGTTTCTAATTTTTTATATATGTATATAATAGTTTATTTTTACACCATTTTGTGCATTTTCCCATCTCATTTGCAATCCCCTTGGGCTTCCCATCACCAAGTCACCCATGTGCCATCACCATAGCCAGTGCATTTCCCTCCCTGCACTGTTTTTGATACCATTCCCCGCTCCACCCCCTCAAAATGTCTCTGGTATATAGCTGTCCATCATTATCATTATTTTCTCACCTGTTCTGTTATATTCCTGCTATGAGAGAAACCATCCATTATTTTTCCTTTTCTTTCTGGCTTATTTCACTAAGCCAGATCTTTTCCAGCTCCATCCATGTTTGCTGCAAATGACATGTGTTTCTTTTTTTTGGTTGCTGATACTCACCAATTCTTTAACCCGCTGCGCCACCAGGGAGGGCCCAATACTCACCAATTCTTAATGGGCTCTGTCTAGTTGTGTTGGTGGATGTGTCAATTAGCTCCAGTCAGGAGTTAGGCAGTATGCAACAGAGCAGCCCAAACTGAAGAGAGCCATGATCATACTGGTTTCATTAATGTGACTGACACTTCTATTTTAGCAATTAGAAATAGAAGTTAGTGAATTCAATCAGAGGAGTAAATCTGGGGATACTGGCAGGGAGAGTGACAGGGAGGTTGACAGATTATCTAATCATACTTTTAATATGATTTATATGTCTTTCTTTTTTTTTTTTAAAGATTTTATTTATTTATGCTTATAGAAATGGGATACAGGCCAGAGGTGCAGGAGCAATGAGAGGACTCACCAGAAGTAGAGTGGGGAGCAAAACAAGCAGATTAACAAAGTACACTGATAAGGGGAGCAGAGGGCAAGACCGGAGAGGTCTCTGTGCCATGTGGGTCACCTCGGGGCAGGGATTGAACTTGCATTGAAGTGGCCATGGCTTGGTTTAGCTTCTCAGTGCAGTACTCCAACCCTCCGCGAAGGCCACAATCTCCATGAAATTCAGATAATGTCTATAGGTATAAGTAGCCCACTAGTCAAATATAAGTTAAACTGAAGTTTACAAAGTTTATTTTCACGATATTTTAATTAAAAGTGATAGCTGAATTCCCCAATACCTTATACCTTGAATAGCATGGCGATCCAATTTCAAGTCTCTTAGCTGATTTCTATGGCTGTTGTTCTATCTTGGAATCTAACAGTTATAGTTATATAATGAGGCTGAAACCCTCACTAAATATTAGTTGCTTGAGGAGACTTTACCTCCTGGTGACCTGAGTAGAAAGGTAATTTTCCAGTTTGGGATTGGAATTTTTTTATTTAAAAAGAAAAAAAGTGATAGCATCAGTCATATTTTTTTTTCAGAGCATTTTAAAACATTTCATTAGTGATGAGAATCTTGTTTCACTTGTCATGCTGAGACTACCTTGTCCCATAGATTGTATTCTTTGGCACTCAATTATGCAATGTTATGAACAATAGCTATATCGGTAACTAGGTAATCCCCCAGAGAAAGGGTTGGGGGTGTTCCAGATTCCCTGCCCCACCCTAGGAAGCCTGGAGCTGAACTGGAAGAAGCAGAAGCTAAGAGAGGCAGAAGGAAGAAAGAGGAGCAAGAAAAGACCGGAGGAGATACACGGAGCAGAGAGATGTGAAGAAGCCTTGCTTGTTTGCCTTGTACCAGAGACTTGGGGTACAAGGAAGGAGATAATAAAGAGACAGAGACTTGGGTGAGAAACCTGTGGGAAGGCTGATAGTGGCAGCCTTTAACTTGATTTTACTTTTGCTTTTTCCTTCCAGACTTGCTTGGCCCCTTGTACCAATTTCCTAAAGCACTAGATTACAGCCAATTTTGGGGCCTTAGTGACCCTGCTTTAGACCAATCCTGTTTGACTGAGCATTTACTCATGAGGGGATGGATAACTTTGGATGCTTTATTTGGAAACTGTACTTTTTCTCTTTCTCTCTTCTCTATTGCACACTGATTGTATTAAAGGTTTTTACCCACTAGAGTATATTTTGTGTTGGTGTGGCAGATGGTAGAATCCATTTAGAGCATGCATGTTTGGGGGGTCCCTCAATGCCTCCACTGTAACATATCCTCCTTTTTATTCCATACTTCTGTATTATTTTGATTATAAAGTCAGGCAAAATACTCCTATCACCATGCATATTTTTTTCTGCCATTTTGCCTGAGCATTAGACTTTCAAAGTGATGCAAGTGTTACATTAATAGTCACTGTTGGCTTCTGACTTGGGAGAGAGATAATAAGTATCACTGCTTCCTCACTTTTCATCATCTACCTTTGATATCTAGTCTAGACTCAAGAAATATCATTCGCTTTGGTAGGGAATGTCAGAGATGAGCTAAGACCACAGAACCTTTTTCCTTGCAGACCAAAACTTAATTTTGCCCAATAAATGTTAATATACCATATATAATTTAAAAATCTTAATACTTATATAATAGTAAATGTGTTAAATTGTTTTACTCACTCTGTTTTCTCTTATAGTCATTACTGTAGTAAAATTATATGCAATCAATGGGTATATATAATACTTTATGTACATTTAATACTATTTTATAATTATAATTACACGTGAACTCAGTCCACCTCTTTCATTTTTACAAAAGTACATTTAGTCATTTCCTTACTATATCAAAAAATACTTACTTTGTATCTCTTTTAAAACCCCCAAAATATCAGTAACTTTACTAAAGTCTTAACTTTCACTTTAAGAACTTGACAAAAAAATGGAAGTATTTGATAATCTGATTTGCCTGGTGTCTGTAACTTTGGCAGATTCAGTGTTCTAAATAAGGGTAAGGATTCCAAAGATGAATAAGCTGCTGAGGATGGCGGTGGAACTAAATCATGTACTCTGGATTCCTTAATTTACAGTTAGGAAAGAGATAAAGTTAGGTTGTAGAATTGTGGCAGCCAAAGCTTTGCAACACAACTAATTAGATTCAGAGTTCACTAGGTCCTCTTTGGTTAGAAAGTGACTTTCCTCTGGGGCCCTCCCTGGTGGCGCAGCAGGTTGAAGCACAGCACTGAGAATCTGAAGCCGCTTCTGCATGAGTTCGATTCCCGCCTGCCCCGGAGGTGACCACATGGCGTGGCAGACCTCTCCTGACCCGCCCGATGCTCCCCTCAGCAGTGTACTTCGTGGATCTGCCTGTTCTGCTCCCCACTCTGTCTCTGGTGAAGCCTCTCACCCTCCGCATCTCTGGCCTGTACCCCAGTTCTGTATGAATAAAATAAATCTTAAAAAAAAAAAAAAAAAGAAAGTGACTTTCCTCAAAGCAGGCAATCCATGCCAGGTTCTTAATCTATTAACTAGGATTTATTGAGTCTATTATTGCCCTAGGAGCTGAGATAGCAAGAAAGAGATAAGTACATGGTCTCTGGTCTTGGAGCAGTGACACTTTATCAGGGTTTAGTGTTGTATATACAAGTCCCAGTAATATCATGTATCAAGGACTACAACAGCTCTATGGGAAGTGTTCTTAACCCAAAGGAGTAAAAGATTGTACAAAGGTTTCTAGAAGCAGGGTCACCAGTAAGGTTGTGGTGTGGATGGGAGGTGCCAGAGATTGCTTTGCTGGGTAAGTAGTTTATGGCTGCAAACTGGTGACAGCTTAGTAACACCTTGAATTTAAAACAAAGCTGCCACATTTGGCACTTTTGTTAACTTGGGCAAGTCAGTGAAACCTGCCAGGCTTCACTTAAATATTTTTTTTATAAAGAGGGACTTATGGGGCCCTCCCTGGTAGTGCAGCGGGTTAAAGCACAGCACTAAGAAGCTAAAGGTGCTTCAGCATGAGATCTATTCCCTGCCCATATGGTGCGGCTGACCTGTCCTGACCCACCCGCTGCTCCCCTGCAAGTATATTTCGTCAGTCGGCCTGTTCTGCTCCCCACTCTGTCTCTGGTGAATCCTCTCACTACCCCTGCACCTCTGGCCTGTATCCCAGTTCTGTATGCATAAATAAATAAATCTTAAAAAAAAAAAAGAGGGGCTTCTTGTAGTCCCTACCTTGTTGGGCTTCTTGTGGTATTAAGTAAATAATACATGTAAAATTTCTTGGTATAAGTTTGATATATAGTAGTCTAGTTTATCTTTTTTTTTATTTGCCTGCATACAGTTGTACGTAAATTATTGTAGACAAATGATATTTGATCCCACTGTTAGAGCTCTCAATGGTAAAATAATTATATAAACTCTGTACCTTCTGAATCTGTATAATAATTTGCTAATCTGAAAGTTTTTAATGTAGCATAAATCCTAACTGTAACTTTTTATCAATTCCTATGCTAAATAAATGAAATACATCTAGTCTGGAATTGTCATTGTTTTGTTTTTTGGTACTCTATGTTAAAGAAAATACATACTTAATTGATACATACTTAATTGCATAATTTCCTTCCTTTAGCACAGTACCTATGTTTGTGGCACTTGTTACCATATATCCTTTCTTTCAAAGAAAGACCATGTTCCTTAAGAGAGTGTTTATGTCTTCTTAGCCCTATCTCTCTCTCTCTCAGCATCATAGGCACAGGTGAATATTGAGTGAATGAAGGAATAAGCATGAATTCATTTGACTACCAGAATAGCTGGTGTGATCCCAGGCTGCCCTCATAGAAATAGAATCCCCTAAATAGAAAGGATTATAGAAACTGGCATATGTTTGGAGAATAATGGTTAAAATGCTGAATAGATTGAAAACCAAGATTACACATGGAACATTAAAAAAAAAGAAAAAATATTTGCAATTTGGAAAAGAGGACACTCATGATGGGAGACCTGGAATGGGGAAGGTAGGATATAGTTCTTCCTGATACTGAAATATTGGCATGTGGACAAGAGAATTAATTAGTGACCCTAGATTCGTATATAGGGAGATCCTCTGGAAATTATATAGAAAGATTTAAGCTCAATGTTAAAAATATTTTTCTATCAGAATGATTTCCAGGTGGCTATCTTTTTTTTTTAATTTGTTGAATTTTATTGCCTGTAAATGATAAGCAATAAAACAAATCAAATTCAGGTGGCTTACTTGAGTAGTGAATTTGTTGACAATTAGGTGTTCCAACAGAAAGTATATTTGTTGGGGAGGTTGTAAAGAATATAGCTACTTACAAAGGTATTGGAATAGATAACCCTCCAACGTTTAACCTAAGTTACCATCATATAACCTAAGTTAATGAAGGACAAAAATGACTTTAAAATTTTTATCTTGATTATTTATAAGTTATTAATGTTTTTGCTTGAGGATATCAGTTTATGAAATATTCTACAATTAACACTGTGTGCTTAAAACATAATAATCAAGTTTATTAATGCTGTTAGCATCTCACGTACAAATAACTATTTCAATTTTTATCTAAATAAAATCTAAACAATAATAACAAGTAAGTTAGCCAAGTCAACTTGTTCTAATTCAGAAAAGCTTTGAGTTAAAGTTCAGGGCTTCCATAGCACTACCACTACATTGCTAACACATATTTAGTGTTTACCAAGCTCTGTTTTAAGAACTTCACATATACTAATTTATGTAATTCTATAAGATAGATACTGTAATCTCCAATATATGTTTTATATTTTATTTTGAAGTAATTTCAAACCTTTGTTTTTTTATTACCTTGTGGCTATAGAGACTTGTGGATTTCTATTTCTTTCAATGGATTATAACCTATTACTATTATTATTGATTTTGATGCTGAAAGTATTCCAGATTTGTCTGTTGAAATTCTCTTCAAGCTGGTTCTTGTGTCCTTTTGACATCATTATATTATTGTTGGAGTACTTTCTGACAATATATTTCAGGCTTAACTTTTTTTTACTTTTCCTATCTCAAACATTTCAGTCATTTGAAAAACTTTCTCCAAGGAAATCTGCTTCTTTTTAGTAGAGAATGCAAAATTTTATGTTAGTTATAGTAATTGCTGCTAGGGTGATGTTGCTTTTAGGCCAGCTTAGCAGACTGAACTGGGAAACTCACAAACAGAATGCACATAATATACATCTGTATCTATTTCTATATCTATTTTATCTGCTTACTTCAACATAACAGTGTTCATTTTAGTCTTCACCCTTTTTCTGTTCATAACTTCCTTCTCTGATGGTTAGAAATTTGGCTTCCATTATTATTATTTTTTAAAATAATATAATAGTTTATTTTTACTTCATTTTGTGCCTTTTTCCATCTCAGTTGTAATCCGCATGGGCTTCCCATCACCAAATCACCCGTGTGCCATAACCATAGCCCAGTGCACTTGCCTCCTCCCTCCCATTTTTGACCCCATTCCCCACTCCACCCCATAAAATGTCTCTGGTATATAATTGTTCCTTATTATTATTATTCCCCCCCCCGGTCCTTTATACTTCTGCTATGAGTGAAACCATCTGGTATTTTTCTTTTTCTTACTGGCTAATTTCGCTAAGCATGATCCTTTCCAGCTCCATCCATGTTGCTGCAAAAGGCATGAGTTTACCTTTTTTGGTTGCTGAGTAATATTCCATTGTGTCTATGTACCAAATCTTTTTAGTCCAGGCATCTACTTTTGGGCATTTGGGTTGATTCCATGTCTTTCCTATTGTAAATAAAGCAGCAATAAACATAGGGGTGCCGGTGTCTTTTTGAATCAGTGTTTTTGTGTTTTTTGGGTAGATACCTAGGAATGGGATTGCTGGGTCATATGGAAGCTCCATTTTTTAGCAGTTGTGGCTCCCGTTATCTTTTTTTTTTTAAGATTTATTTATTTATGCATACAGAACTGGGGTACAAGCCAGAGGTGCAGGGGCAGTGAGAGGATTCACCAGAGACAGAGTGGGGTGTGGCTCCCATTATCTTTAATCTATTTAACTCTTTACACATTTCCTCCTTTGCCCCAACTCCTCCTCAGACCCAGCCCAGCTGGCTCTACCAGTCTCCTCACAACTTGCAGTACATATTTATAAACCACATTGCTAATTATTTGACTGAGAGCCCTTTATTGTGAAATGGCTGGGATAAAGATGCTCGAGGAATGGGGCCCTTGGGCTAAAGGGAAATTTTAACCAGGCAAACTGGTAATCCTTAGAAAGTGCTTTGGTGAATGGAGGGTATAAGTAACCAAATACTGCCAACAGCCAAATACTGCCACAAAGAGGAGTCACAAAATTGGTGTGATTCAGGGATCAGTCAGTGCCTCCAGTGCACAAGTATCCTACTATGTTTTATAAAAGTTCAAACTCACATTCCATTAATACAGAAACATTACTGTATTTCTGAAGAGAGAAATATTTATTTTATTAGCAACATCTTAAGCTGAAATTCTAGGAGATGGGTGATAGTGTTTGTTGTTTCAGTGCTGACTTCATTTCCTGGTCCAGAAGATCAGAAATCTGTTCATGTTTTAGAAAACAGCATGATGTCCATCTGTTCAGGTCAGATTTTCCACATTAACACAAAGATTTATGGAGTGGTAACTTATGTAGGAAAAACCAGTGATAATTATATTCTTTGCTATCATTTAGAAACCATATATTTTTCGTTAGTTATAAAAGTGAATTATGAACAATGAATTAATTCTTCAAATATTATGTAAGATAAAGGCATCCTACTTAGTTCATGTATTGACTAGCATATCACCTCTGCTTTGGTTTCAGTTCTAGATACCATTATTCAAATTTTCTCTGTTACATAGTCTGTTTATCCACAGTTATCCTTCCAACAGAAGGCAGAGAAATACAAGAACTACATTTGGTTTCTTGGGTGACTATTCTAGTTGGATTGAAATTAGAATAATGATTTTCTTCCTTCTATTTAAATAGCTTGATTTCCCTCCCTGACTTAAAAGTAGATACATATGTATAAAAAAATTAAACAAAAAAGTAAAAAGAAGAAAGTATTGAAATGAAATTCCACTATTTGCAAATATGGGTATACATTGTTTTTTATAGTCATACCATAAACTATCTTTCATACCTTTGTTTTTTATTTAGCAACAGGATATGAAAAATTTTTATGTTAATATGTAAGTACATTGTTTTTGATTACTGCAAAATATTGCATTGCTATAATTTTATTTTTTAAATATTTATTTATTTATGTATACAAGAAGTGGGGTACATGCCAGAGGTATGTGTTTGTGTGTGGTGGGATGAGAGAACTCACCAGAGACAAAGCAGGGAGCAGAACAGGCAGAGCCACTGAAATAAACTGCTTGAGGAGAGCAGTGGGTGGGATAGGAGAGGTCCACCATGCTATGTGGGTCACCCTCCTGGCTGGGGATCTTTAGTGCTGTATTTTAACCTGTTGTGCCACCAGGGTGGGCCCACTATTAAATAATTTAAATCTATATCTATATCTATATCTACACACACACACACACACACACACA
>NW_004567115.1:10974259-10975483 GCF_000260355.1 Condylura cristata | reverse complement strand
TTGTATATCTATTAACACAATAGGGGGTGATCTTCTTAGAAATTCCCACATATGGCCCTCCCTGGTGGCGCAGCGGGTTAAAGCACAGCACCAAGAAGCTTAAGCCACTTCTGCATGAGTTCGATCCCCGACTGCCACGGAGGAGATCCACATGGCGAGGCAGACCTCTCCTGACCCGCCCGCTGCTCCCCTCAGCAGTGTACTTCATCGACCTGCCTGTTCTGCTCCCCACTCTGTCTTTGGTGAATCCTCTCACCCTCTGCATCTCTGGCCTGTACCCCAGTTCTGTACGAATAAATAAATAAATCTTTAAAAAAAAATTCCCACATATAAAATTTTGATACATATTGTTGGTAAAATTAACTATTGATGAGTCGTACTATGCTTATTTTGTCCATATGCGGTGCCTCTGGCAATGATGGGACTTTGTAAAATCGCTTTTCAACTTTGCAGTAGCATTGTATATATATGTGTGCTTGTTCTCTTAGAAACATTAAAGGAGTAGAGTGATTTTAATACATCTAGGTATGCCACTTAACCAATCAAGTGTCAAGTTTCATTTAAATTTTAACTTAGTTTGGTCTCAAATAAAGTGACATCTGGTCACCGTTCCCTATTGTTTTATCTCATTTGATTTTAATGAAATGCAGCTGATAACTATAGTGTGAAGAATCAGTTATGATTAAGTGAAATCAAATTTGAAAATTGCTGAATTAATTCATTTGGCATTGCAATATGTGTTGGCCTCAAGAGGGATTTCAGACTTGGCTTTCTTGTGGAAAAAAACAGCAAAGTGGGTGGTGTATGTACTATTTGCGTGATTTGAGACTAGACTCAGTTGATCCTGGGTGTTACTTTTTTGTTCAACGACTAGCCCAAATTTTGGGGGACAGCAGACTTCTTTGAACTCAGCTGGATTGTTTGATCCATTCGCATGAGAGTTAGGTAAAGGATAAGCAACCAATAAGTACAACTTTTATAAGTAATCAGAACACAGTTTTACATTTACTTAGCATCTTACATAATTTGTGACTTAACCATTACTATCTAAAATGGAAAAGGGTTTATTACTGCCCCTCTCCTTTCTAGTGATGGTTCCGTCACTCACCTAGCACTTCACCCAAGTGAATTTAAAGGTGAAGATTCATTACAAACCGATACTGCTTAAAAAAAAAAAAAAAAAACAAAAAGTAGGATAATAAATGGTGGATAAATCTGTGCTCA
>NW_004567115.1:10941780-10974159 GCF_000260355.1 Condylura cristata | reverse complement strand
TCTTACATAATTTGTGACTTAACCATTACTATCTAAAATGGAAAAGGGTTTATTACTGCCCCTCTCCTTTCTAGTGATGGTTCCGTCACTCACCTGACAATTCACCCAAGTGACTTTAAAGGCTAAGCTTCATTTCAAACGGCTTCTGCTAAAAAAAAAAAAAAAAAACCAGTAGGATAATAAATGGTGGATAAATCTGTGCTCATTGAGAATGGGATATTTTATGCAAATTGACAAGTCCACTATTTCAGAGATTAGAAACTCTTTCCTGGAAGGGGAAGTGTTGATTATAAATGGTGGAAATGCCTGCATTCCAGCAAGTTCTTAGCTGCCAGCCGACACATACAGCACAGTATGCCAGAATAGATTTTAAAATGGTACAACAGAAATTGCTCTGTTCCAAATCAGGCATCATCGCCTTCACACAAGCCAAATCAACCTGCTAGCTTGAAAACTGTCACATAAGACTTTTTGTCACATAAAACTGTCACATAAGACTTTTTGTCAACCTTGGTTAACATTTTCCTTTCCTGTTCATTAGGAACAGTTCATTACAGTCTACTAAAGTCATTAAACACCATTGAATACAGAGGAGCCAGGCTTCTCATATTGATTTGCCTACACAGCAACAGGCCTAGCTGCTTCCAAACTGATGGCAACAGAATGTTCACCCCACTTCTAACCAGATGGATAACTCTCATCCCTACATGCCCTCTTCCACCTCTTTCCCTTTTTCCATCTTTTATGATAAATTTGATTCTTTCCTTTGTCACTTCCAGAGCCAGCTGTTGCCTTTAGCAGCTCCTGCACTACTGATAAGCCCAGGAAATCTCTTCCCTAGCTTTCTGTCTTAGAACTCTTAGCTGAGTCTCCTGCTCAAAGCTGGACTAGGCCTTCTATTTGCTATCTGTTCCCTCTTTTTCCTGTTTCTGCTCAACCTATACCCAACCCATCAGACCTCTCACCTTACCTCACTTCATCTCTAATTTCTTACTTTCCTTTAATGCAGACTGATATACCTCAGCAAAATCCTTAGGCCTTTCTCCAATTTTCCCACAGTCCATCTTAACCCAACTCTTTTTTAAAAAATAATATAAAAGTTTATTTTTACATCATTTTGTTTATTTTTCCATATCAGTTGTAATCCATCACCAAGTCACCCATGTGCCATCACCATAGTCCAGTGCATTTCCCTACCCCCACTGTTTTTGATTCCATTCCCCACTCTGCCCCCTTAAAATATCTCTGGTATACAGCTGTTCATTATTACTATTATTTTCTCGCCTGGTCTGTTATACTCCTGCTATGAGTGAAACCATCCGGTATTTTTCCCTTTTTTTCTGGCATATTTCACTAAGCATGATCTTTTCCAGCTCCATCCATGTTGCTGCAAAAGGCATGTGCTTACTTTTTTTTTTTGGTTGCTGAGTAATATTCCATTGTGTATATGTACCACATCTTTTTAATCCAGTTATCCACTTTTGGGCATTTGGGCTTAGCCCAACTCTTTAACCCACTTAGATCATATTTTCCCTTGCTCCTTTGATAGGCTCACCATGGATTCCAAGAATCATTGCCTTTCCTAGTTCAACTAAGTAATCTTCATACCAACCCAACTAGTTATACCCCTACCTTTAGCTTAACTCAGCTTCATCAAGGCAGTCTTGACCTGTACTTTGTTGTGCAACTTCTGCTTTTCAGCCTAGAATAAGGTTTCATCCTCAACTAAATATTCCTTTTTTAAGCTGATGTTAGCTAATATGCTGAAGAGCTTATTATTCAGTATTGTGTTACAAATCAATTCTAGCCTAGAATGGTGAGCTATCCTCTAATTCTGGTGCTGTTGTATATCTATTAACACAATAGGGGGTGATCTTCACAGAATATGTCACCACTGACTTGTTACCAGCAAAGTACAGTGATGATGGTGGATTTGAAGTGATTAATCCACATTCTTTCCATGGTTCTTGTAAATGAGAATATACATTTGTGGGATGGCTGGTAATGTCAGGAGGTGTAGTCAGTAGCTCTGGAAACAAAGATCATTATTGCTATTGTAATACAGAATCAAGCTCTACCTAAGGGTTGAATTGTCAGGGTCAGGATACCAGAACCAGATTCCAGAATGCTACAAACTTGGTATTTCTTAGGCGCAAAGTAAATTATGTTTCTCTTAATTAAGAAATTCATGGGTAGAATGAAGGGCTTCATATGCTACTGATTTTTCAGGCAAATACCAGTTTCTTACTGGTCAATATTGTGGATATAGCGATCAGAATTCAGCCTCAAATATTATCTTTCTTCAATGCACTATGAGTTGTGGGTTGTTTTTTTTTCTTCCTCCCACATGATGACTGATGGTAATAACTATTAAATGCTTAGTCTTATTTCTTTCTTGCTGGATGGTTCAGAATATGCTTTATAAGGAGGTATGAGGAATGGGATTCAAGGGTTTTCCTAATTATAGGTTGAAAATTCTTCAATGATGTAGCTCAATTGCAAGTTTTCTCAACCTAAGAACTTTGCAAAGATGCTGATCCTGGACTGTTCTGACAATTCTGGGTAAGCTTAGTCAGTGTAGAGTCCAGGAACAGGCCAGACCAGCAGAGGGGTTCCTTAATTAAAACTGTGTGGCTAAGATAATGAAGATAATCTCAAAGGTGTGACCTCAAAAGTGGGAGAATGAATAGTAGAGCCTGTGTGAGCTGATAGCAGGCTGGGACAAAGGAGTAATTATAGGACACAGTTCAGTACTGATTTTTTAATTGGTTTAATCAACATAATGTGTTTTGTGTGCTTGGAACACAAATATGAATAATTCTCTAGCCTTCATGGAACTCACAGGTAATAAAGGAGATTGTAACTTGGTGTGTTCCCTTTCAATGGTGCCTCAATGTTGTCAGAATGGACATGGTAGATTGAAAGTGAGACCTTGTTCTGAGCACAACATAGAAAATCTAAGATGTTTGACAAGTCTAGCCCATTATAAATATGGAGGAGTAGTCTTACTATGAGGACTCATGACTTCTCTGTGGCTCTCAGTCTTCTCAGAAGGAGTATTTACAAAAATCAGATCTGGGCAAATTTTAGTAATTGTCCCTTGGTCTACAATTGCTAGCTGGTCCTAGATAAAGATTTGAATAGAAGTGGCTAAGAGGGTGCCAGACAGTACAATGGAGTGATAAGAAAACAATTTTTTGCCTTGATAATAGCACTTTTAGAGAATTATCTAAATAATCATATGGAATTTATAGTTTCTATTAGAAGATGGCCTGAAGGAATTATCCAAATCTATTTTATTAGTGGTGGTTAAAAACAGTACATATTTATCATCTTGTAGTTCTGATCATTGGACTAAAACCAAGGTGTTGGCAGGGCATATTTCTTTTTGGATGTTCTAGGAAAGATTCATTTTCTTGCCTTTTCTAGTTTCTAGAAGCTGCCCCCTTTCCATGGCTCATTCTCTGCTTCTCTCTCCAATGGCAGTAACTGCAGACTGAGTACTCATATTACATCATCACTCTCATCTTGCTCCTGTTGTCACATTTCCTTTGACTTTTCTGAGTCTATCTTCCATTTTTAAGGATACTTGTCATGATACATTGGGACCAAGTAGATAACCTAGAATAGCCTCTCTATTTTAAAGTCAGCTGGTTAGCTGTCTTAATTCCATCTGCAACCTTAATTCTACTTTATCAGACAAAGCTATTGTATTCTGGGACATCTGGTGAGGATGGGAGGGGAGTGATATTATTCTGCCTGTCATGGATGGTTACTTTGCAGCGTAGTATATAGTAAAAAGTCCTTGGGAAGGCAGAGCTAGATTTGCATTTTGGCTCTATAATTGAGAGTTTATGTCACCCGTTAACAGGCAGGAAGCTAGTCAACCTTTCACAAACTATTTCTTCATCTGTGAAATGGAGATTATAATAACGACTTCATAGTTGTAATTAAATTAGAAAATATGTTTTTAATATATGCCTAGAATATAGAGGGAGCTAAACAAACATAGCTCCCATTATAATGAGACAATACAGAGCCATACTGAGAAACAAACGATCTAAAAGAGCACATCCCAGGTGCTTGATATTTCCTCTGGTTTCATTTTTCCTTTAACTCTAACTGATGGTTGCTTCAAACAAACCAAAAGGTTTGTTGATCCTATGTAAACACATAAAGCATGAATAAAGATACACTGTATTTTACTTTTAATCCTAGCCAGTTTTTCTCCCGAGTTGATGTCTGAATGGACAACAAAGAAGCAAAATTTATACTCTTGGTTTATCTCCTAGTTGTTTTTTTTCAGTCTTTGACTATCACAAAACATTTTTTCTTTTACATTCAGTTGGAAATTTGTTATCTATGCATACTTTTCCTGGGATGGTTATGAATCTACTTTTACATAAAGCTCAGTGGCAGTTGATCTTTTCATTTGTCTTTCAGCTCACAGGAAGTTAAAGTTAATGAGTGGCCTATTATTTTCAAAGCCCATTTATGAATCTATGTTAGCTAGCCTTTAAAAGTGATGGTGTAGACAACTTGGATGGGGCTGGAAGGAAAAGGGATCATGCTAGACAGAAAAAGAAAAATACCAGATGGTTTCACTCATGGCAGGAGGATAAAGGACCAAGGGGAAAAATAATAGTAATAATAAACAACTATATACCAGAGACATTTTACTGGGGTGGAGTGGGGGGGGGGAAGTGCACAGGACTATGGTGATGGCACATGGGTGATTTGGTGATGGGAAGCCCATGCGGATTACAACTGAGATGGAAAAAGGCGCAAAATGATGTAAAAGTAAACTATTATTGAAAAAGTGATGCTGTAGAATATTTAGTAATGCGAAAAAATATTTACAATGCGCTGGTATGTAAAATGGGGGAGTTATAATGTATGATATAATGTTCATTAATTTTTTTTTGGGGGGGGGGAGATGTTCACAAATAGACAAAGACCTAGAAAGGTCAGTAATCTCCAGGTTAGAAGATTATAGATGGATAGGGTTTATTGTTCTTTGTTTTTCTACTTTTCTGAATTTTCTGCAGTTTACATATATTGCTTTTGTATTAGAAACAAAGAAAAAAGTCATTTTGCTTAGGGATTTGATTGTAGTAAATAGTTCCTGAGTCCTGAGATTGTCCTTAGTAAGCCCAGTGCAACCTTGTAAGGAATTGCTGTGGACTTGTTGATGCTGGTACTCATTTGACAGGGTGGAACCATAAGATATGCATTAGAAAGCAGGTAAATAGCAACCAAAGAAAGGTCAGTCTAGTGATGCTGAAAGACATGTATCTCCAGCACCCTACCCACTGAAAATGTTTTAATTAAGAAGAGAAGGCATATTTTTACTTTAGGCCTTTATGCCTAAGGAATCTAATATAAGAAATATGTAAGATTTAGCAGCAGAATTAAAGCCAGAAGTAGATAAGCTAAACACATAAATTCTCTTAATAACAAACTGCACACCCTAATGCTTTATTATTCTTGAAATATCACTAAGATTTTAAAGGTTAAGTTTCCCTATTTGAGTTACTAGCCATTTAAATCCATTTATATATATTTTATATTTTGTTCTTAATGAAATCTGCGTAAAAAAAGATTCCATTCATTCATCCAGCAAACACTTATTGAAATGCCCATCTCTTGCCATGCACTGTACTAGGTTCTGCAACTATAAAAATTAGCAACACATAATTTTAGTACCTGTTGGGTTAAAATCTTCACAGATCCAGTGAAAGGGACACACAAAACACAGTTATAACTTAATGCAATAAGTGTGAAATAATACCAGGTGAAAAAGCAAGAAGTGAATAGTCCATAAAGAAGAAAGAGCATGTGTAAAATCTGAGATATAAAAGAGCATGACATATTAAAAAAAAAATTGTTGTAGATTGGAATGACCAGAATTTACACATGTAGAGGACAAGAGGAAGGTGAGGCTTGATGGTTAATATGGCAAGCTGGTTGGTCAAAGATTATTCTGTTTGTTTCTGTGTGAGTGTTTCTGGATGACATTTACATTTAAATCATTGGTAAATTTGAGTAAAGCAAATTGCCCTACATCCAATTGGTGGGTCTCATCCAATCAGTTGAAGGTGTGACTAGTACAATAGACCTATCTGTTCTGAACAAGAGGACATTTTGTAGCAATCAGACTTGAACTGAGCATTTGATTGTCTCTGGGTCTCTAGCTTGCTTCCAGCCACAGAGATTTTGTACTTGCTAGCCTCTACAATCATCTTATGCAAGTCCTCATAATAAACTTCCTATATCTGGTGTATATATACATATCTACTGATTCTGTTTCTATGAAGAATCATAATTAGTAAATAAGTAAAGGCATAAGATAGGAAGAATTTTGAATATTTCTACAGAAATCCAAACTACTGGATCTCAGGAACTCAGGACTCAGGACTCAGGAACTATTTACTACAATCAAATCCCTAAGCAAAATGACTTTTTTCTTTGTTTCTAATACAAAAGGGAAAGTACAGCTTTTCATTTACCTAAGATGACCATTGGTTAAACAGTGATGCTGAAGGAGCAGATTTTCTTATCTCAGCTTTATACATCAGATTCTATACAGATATCAGTAGTTTTAACATTATTCTACAATCTTTCCTCTTCTTGGCTTTCAAATCCATTTTATCCTACTCAACAAATGTTTAGTATCAGTATGAGTATGTTAGGGGCTAAGGATATAATGGTAAGAGTTTGCTATCAGGACACATGCTGCACACACTCTGGGTCAGTGAAGATGGCAACAGAATGAAGACTCCAAGCTCATCCCTTCATATTGTCACAACAAAACTGCAGCAGAACAAAACCAATATCTCTTGAAAAATACATGGCCAACTACAATATATATATCAAAAGCAACGGTCTGAATGAGAAGGGTAGGAAAAGCTTACATTGCATTGTATTTATAGTTATATTGAGACAGTACCATTTATGAGACAGAGGATGGCCAGTGTACATAAGTACTACTAGAGTTGTTGACTCAGGGGCACATGGCCACATTGGGAACATTGGAGACCTGATACTTCACAGGATAAGGGGCTGCATAGAGTTGGTATACCAAAGAGGCAATGCACTGTTGATGTACTTTAGGAGCAGAGGTGCAGTGACAATTACTGGCTTGAGTCTCCCACTCCCAGTAAAACAGCTGGTACCTGAACCAGCTCTAAGAACCAGGTTGAATCACCAGTGACTACTCTTAGACAAGGCAACTTCTTGCAGCTTGAGGCTGGGATATTCAAAGTCTATTCACTCCCTTAACCACCTCCCCTCCCCCAGGCTAAAACTTAGAAAATAATTGAGTATGTTCACTAAACAAGAGTTTAAGCACCTGTTAAAACAAGAGCAAATATCCCAGGATAAGGCTCTGTACTGGAAAAGAAACAACTCCCAGCTGTGACCTTGTCTTAGCCATAATTAGTGCTCAGTGCTATATCCAGTGCTCAAACACATCCTAGAGGTAGAAACTAGGCTGAGGTAGACACTTAGGCTGAGGAGCTGGCTTATAGGAAAGTATCACTGTGAATCCCCACTAAACACTCCAGTACCCAAAACACAGTAGTTTAAACCCCCAAAGCTCACTGAAACAATTTGTCAACATGATGCCATGCATGAAAGTATTATTAAAGAATTATTATAAAGCAACAGAATAAGCAATATAGAGAAAACAGACACCTAAAGAGAGTAACAATGTGTCCCATTAGGGTAAGTTTGAGATAGACTATCCAGTGGATGACATAAACAATCTATCATATAGTAACCTCAGAAGAACCTTTAAAAAAATCAATAAAAATAAAACATAAGGCAACAGAAATGGAACATAAATAAAACATAAATGTCTTTTGTTTGACAAGACAAACAAGAAGGCTGTCTTCTTTATAAGAAGGCTGTGTTATCAACAAAGCAAATACATGCATGGACGTAAAGGCTGGAAGATAATCCTACAATAAATGGCAGTTAAAAAAAGTCAGAAACAACTATATGTCAGATAAATGAGACTTCCAGTTAAAGAAATAGAGATGGATTACACTGTGATTAAAGATATAATACAAGAAGAAACACACACACACACACGTATGTGTTGAAATACTACTCCCCACAAATATCTAAGTGTTCATTAATCTGGAAGCTCTTTGATTACTGTCTTTTGGGTTTTTATGGAAGCTTCATTACATAGTCGTAATCATTGACATCTGGTAATTGATCCAAACTTTAGGTCTTCTCATCATCCTTAGAAGTCAGGGATATGACTGAAAGTTCCAATCTCTAGTCATACGATTGGTTCTCTTAGCAACCAATTCCCCTAGGGATACAAAATTCAACTATTCAGTGAAAAATGCCCTTATGACTCTAATCGTCTAGGAAATTCCAAGGGCTATAGATTATCCATATCAGAATCTGGGACAAAGACCAAATACATATATTATAGATCCCACATAACACAGCCTTTTTTTTTTTTTTATCATTTCAGAGAGAGGAATAGCATCTCTCAGCAGATTTCAGGGGATATTTAATAGCACATATTTTATGCATGTCCTAAGATTTGTTGATATCTTGGAAGGATAGCTTCCTTTTTGGGAGTTAAGTGTAGTCTTTTTATTTTCATTCAGGGACAAGGAAGACTATCTAAGAATAGCACATGGAAAGAGTAAGGCATCCCAGGGATCAATTATCTAGGTATAAGGCAGTAACCTAACAGTTCTTATAAATATTTAGTTATAAATCAATCTCATTTATGACTATCAAATACCATATTATTTTCTACATTTAAACCATATTATAATCAAGTACATGGCCCAATTTTATATCTAAGGCTTTTACCACTTTTGGGGTCAGTTTGGTTACTAAAGACATAACTGATATTTGCCTAGGTACCAGAAAGAGCTTGTTCTAAAGATTTGCACCAAGACAGTAGTAATGCCAGTGTTGTTTTCTCAGGCTTAGGAGTGATCTTATGTGGAGGGAGAGGGATGCTTTCTGTTAAAACTGACAGAGTGAAGGTTACTGGATCATTATTTGCAACAGTTAGGTGTGCCTTCTCATTCCCCAATTTGCAGACTGCTCTTTTAGATGGCACATTTTAATTTTTTCTTTGTTTGAACAAAAGAGAAAATTGGAGAGAGAGGGACAGAGGTGAGTGGTCTATATATTTATTGGAGTGGTAAAGACATGTGAGTTTTCTGGGACTAAATGAATACTGCTGGCACTTTTCCAAGAGAGCTACCAACCTGGCAAGAGCACCAACCATATAGCTATAAGCCACAGGTCAAGTGAGAGGCTCTCCTACATCAGGGAGACTTTCAGAATTTCCCTGAGATAGTGTGCATCTGGATGCCTGCAACCTCGAGGTATAGTGACTTATCAGAGTTAAGACTTAACAGAGAAATTGCACATGTATTAGAGTCAGAGTTTAATCTGAAAACCAGTAGGATATTATTACAAGATATTGGCTTGTGCAGTTGTAGGGGCTGAATAAGCAAGTCCAAAGTCTATTAGGGCCAGAAGAGACAATCAAGAGCATGTTGGAACATCATAAACACAAGTGAAAACTTGCTGTTCACAGGCAGTAAGGAAAGGAAAGTTATTAGTAGGCTAGAATTCCATGGGCATAAATTGTTTGGAATCTCTGAAATCAAAGAGGAATTAAGCCCACATTTAATTGGATGCTTGATTAGGTCAGGTATACCTCGGATAGTCTTTCTTTTGAGTAACTTAAAGCCAACCGATTAGGTGGCTTTTACCATAGCTGCAAAATGTTTTCACAACAGCACCTAAATAATTGCCGGACATATTTAAGCCTGGCCAAGTTTATATATCAAGAAAAGCAACACATAATAGTAGCTAATATTTGAAACACGTGTCTCTTTCCTTTTCCTTCTTTCCTGTGCCAATATAATAGGAAAGCTAGAAGCTATAAAAGGGAGAAGAAGGAGGTATCCAGAAGCAGAGTTTGCCTTTTGGGAGTCTCCAAAGAGAGGGAATAGAGAAGGAGTTAAGTATAAGTAGACCATATTCTCTCCCCATCCATGCCCCAGAAACTATAAATCTGGCTTGCAATGAGAAAAAGGAAAAATTTGAATGGATATAATACTAATTTTACAATGGGCAGAAAGTAGGAAGTTACAGAATATAACTTAAAGAGATGTCATTATTTACTGACTACCAAGAAAAGGAGATTTAACATCAAATTTGAGTACAATGAGTAGAGACAATACTTCACTAGGTTAAGGTATCTAGATAAGATGGTCAGATTACAAATTAGTTTAGAAGAACTACTGCAGATGTGAAAGAATGGGGGAAGTAGTGAAAGTGTGGAGGAAAGGCTTGTGGACTGGGCCTTTTTAAAAGATGAACAGTGCTTAGAAGCACTGGAGCAGTTAGGAAACTAGTGAGAATAAGAGAAGTGACACGTACATGTGTGGAATAAGGAGAGGCAGGACCCTGCACTGATCAGGGGAAAGTACTATATGTGAGTGGAGTTGGGATTCAATGAAATAGGACATCTCTGTAGGTTCTTGAATGGGAAAAGGTTTAGGAAATTTTTTGTTTTGTTTTGGAGAAGGACAAGGACTCAAGGGGGTTTGTTGGATACCATTATAATATTGTAAGTGGAAATTCACAATAACCTGCTCTGGAATTGCAAAGGTAAAATGCAACTGCAGGAGAAAGGGAAAAATCTTAGAAATATTGCAAAGATAAAGGCAGTAAAATTGATGATCAAGCAGAAAGGATAATTCAGAGTACACTTTGGCTTCTAGTTTGGGGAATTGGAAAAATGGTGGCATCACAAGCATAAATGAGAACTTAGGGAAGGAAAATATACCTGGGAGAACAAGACTATTAATTTGACTTGGGAACAGTGAAGCTGAAATCATTATTTAAAGCACAAGTATTTAGGTGATAACTGGGAAAAAAGAACAGTCAGATTTGGAATATTCAGGAAGGACTATAGTGGGAGGTACAGGCTAGGAAACTGAAGGAATTGGAGACACTGGTGATTTTTAAAAAAAATATTTCTCTCATTACAATTGAGATGAAAAAAAAGAAAAAAAATTATTTGTCTCAATTGAAGCAGTTGAAGGTGATATCTTTTAGAAGAGAAAGGAGTGAATAGTAAAGGAACAGTTGGCTATCCAGATGGTATCAAGCAACAGACAGGATATGATTTCTGGACTACGGTTTATGATGTTGGAACACAATTTCCTAGCACCAAATACAGAGTAATATGTCATAAAGACAAGAGAATTAAAAGGCTTTCTTCATTTTTTAGGGGGAAAGGGAGGTGTCTCTGGGAAAGAAACAGGATATTGTTCTTAGGAAGATAAATGTATGCACGTGTGTGTGGAGAGAGGAACAAAATTGAAGTGAGGAACAAATATAGATCTCAAAGAAAGAACAACATTGTAGAAGATATTTAGTGTTCCAAAAATGTTAACTACAGGTAAAAGTTTAATTTATTGCTTAACATTTATTGTGTTTATTATAGGCCAGCATGGTGGCACCCTTTTTATATGCATTATATCATTTAATCCTTAAAACGATCTTAACTTTTTTCCTACTCAACAAAATGTAGTGTACATCTTTTCATGTTAATAAAAGTCTGTACTGTGGTTTTAAATGAATGTATAGCACAGCATTTTATTGTATGAAGGGTCATTGTATTAATAGTAAACTACCCATGAAGTCTCCTATTCATACATCCTTTCCACAATTTTTTTCCTTAAATAACAGATGAAGATTATTAGTTTTAAATTTTTGAACAATATTGTGATTAAAAAGTAAAAATGTAAAAAGATTTTATTCCAGTTTTTTCCCTGCCCCATCCCCATGACTACTAGTAACTTAGTATCTTTCCATAAATCTTTGTTATTTACTTGTTATTTTTTTACACACAAGTTAAAAAACATCTTGTGATAATTTTTTTTTTTTTTAAGATTTATTTATTTATACAGAACCGGGGTACAGGCCAAAGATGCGGAGGGTGAGAGGATTCACCAGAGACAGAGTGGGGAGCAGAACAGGCAGATCAACGAAGTACACTGCCGAGGGGGGCAGCGGGCGGGTCAGGAGAGGTCTGCCACGCCATGTGGATCTCCTCTGGGGCAGGCGGGATCGAACTCATGAGGAAGTGGCTTTAGCTTCTTAGTGCAGTGCTTTAACCTGCTGCACCACCAGGGAGGGCCCGTGATATTCTTTTTAGAGTAAAATTTCAGAAGTGATATTGCTGACTTAAAAGGTAGTTTCAGTTAAGGTTTTAATGCATATTGCCCCGTTGTTTACCAGAAAGACTGTGCACACTAATAATGAATGTCAATAAATTAATTTTATTTTCTGATTTCAGTGTATCTATATATCTGAAAATACAAGGAAAAAAGAGATGGAAAAATACCAGTTGTTTGTGATGTAAAGACAGGAAGCAGTACTCAAATAAAATTAGAAATAGGGGCAGACTTAAGATCAAAGTGAACAAAAGTGATACATTTTCATTGGAATATATCTAAGACATACTGCTAGACCACTTCTTTCCTGTACTTTCTGCTATTGAATTGATGCATATGATTATAACTGAAATTAAAACTAAATTTCCACTAAATATATGCATTTTTTTCTTTTCCTTCTTAACTAGAACTTATTATCTGAAGAAATGGATACTTCTCCCTCCAAAAGATATCCAGTTAAAAAACGAGTGAAGATACATCCTAACACAGTGATGGTGAAATATACTTCTCATTATCCTCAGCCTGGGGATGATGGATATGAAGAAATCAACGAAGACTATGGAAATTTCATGGAAGAAAATCCAAAGAAAAGTTTGTTAAGTGAAATGAAAAGAAAAGGAAGAACTATCTTTGGAACCATGAATACCCGACCTCCAACAACAGAAAACCCAATGACCAAGGAGATTGGACAATTCCAGAACTTAGCAGAAAAAAATATTTTTCAATCAAGAAAAATGTGGATAGTGTTATTTGGATCTGCTTTGGCTCATGGATGTGTAGCTCTTATCACCAGGCTTATTTCTGATCGTTCTAAAGTTCCATCTTTAGAACTGATTTTTATCCGTTCTGTCTTACAGATCTTATCTGTGTTAGTTGTGTGTTACTACCAGGAGGCCCCCTTTGGACCTAGAGGCTACAGATTAAGACTTTTCTTTTATGGTGTGTGCAATGTCATCTCGATCACCTGTGCTTACACATCATTTTCAATAGTTCCACCCAGCAATGGGACCATTATGTGGAGAGCCACAACCACAGTCTTTAGTGCCATTTTGGCTTTTTTACTTGTAGATGAGAAGATGGCTTATGT
This sequence comes from Condylura cristata, assembly GCF_000260355.1. Taxonomy (NCBI): domain Eukaryota; kingdom Metazoa; phylum Chordata; class Mammalia; order Eulipotyphla; family Talpidae; genus Condylura; species Condylura cristata. The sequence continues at coordinate 10,960,833 of NW_004567115.1, read as the reverse complement.
TGACATGGCTACAGTTGTTTGCAGCATTTTAGGTGTTTGTCTTGTTATGATCCCCAACATTGTTGATGATGACAATTCCCTGTTAAATGCCTGGAAAGAAGCCTTTGGATACACTATGACGGTGATGGCTGGAATGACCACTGCTCTTTCCATGATAGTATATAGATCCATCAAGGAGAAGATCAGTATGTGGACAGCATTGTTTACTTTTGGTTGGACTGGGACAATCTGGGGAGTATCTACTATGTTTGTTCTCCAAGAACCAATCATCCCATTAGATGGAGAAACCTGGAGTTATCTCATTGCTATATGTGTCTGTTCCACTATAGCATTCTTAGGAGTTTATTATGCCTTGGACAAATTTCATCCAGCTTTGGTTAGCACAGTACAACATCTGGAGATTGTGGTAGCTATGGTCTTGCAGCTTCTAGTGTTACATATATTTCCTAGTGTCTATGATGTCTTTGGAGGGGTAATCATTATGATTAGTGTTTTTGTTCTTGCTGGCTATAAACTTTACTGGAGAAATTTAAGAACGGAGGATTATCAGGAAATAGTGGACTCTCCCATTAAATGAATACCTGTGTTATGATCTTGTTAATATCTAGTTATTAATAGGTACACTGCCATTTTAATGTTCACATATAAAAGTCTTTTGTGTTGAAAAATCGACAGAGTGCTATATAATTAATATGCAGATGTAGAAAATTTATTCTTGTCTAATATATTCAAAACAAATATTAAATATGTGAAATGTCACAAACCTGGTATCTTTATGGTTATTAATAAAATGTAATTGTGGTAGAATATGAAAACTTCCATCACTAACAAACATCATAAAATTTGAAGAAATAACCACTTTCAGATGTGGTGCTAAAATTCAAACTTTAGAAATTTGTTCATGCTCAATGACCTACCAAAATCTTTTAATATTCAAAAATATTTCATCTGTGAAAATATACTTAAAAGTGAAATGCTATATCAAATTCTGCTTTGTCATCAACTTGCATTAGAAAATTAGAGGTGATAGTCCTAGGTCAGGAAGCCTGAACTGAGGCATGATAGAGGGAAAATAACATAGGAACTGGTTTTTCGATTACACTGGTGGTTATCCTATCTTAGCTTGGGAATTGATCTTCCCTTTGCTATGGCTACATTAAGCAATGTATAGGACATGAAGTTAGGGAGAAGACTGGGTTCTTGACAATTCTACTTATAATTTTATTCCTGATGGTGGGAGACTTACTACTGGGGCAGGGTCTACTTATCCTCAGTTATGCAAATCTGCACCAAAAATGCTCTTGCTTCTGATTTTGTGGAAAATACATGTGTAAGTAAGGTACCCCTTATTTCTGAAAAAGACATAGGCAATAATCATAGTCTAGCAGAAAAATGATATCACGTGGTGGCCTAAGAGTTTTTTCAAAAGGGTTCAAAGGTCTTTAAAAGCATAAATAAGGTGGCATTCATTTAGCATTTTTTTAAAATTTTGTACAAACAAGTGTTGATATGATACTGGTTATTAAACAATTGTTAGTGAGCTATTTGACCTCGAATTCACCTTTCTTTACTTTCTTCTGTGATGCTGTAAGTCAGACTCTGTAAACTGCATATCCTATGCCAGCTGGTGTCTCACTAGGTTCCACCAATAAATGACATTAGAGAGATACTAAAAGATAGGAGAAAGGGGAAAAACAACTTCCTTTCCTCCTTTAGGTTTATTTACAATTTTTGTCATTGCTACTCCAGCAATAGGTAACAGTGATTTGCCCCAGCAGCAGCAATTGATTTTTAGCTTGGATGTCTTTTGGCACTTTTCTAACCCTCAACTAGCCTCATCAGAAGTGGTAGGACCACCCAGACAGCATTCTCTCAGGAATCTGAGTTACAGTTCAGCTGGGTCATTTCTCTGAGTTTCTGATTGTTCACACTCTCTTCCTTTTTTTACAAGCCTCAGGAATGGTAGCCTCTGTGTTTATCATCTCTGGGGTACTTCAGTGATCTACTTTTGCTATTTAGCCGGTCAACAACCAACACAATATTTTGGTGGTTGGAGTATCTTGTGATTCCTGTTTTCTTGACAAATATGCCTCTAAGCCTTTGCTGAAAGAGCCCACAGTCATTTGTAGGGCCCTATGCTTTTGGGAAATTTTAACATTCCTATTTTTTCAGGAATTACTAGACATTGTCTCTTAATAGAAATTATCTAAGTCAAAGCACAGAAAGAAAAAGATTTAAGAAAAAAAGAAGACAAACAAAACCTGGGAAGATCAGTGCTAAGGACTAAGATGTCTAATGTAAGTGTAATAATGGTCTCAGAAGAGAGGAGAGAGAATGGGGCAGAAAAAAATATTTGAAATAGTGACCAAAAATTTTCAAGTCTAACAAAAGAAAACAAACAAACAAACAAAAATCCACAGATCTAGGGAACTAAGTGAATACTAACTACAGTAAGTACAAAGAAAACTGTATCTCGGAACAAACTGCTGATAAAGACAGTGAAGCAAAACCTTAAAAGCAGTCAGAGAAAAAGACATGACATACAGAAAAACAATGCAAATTTCTCATCAAAAATAATGGAAAGCAGAAAAAAACAAAGTAACATTTAAGAGCACTTCAAGAAAGCCCTTAGATGACTACTCTTACTTCAAGGATAAAACCTAAGTTTTTAACTTACATAACCTGGATATTACTTATATATCTATTCATCTTCTGCACTGGTAATATTCTAGTGTTGCAATACCTTTTGTTTTTAAGCCAGCACCTCTATGTGAAAAGCCTTTCTATTCTTTTTCTACTTGAACTGCCTGACTAGCTTGACCACACAGCTCTCCTCCTCCTATGGCTTAACATCCCCCTGTACATTTCTATTGCTGTATTTACTATGTTGTGTTTAAATTTCATTTTTGATACTGGTTTGATTTCTCCTAAGACTGATCATTAGACTTCTAGTGCCTACTGTAGTGCCTACTAAAAGCAGATTCTTAAGAACTTTTTATGTATAGATTAGTTCCTACAAAAACTTACCAATACTCAATCCAGAAATTTAATTACCAGGGCTCAGTTATTTCTATATCTCACAATTAAGCTTATGATTTGTTTCTTCTTGTTAAATAATAGGTAGGACCATTACCTTTTAGTCCTAAACACTCCTGTCTGACAGTGATGTTAAACTAAATCATCTCTCCAATCATTTCTAAATATACGCTAAAAAGAGTTTCCTGGGATAAGCCTTTAGGATGTTAAACTAAATCATCTCTCTAATCATTTCTAAATATACGCTAAAAAGAGTTTCCTGGGATAAGCCTTTAGGCATGAAGGTTCATTTCCGGGTCTTAAATCTTTTCCTTTGGAATTAATGAAGTGAGCATATTTTTATTCTAGATATAATAGTTACCCCTATATGATCTACAGATCATATCTTTTTACCTAAATTTTGTTGTCATCTGATTCTGATCAGTCGTTGGTCCACTCAGCACTAATTGGCAGGAGCAATTCTGATGTTCAGTTTGAGTTCTGCTTAAAAAGAAGAAGAAGTAGCCATTGCATGTTTGTAATCTAGGGAAACATTTTATGAAAGGAAACTGGGACACTCCCATCCCACAGCAGAGTGGACTGCATTCATGTACACTTTTATAATTTTATACATGACTTTCTACTTATTTACTCTATGCTTTTCTTTCTCATTGTTGTTTTATTATTTTTCCTTTTTAATATACTTTGAGTTTTTATTTTTTTTGAGTTTTTGGTAAAAAACATAACAAGATGGAACACTGAAGGGAAACTGTCTCGGAAACATGCAAACCCTTTTATGAAAAACAAACTCATGCTCTTCCTAACTTCTACATTTAAATAGACGATACACAGTCAAAAGATCTGAATCAAAATCTTCTGAAGGATCTGTTCATAAGGGTCATTAGCCCATTCAAAATACATATTCACGTATAAAATAAAATATAAACTTATAATTTCAGCACATTATTTCTGGGTTTATTTTCTCCACTCATGGTAGTGGCATAGTCTACCTGATGGCAAATACTATTTACCTGTGGTATTTCTTCTCACACTCTCTGTCCCCATCACATGTCAAATAACTAAAATTAAACCATATTTTTCAAACAGTTTACTGTATGATTTTGAATAGTTTTAACCTCTAGAAAATAGTATCTCTAATAGATTAAAAAAATAGATCAACAAACGGGGGTGGGGTGGGGAGGGAAATGCACGGGATTATGGTGATGGCCTACGGGTGACTTGGTGTGGGAAACCCACGGGGATTACAATTGAGATGGAAAAAAAAATGTACAAAATGATGTAAAAATAAACTTTTGTAAAATAAAAAAAAATAATAGATCAACAAATAAAACTATTGTGTTAGATTGGGCGGCCATAACAAAATACCACCATGGGTAGTTTAAACAACAGAACTTTACTTTTTCACAATCTGGAGGCAGTCCCGCATCAGGGTGGCAGCATACTGTTTTTGGTGAGATCCCTGGCTTGCATCAGGTCACCTTCTTATTGGTTCGTTTCATGGTAGAGAAAGCCAGCTCTTTGGTGTCTCTTATGAGAACACCAATCCTATAAGACTAGGGCCCTACTTTTATCGCCTGAGTCAAACTTAATTACTTTCTGTAGGCCCTATCTCCAAATATAGTCACAGTGAGGATGAGGGCTTCAATTTATGCTTATTTTTAGGAGGGGGGGGTGTTGGTGGGGAGGAATATAATTCAGTCCACAGTAGCATAGTAAGATACAAAATTACATAGGCCCTTAGAGTAAATTCAAAATTCACTAGCATTATTCACTTTTTTTTTTTAAGATTTATTTATCTATACAAGAATTGGGGTACAGGCTAGAAGTGGGAGGGTGGTGGGGGGTGAGAGGATTCATCATAGACAGAGTGGGGAGCAGATCAGGCAGATTGATCAAAATACACTGCTGAGGGGAGCAGTAGGCAAGACAGGAGAGGTCTGCATCGCCATGTGGGTCCCCTCCCTGGCCTGGGATCTAACTAGTGCTGCAGTGGCTGCTGACAGTTTCATAGTGCTGCTTTAACCCCCAGCGCCACCAGGGAGGTCCCCATTATTCATTCACTTTGGATGCTAGCAATGAAATTGAGGCCAGGAAGAGGTCATGGCTTATTTGTTCTTAACCCTGTGTTCCTACCTATATATGGCAAATAAACCACCTTATAGCACTGAAATGAATACTTTCTAAGTTAAATGCAGAAAAATGTGGATTTCTAGTTAGGACTAGACTTAATGAAAAGGAAGACATGCTAATGCCTATTATGTGCTGGGCATAGGGGAAAAACAATATTTATATGGTTCCTGACTTAATGAAGTTTACATTCTAGGTAGAGATAGGAGCAAACTATTTCAACAGCTTGGTAGGGAAAATACCTGTGTTTCCATGAAAGGCACTTAACTACCCCAGGAGGAAATGCCAAAGTATACTGTAGTAAATGCCACAAAGATTAGGAAGGGATAAAGCTGGTTATGGGGCACTGTGGCACTGGTGTGGGGTAAACCAATTTATGATTACAAGATGGGAGGTGCGACTGGAGTGTTAAGATTGTCAGAACTGGCACCAAAAGTCACTGTTCTCACAGCATGGCTACCCCAGCCAAGACTGCAAGCTATCCATGCACCACGGCAGTTCAAAGAGCCTCAGACTGAATCCAAAACAGACTTAAGGCCCAAATGAGGCATATGTCTTACATTTTTCTGTCAGGTCCCCATTTTCAGGTCTTTCAGTTTTTCCTTTTCAATCCCCGCCCCTGAGAATCTTCTGTTGACTTTTCAGGTGCAGAAACCAGGATGACTCTCTTTGAACAGCTGGGGCTGAACAGGGACACAATCATTTTTGCTATGCTGAGGGGAGAAGGCCCAAAGTAACCTGCTAGTGTAATTCGGCAAGCAAAAATGGTTAAGAGTCAGCGAGGCCTAGCGCTTCTCACCTCTTCGGCTCCCTCTCTCCGTGGCGCGCAGCCTCAGCTCACTCCAAGGCCTCTGAGGGCTTGATTGACAGTTGGGCCTGCCCAATCCCAGCGCGGCGCAGGAGGCTCTCTCGTCAGGGAGGGGAGGGAAGGCGGAGACAGAGCCTATCAGATTGGAACGGGAGGGGGTTTCCTGCCCCCGCGAATCCGCCCGAGGCCTAGCGGCCAGTGAGCCCTGCAGCCCCGCCTGCCTGCCTCGCACGCCCCGCCCCTCTCCCCAGAGCTACGCGGCGGCAGAGCTGAGGCCTCGTGCCTAACGGCCATCGCTGCGGCCGCGGCGGCGTCCCGGTCCCTCCTCAGGTGAGCTGGAGCGGTGTGAGCTCCGCAAAAAGAAAGTAGACAGCCGTCTTGCTGACAGACGGACAGATAGCCTTTCCTTTCCCCGTGCGTCCTTGCAGCCTGTTACTCGCGGCGTCGCTTCCTCTTCCCTGGCAAAGTTAGCCCTGGAGGCGCCGTCTACCGGCCCGGAGCTGAGCTGGAGGGGGCGGGGAGGCTGCTGGGCCGGGCTTGGGCGTTTGCACAGCGGCTCGGCGCGACTCTCCAGCGCTGTCCTGGGCGGTGTTGCGGGGCTGCTTCCGTGTCTGTACCGGAGGGTCGCGTCGGATGAGCGCCGGGACCTATCGCCCCTGTGAGGCTGAGAGGTCTCGAGCCCTGTTTCTTCCCCTCCTGAAATACCCTGTTGCCCGTTGTGGCGTCATTCAAGGCCGGGAAGGTAGGCGTGAGATGGAGGGAAGGGGCGCTCTCACCTTCAGGGGGAGAGGAGGGTAGGGAGCCTAAACCCCAGTAGAGCGGGGATGCGCGTCCTCAGGTTGCGCCCTCCCCCCCCCCTCCAGGAGGTCGCTTTTTTCCTGGGAAATCTGTATTGTTTTAATCGAATGGACCTCCTGTAGAGTCATACGCTTTAGTTGCTTAGGCTGTGAGCTTTTGGTGTGAGTTGTAATATATCCATTAACGTGATCTAGATGGGTTGGTTTTGTGATCTTACGTGTTTCCATAAAAGTTAAATTTGCCGTTAAAAGCTGGGTTTTATTCAAGACCAAGAACCGTAAGAATATAGGAGCCCAGTGAATGCCGAACCAATGAGTGAAAATAATTGTTAGATTTGATAAGAAACCCTAGGAGTTAGGAAAGAGCAAGTTTTCTAACCCCATCGAAGGTGGGGAGCAAAGAGTCCGGTTAGATGTTGTAAGAGGTATCCAGTATTAAAAATGTTACTTTGGCAGGTTTATGAAAAACCAACCGTACAATTTATTAAGCTCCTGGAAAGCACTGTACCTAAAATCTCAAGTCTTCAGCCAGGTCACTGAGTAAACGGGGAAATAGTATTAAAAAGAAGGTTCTGTTTGCTTGTGTGGTAGTTGTCACTTAGGTTCAGTTCGTAAAAAAGCATCCCATTCACAATTTGAAAGTAACTTAAGAAGTGTGCATTGATTATTAGTCATTTCAATTTTATTTTTCGAAAAACTGGCATTTTCTTTGGGAAAATAGTGATCTTTAGGAATTCTCTGTATCTCTTAAACACAGTTTGCAAAGTGTTCAAGTTTCCTCAACTCCTTGTTTAAGTATTGAATTTTAAATTGTCTGCTTTTTTTTCTTGAGGGTTATGTTTTCTCCATGTTTTACCAGTGCTTTTCGCTTCTTGTAAATAATACTTGAAGCAGACATAGAATATTTTCTTGATTATTGAGTGATACTTTATGTTGCTATTTTTACTTTCCATAGATATTTGAGAACTTAACTTGCCAAGCTTAAGGCAGATTTGATGTGGTCATTACTAGTACTGGAAGACTTGATTTAAAAATTATGGATGCAGTCTAGCTTTTGGCCATGGTTAATTAAATTTTAGAATTTACTAACCTAATATATGGAAAAAATACCAAAACTTCTCTTACATACACCAGAAGACAAAATGACTTGATAGGTAAAATTGGTAGAAATTCTTTTAATCACTGAATATTTAACAAATTCTTGGAGAAATACATTTCCCTGCTGTCTTAGGAAAACAACTTACAGGGCCAAAAGAGACCATTAAAGGTTATTTAATTAAGGTAACGATTCTATCAAGATGATCCTCATTTAAACGATTTCAAAGATAAAAGGGATATACAGTCTTACTGTCAAATCTGATTCCATGTACTTTGTGGTATTTCCATGCTTTCAATTACCTAGATTTTAATTTTAATTTTGACTTCCTCTATCCATATAACTTCAGTTTGATCAGTTTTTATCCACCATTTTTTGATATTTCAGGTATCTACCTTTCCACTAGCTTTTTTTTTTTTTTAAAGATTGATTTATTTATGCATACAGAACTTGGGTACTGGCCAGAAGTGTGGGGCAAGGGATTGTGAGAAGAATCACCAGAGGCAGAGTGGGGAGCAGAACAGGGAGATTGACAAAGTACACTGCTGAGGGGAGCAGTGGGCAAGACAGGACAGGAGAGGTCTGCTGCGCTATGTGGGTCTGCTGTGCCATGTGGGTCATCTGTGGGGCTGGGGATTGAATTTGCACTGAAATGGCTGTGGCTGGCTTGCAGTGCTGTGCTTTAACCTGCTGTGCCATCAGGGAGGGCCTCCACTAGCTTTAAAAGAAATGGTTTCTACCTGTCTTTTTCCCCTACTCAGTTTGTCTCACTTGTTGCTTTAATCTTAAAATAATGCTTTAAACACATCCCTTACTGTTAAACCAGTTGTCACTCCCTGTTATCCATAGACTATAGTACAGGATTCCTTTTCTAATAATATGCACAAACCTATTTTTTCCTAATGAATGCACTACCTCTCACAGGAGCTGTATAAACCAATCTCTTACTCATGTATTTTGAGCTGTAAATTTTATATTTTTTTACCTTTATATCTGATGAGACTTAGAATGCCTATGCATAGACTACTTATTCTTTAAACCCAATTTTAGTCCCTCAGTTACTCAGGTAACAGATGAGGTCAGATTTTGCTAAACTTTTTGTTCATTCAGTGTAGGTTTCCAGATCTTTCTCTTCTTGGGGTGTTGCTTTTCTTTGAATGTGTAGCGCTTATTTAAATCATTCCTTGGTTTTTAATCTTACATGGTCTCGTATCGTAATACTGGAACAATATGGGAACGATGGAATCCAGTGTTCTGTTTTATAGATAGGGAAAACAAAATCTATATAGAATTAACTGCAATAAATTTTACACCCCTAGTAATGGAGGTAGAGTGGACGCTCAAACCTTGAATATGGTAAGGTATGTGTATACATTAAATTTTTTTTCCCTATGTATTTATGAAACTATTCCACTTTTTATCTCTTGTAATGTCATTTTGTATTTTTTGCTCCACATACTTTGTATTTTGTGTATTTTTGCCTTCTTACATAGACTCAGAACTTTTGTATGGGGATAGTGGAACTTCATGACTTGTATTTAAACAGTGGTTTAAAGTCTATTGTCTTTTCCTTTGCTTGTTAAGATGTAGTAATAGTATTACCAAAAATAGTGTCATCTCTATAGTTGAACTCCATTAGAAAATGAGTGAATTTCTTATAAATTTTACTGCTGGAGCTTAGTTTACCTTTCTCTCTCTCTTTTTAAAAGATTTATATTATTTATGTATACAAGAGCTGGGGTATAGGCCAGAGGTGTCCCGTGGGACTTGTGGGGGGCGGGGGGGGGGGCTGGTGGTGAGAGGATTCACTGGAGACAGAGTGGGAGGCTGATCTCCTGAAATACATGGCTGAGGGAGCAGTGGGCAAGACAAGTAAGCTCTGCTGTGCCATATGGGTCAGCTCCCTGGCCTGGGATCTAACTTGTGCTGCAGTGGCTGCCTATAACTTTATAGTGCTGAGACTTACTTAACCCTTTGAGCCACCAGGGAGGCCCCTGCAGTTTAGTTTAGCTCTTGATAAAGAGACTGAATCTCTGGGGTCCTTGAAAGTAGATGTGAAGGAGATCACCCAAACCAAATTTAATTAAGTTTAATAATTGAGCTAAGAATATTTTCTTCTTTTGAGTATTAGAATTATAACACTTTTATTTTTACATTTTGCTACTTTCTGTCATTTTGTCCATCAAGAACTAGATTATTGAGCAATCTGCTCATTTAGCAAGACATTGTGAAAATCATTTGTTTTCATCTGGGGAATTGGAGAGCATTTATATACCTATTCACATTTTTCCTCCTCATAACTCTATAAACTTTGTGCTAATAGCAGCAACATACGGTTGCCTTGTTATTTTTTTCTAACAAGAACTGAATGGTGTTAAGAAGATAGCACACAAAATTATTAGGGAAATATCTCTGGAGGAAGTGTGATTTTTCTGTTATGAAGCTATTAGAAGCTATTTACCTTTCATTTGTAGGTTTATTATAATGACTTTTTACTTGCTTAAATAAGGTTATCTGCTAAAACAATGCGGTGAAACACAGATTATGTTGTCCCTTTTTCTGAAATTGTGTTTAAGGATACTGAATTGGACTTGTGTAGTATGAGTAATTTCTACTTTGTTCAAATAGAACAGTGAGAATATGAATTTGAGAATTTTTTAAAAAATGGGTGTGTCTAAAAAAGTTTTATATTTTTAAGACTGTGCCTTCCAAATATTTCATTACATAGTTCCAGATCATGTTTCATTTGGATCAACTGAGATAATAACTATAACAAAGAAATATTCCAGCTACATTACAGAGATCTTCTATTAATTAAGGCATTGGAAAATTTGCTTAAAAGTGCTTGATCACATCCTCATATTATATGTACTTGAGTGACAGTTTTTTTTTTTACTTTTAGAAACATTTAGAATACTTAGTATACAATCCTTTCCTCCCAGATTTCTATTGCTGCCCTGCAAATGAGTTGCTTTAATTTTTCATGTTTCTTTTCATTTCTTTTTGAAAGTTTCGCAGTCCTCTGCAGCCTTCCATGACTTGATGTTTGCTCATATCTAGCTGCATCTCTGACATTTTCTCTTTTCTTTAGGCTACTCTTTGGGTCTTGACTAACCAAGGTTTTTTTTTTTTTAAACCTTAGTGCTTGTGATCATACTTTTCCCTCTGGGCTGATGGCTTTCTTAGGTTAGTGTTCAGTTTGGCTGCTAGTAACAGAAGTAAGCCAAATAACAATTTTTTATACTAGAGAAAACTAGGTTTTGTGTAGTACATATTTATTAAATATTATTTCCAAGGTATTTTCTTGTTATAAGTAATTGTGAAATAAAGGTCTTCATTTGTAAGTCCTTAATTTTTTTTTTCTTTTTGACACTACTGATGGTAGAATTCTGATGAATATACAACTTACAAAAAATTCACCACTAATGAATACTTGGTTTGGTGCCAGTTTTTAAGCTATTGTGAATAAAGCTGCTGTAAACATTCATTTACAAATTCTTCTAGTCTTCATACACACTTATTTCATACCTAGGAGTAGAATTGCTGTGTCTTTGAACCAGCTCTCTGGGTTGGGTTTCTCCAGCTCCCATAAAACCTATTTTTCTCCTATGTTAAGTTTTTCATTTCCTGGGAATCAGCTAGGCTTTTTTTTTTTTTTTTTTTTGGCTTGATCCTTTCTTTTGATGGAGTATATATCTCACAGTTGAGTCCTGTGATAGTTAAGATTATTAATAAAGGCTTGTTTTGGTTTCCATCTTGGCTTAATTGGATAAAAAATTATAGTTTGGAAATAATTTCCTTTCAGAATTCAGAAGATATCGCTATTTCTATTTCTAGCTTATGATGACTTTGGGAATTTTGTAGGAATTTCTGATCCTAATGTTTTTTGCCTTTGTGGAAACTTGTATCTCTTTTATTCTATTTTGTTAAATTTCATAAGGGCATCTATCACTTGACATACATCTATTTTTGTGCTGTGTGATTTTATATTTATTGTGCCCTCAAATCTGCAAAATTGTGTTCATTAGTTTATTAGAAATTTTCTCTTGTCTCTGGATGCTAGAAACCCAGAAAGCGTATTATCAGACTGATTTTTAAAGGCATCTTTTCCTTTTTCCTGCCTCATAGATAGCCATCTTATTAAGAGGAGAACATCTCTCATCTCCTCTTTTTGAGGACACCAGTCCACTTAGTACCCTATCTGTTTAATTTAATTAATAAATATTAATAAGCCCCTGAAGCTCCTATTTCCAAATACAGTCACAGTGGGGAGGGCAACTTAAATTTTTGGTGGGATACAGTTCAGTCCCTAAGCGAGATTGCTTCTCCTCTGTTTTGTTTCTCTTACCCCTTTTAGTAGTTTGGATCTGTTAGACTAGTTCTCTAGTATTCCTTTTTGTTCCCTCCTATTTTTCACTTGATACTCCTTGCCTGTTTATATGGTAGTTCCTTTAATTTTATTTCTTAAGCCTTTTGTTACAATTTTCATTGTTGCTACCAACATTTTGATTTCCCAAGAGCTCTTTCTGTTTTTCAAAACAAATTTTTAAATAATGAACATTTTAAGTTTGTTTCATAGATGCACTACTTTCTCTACTATCTGAGGCTATATATGAGTTAATTTTAAATAAAAAACTTTTTATAGATTATTTCTTCTGAATTGGTTATTTCTATTCATTTTGGTCTGTAACTCTTACATTGGAGGCTTATATAAAGTCAGTAATACTTCCATGGTATATCTCATGATCAAAAGCCTGAATTGATGGGGATTTAAAAAATTGGATCTTCATGCCCCATTTTTTCTTTTTTTTGGAGAAACTCTGATGTCCAGAAGGTGATTCCTGTTGGTTCAAGTTTGTGAGGAAAAACTCATTAGGTTGTGAGGAAAAACTCATAAGGTTGAAGGGCTAAAAAAGGTTTGGCATAGGGGTTGGATTTTTTATTCTCTCACTTTATTGGTAAGGCACACAGATCTTTAATTATTCTGGGGACCTCTAGTTCAGAGAGAGACACCTTAAAACACTTCTTCCAGAGAATTAAACCAGTAGACTTATTGTAGTAATAATGAAGTGGCCAACAATTAGGTAGGTACACTTGGAATAAAATAACTAAGAAAACTCCTTTTTAAGGCAGCTTTCACCCAGCCTTTCTTATTTAATCATGTCCTTCTCTCAGTTCAAGCATTGTATAAAGTCCTAAAAGATTCTTTTGAGGATTTTGAGGTATAAATTGGCTTTAAGTTTTTGGAATTTACTAAGTAAATTACCCATTTGTGTGTTTTTAGCATCTAAAAGTTTGTTGCTTTTGTTTTCCTCTGTGTTTTGTTCTGTTAATTACTTTAAGAAATTTTTACTAACATGACTACTTGTTATTTATGCTGCCCTTAGCTAGGAATGACTTTCACATTTTTAGAATAGAATATGTAACAGACTGTGTGGCCTAAAAAAACCTAAGGTATTTACTATATGGCCTTTTACACAAATTTATTTGTTCAACTGTCCATGCTGTAACATTTCTGATTTCCTCTAAAAAGCTATTTCTAGACTACTTCTACTTTTTACTCCTACTCATAAGTTTCAGTTTATAATCTTGGAACTTCCTGAAGCGATTTGTTTTAATTTTGTTTAGTACTTACTGTATTGGATATATTCTATTTACAAAGATATATAAAATCTCAGAGAGTTGGAAAAGCAGAATGATAATGCCAAAGAACACATAATTTGTGTGTGTGTGTGCATTTTTCTTTGTTTTGTCATCTAAATTTAGTACATAGGCTCATACACTTTGAAGAATGAGGAAAAAGGGCTGTTGTATTATGAATAGGCTAAGTCATATTTTTAAATGAGCCATTTTCATCAGCCCCTCTGTGTGTTTCATATATCTTAACAGTTGGAATGAATTGCTAGGCAAGAAATTATTTCATGCAGTAATAAACACACACACACACATATAACTAATATGTGTATGTTTATATATGTGTACACATACATGTATGTGTGCTTACTTTAAAAAAATCTTTTATCAGTTAACAATGAGAGTTAATGTGAATCATTAATGTCAGCATGGGAGAAATAGGAAGTGCATTGTTAAAAGAAATGTCTTATTTAAGTCCTGAACACCAAAAAACTCAAAAAAGTTGTCTAATCTTAATTGTTTGAGTAGATTCATTACAAGATTTTTGTATATTTCTTTCCTTTACCTGATATCTTGTCTTTATTATTTATTACTTTTTCTTTAATTTGATACAGACTTACACTCACTCAAATAATCTAGGATCACATGCCTACATCTCATTCTCTATTGGGGCTTTTATGGACATCTTTCCATGTCATTTTATTTAAATCTGAAGATTCTGGAGTGGGAAGCCTATGCATTCCAATATAGGGTTTATCACTATTTGGCCCTTTATATTACTTGGAGGTGATACTTAATCTGTTATTATGGACTGAAATGAGAAACTGTGAATCTGTTCAACTGCTAGCCAGTGTTTTGTGCACATTGAGAGCACCAGTACTCCCATTCAGATGAATGAATCAGATGTAGCCTAACTGGAATTAAAGATGTAGATGTTTAAAATGTTGTTGCTAACACTTGTCAAGGAAAACATACTGTTACAGGCACCCCAATGTGAATTGGGTTGCATATCTATGGGTCCTCAGCTGCGTGCTTAAGATTCAGTCCTGCTGTGGACACACACAAAAGGGTTCGTTAATGGGTTTATTTACAAGGAGAAAGGTAAAGGAACAACCCAAGGAAAAAGAGAAAAATACAAGTTAACTAGAATGCCCTACCAGTTCTGCTGATTTGGACTCCAGTAGCATGCTGAAAACTGATCAAGATCCAAAACGACCAGCCACAAACTACCAGGCCAAGAGCACCCCTAAGCCCACAAATTTAGTTTTATCCTAACCTGGCTGCTCATCTCCACCCTCCCAGCAGCATGCTTCTCCTCGGTATTGATGGGATTTGTAGTTCCAGTATCTGGAGTGGGGGGGCGGAGTCCATGAAATCTGTATCTGTTACAATACCAATTTACACCTTTACCAACAGTGTTTGTTAGCATTCTAATTTTCACCAATTACATACATAAGCATAATGTGGAGCATTTCAGCATACCTCTCTGAGTAATTAGAACAGTAAGACAAGTCAAAAGAAGTTTTGAGCAACGTAATTAACAAATGAATCTAATTGACATGTATAAAACATTTCACCAAACACCTACATAATACAGATTTTGATTGATTCAGTGCCTATGGAAATATTTTCCAAATTGACATATGCAGGATCATAAAGTAAATGGTAATAATTAGTTAGAGAATGTGTGCTCTAACATGTAAGCCATGTAAGTCAGAAATCAGTTAAGGAAAAAATTGTCAACTGTTTAGAAAGTAACTAGTTTACTCCTAAGTAACACAGGGATTAAAGAAAAGAAACAAAGTAATTTGAACTAAAAGGTGAAAATAAGATACAACTTAAGAGATACAGATAAGCCATGCTTTAAAATATATTTCTAGAAAGAATAGGGCTAAAAGTTAAGGACTTGTAAGTAAAGATTGAGAAATGATGGATTTAGTTGTATCTTACCCCACAAAGTTGACCAAGGTGATAGATAGTACAGTGATTTAAACTACCTGGGTAAAGAGAATGGAAGAAGCGAAAAGATTTTGATAGCTGGAATGCGGACAAACAGATGGAAACTTCTTAGTAGACTTAGGAGTGTTTCATCCTAAACAGGCAGTTGAAAAAATAGAATCATCAAGCTCCAGAATTAGCAGGCATTTTTGTGAGAGTAGGTGAGGGTAGGCCTAAAACTAGGATCATTTCAAAGCCTGTTAAAAAAGCAGCTCAGAGCCCTCCCTGGTGATGCAGTGGGTTAAAGCACAGCATTAAGAAGCTAATGCCACTTCAGCATGAGTTCGATCCCTGCCCCAGAGGTGACCCACATGGCGCAGCAGACCTCTCCTGACCCGCCCACTGCTCCCCTTAGCAGTGTACATCTATGCCTGTTCTGTGCCCTGCTCTGTCTCTGGTGAATCCTTTCATTGCCCCCATACCTCTAGCCTGTACCCTGTCTGTATGCATAAATAAATAAATCTTCAAAAAAAAAAAAAAAAAGGCAGCTCAGTCATAATATGAAAAATGTAGAAACAACCTAAATATCTGTCAGTTGTAAACAGGTAAATAAAATGCATAGCTACACAATGGAACATTATTGAGCAGTAAAAAGCAATGAGTTACTAATACATATTATAATATGAATGAACTTTGAAAACACACTAAATGAAAGAAACTAGTCACAAAAAACAGCATAGTGTATGATTCCATTTGTGTGAAATGTAATGTCCAAAAAATGCAAATCTATGGAGACCAAAGGTAAATTAGTAGTAAGTGGGAGTTGAGGAAATTAAAGGGGGATGGAAAAATAATACTCAAGGGTATGGTGTTTCTCTTTTAGTGCAATGAAACTAGAATAAAATCTTTGTGATGGTTGCACAATTCAGAAAATATGCTATTAAATTGTTGAATTGTATGCTTTAAGTAGGTCAATTTTTGTGAATTATACCTCAGTACACAGTTCCTCCTTCTCCCACAGAACAACCCAAACTTAGATCTCTACATCAATTTGTATAGTTTAAGTGATTGCTTTCTTTCCCAACAACCCCATCTGAAGACTGAAAATTTATCTTTTTCAGAGGACAAAATGGAGTCTAACATGAGGGACTAGATATAATGGAAGGTCAGATGTCCAAAAGAAAATACATGGATTGTGTGTGCCCAGTGTTTGGAACTTTATTATATCCTCTTCTGCATGTAGCTCCCAGGATTCAGCAGTCTATCTTAATAGCCCAATAAGGAACACTGTTAAGACCCTACTGTTAGGTGAGCCAATCAAGAATCACCAGGTAGGGGCCCCCTGGTGATGCAAGGTTAAGCCTTAACTATCTGCAGCCACTGCAGCAGAGTTTGATTCCTGGCCTGGGAGGTGACCCACGTGGGGCATCAGACTTCTGTCTTGCCCACTGCTCCCTTCAGCAGTGTATTTCAGTTGATCCACTCAGTCTGCTCTCCACTCTGTCTCAGGTGAATCCTCCCAGCTCCCCCCGGCCCCTACCTCTGGCCTATACCCTAGCTCTTGTATGCATAAATAAATAGATGTATAAAAAAAATCACCAGGCACATGAGAGGAAAACTTTTAACATAACAGACCAAAACAAGCAGAAAAGAAAATTTTGGAAGACATAAAAGAGTTACTGAAAATTAAAGAATAGTAGCAAGAAGAAAACACTCAGTGTAAGAGATACTTTTTCATGATGTAAAATGGAAAATAAATGAGAAAAGATAAACTCAGTTTAGGAAATTAACTTACAAAATAACAAGTGCCATTTAAACAAGACAGAGAAAAAATGAAGAAATATTAATGAAATATTTAAGAAAAATCCACAGCTTTAAGAAACACCATTTCGCCAATTGTGTTGCCCCCTGGGTACTCAGGGAAATGTGTAAAAGTGGATGTACACTTAAAATCAGAGTCAGAGAAATGGAGTGCACACAGTATAATGATTTTAATATGAAGAATTATTTAGTTAGATACTATGAATTGTGTTTCACTCAGAACATATGTTGAAAACCCCCTGTACCTAGGAAATGATCTTATATGAAATTACCACATTAAAGTGGGGTCATAGTATATCCTATTTCAATATGACTAGTGTTCTTTAAAAGCAGTGGGGAAATTTCATTATACATTTCTATACACAGGAAAAATGGAAGGAATGTGTGGGGTTAACAGGAATCAAGTAAGGCATGGATGAGATCCTTCCCTAGTGTCTTCAGATAGGCATGGTCAATACCTTGAATTTCTGATCTCCACAAATGAGATGAATTTCTTTCCTAAACCAGTGTAGTGAGATGAATTCCCTTCCGAAGCCAATCCAGTTTGTTACTTTGTTACAGCAGCTCTCAGAAACTAATATACTAGGTAGAGAACTAAAAAGGCAATAAGTAAAGAACACTCATGTATCACAGAGATAGTAACTTTAGGAAGAGGTTACTAGCTGTAGGATGGGAGAATAGAGATTGGGATTATTAAAATTTAGAAAGTTAAAGAGTGACTATAAGTAGCTGAAAATTGAGTTTCTGCCTGCTCTGTAACTAAAAGTGTTTTTATAACTTAATGAGACTGATTTGGGAATGTTAGAGAAAACAAAGTACAGAAACATTGCTAATGGGAACCACAGCTGTTGCCAGAATCTAGGTTGTTGGTTGATGCTGATTTTCACCCCTCCTGTCTTCCAGTGTCTTTCTACCGCCACATATAGGAATAGTCTAACAGCCAACAAGCAATGGAGAAAAGTGATTCACAGAGTTTTGTTCCCCTTTTCTCCCCTCTCCTTCTTCCCCTCCATTACAAAGCAAAGAACAAGTTTGAAACAAAGGGACAATATGATAGATAACCCATATACACAGACACCAAGGTATATCTGTGTGAAAATTAAGAAAACATGGGACAAAGAAGACCCTTTTAACTTAGAGGATACTCAGTATTGTGAACTGCATGCTCACAAACTAAAAGTGAGTAAAGCCTTCAAAATGATTTCCAAATTACAATCATTTATCCAGTCAAATTGTAACAGGGTGGACCCACGAAAAGGGGAAGTTCCAGGTTCCCTGCTCCTCCCAGAAGGAGGGTGGAGCTGAACAGAGAAGAGAGGAATCTGGAAAGGAGACTGAAGAGGAAGAAAGCTTGATGGAGAGCCAGAAGGTGACCTGAGGGAGGCACACGGAGCAGAGAGACATGTGAAGAAACCGTGCTTGCTTGTTGGTCCTAGGTTGCTTGAAACAGATGTGGGTGAGAGATCTGTGAGGAGGTTCACTATGGCAGCAGGTATCTTGATTTTGCTTTTGCTCTTTTCTTCCCAGACTTGTCTGGCCATGTCTGACCCTTTTCTATGAGTCCTGGCCAGAAGCTGCTTTAAGCTAGTTGTGGGCTTTCAGGCCTTGCTTTGGGCCAATCCCTTTTGGGTAGACTTTTTTTTTTTTAAAATAATATAATAGTGGGCCCTCCCTGGTGGCGCAGCGGGTTAAAGCACTGAACTTAGAGACTAAAGCCACTTCCGCATGAGTTCGATCCCCGCTTGCCCCGGAGGTGACCACATGGCGTGGCAGACCTCTCCTGGCCCGCCCGCTGC
>NW_004567115.1:10925651-10940690 GCF_000260355.1 Condylura cristata | reverse complement strand
TGTGTGTGTGTGTGTGTTTGTGACTGACCTACTCACCACCACAATTTTAGTTCCCTTAATATCACATTGATCCCCTCTAGTCTTTCAGCCTCCTTCCCCTTCTCCTCTGATTGGGGAATATTCAGTCTTAAGAGTTATTTTTGTTGCGTTTTGGCAGTTTATTCTCTCTTTTTTTTAATTACACAGATGAGTGAAACTATTTGGTAATTGTCTTTTAACTTATTTCACTTAGCATAATCACTTCAAGTTCAATCCATATTATCACAAGGCACAAATTCAACTTTTAAGTAGCTGAATTGTTGCCAATTGCATATATCTATATAAACTGTAACTTCTTTATCCAATTACATGTTCGTGGGCATTTTGATTGATTGCATGTTCTTGTTTATTGTGAATAAAGCTATATGAGCATAGAGGTATATCTGTTTTTCATATAAGTATTTTCATATTTTTTGATAAAATTCCTAGGTGTATTATTGGTAGATCATTTGGTATGTCCTTTTTTAAGTTTTTTAAGGAATCTCCACATCATTTTTCCATAGATTACCCAGCCATATTATTAAGCTTAAGTGTAAAGTGAAGCATTTTAAGACAGGCCAGGTCTTTCTCACTATGTTTCTCACAAATTTATTGTTGATTTACTCCACCCTCCAAAGGAAGGAGTAAATAAATTTCAATTGAGGGAATAAGTTACAAGTTCTAGAGAAACAAAGGGACCTCAAGATGTTATGTGCACACTGATTATCAGATAAGGCCCAGGTTTTTGTTTTTTAAAAATTTATTTATTTGTGCTTACAGAACTGGGGTACAGGCCAGACATGTGGTGGGTGAGAAGATTTAGTGGGGAGAGACAGCGGGGAGCAGAACACGAAGATTGTTGAGGGTAGCAGCGGGCGGGTCAAAAGGGGTCTGCCACACCATGTGGATCAGCTCCCTGGCCGGGGATTGAACTTGTTCTGCAGTGGCTTCAGAGAGCTTCATAATGCAGTGCTTTACTTTAACCTATTGGACCACCAGGCAGAACCCCCAGTGTTTTTTTTTTTTTTTTTAAGATTTATGCATACAGGAATTGGGGTATAGGCCATAGGTGGGGGTGGGGGCTGGGGGTGCAAATGAGAGGATTCACCAGGGACAGAGTGGGGAGCAGAACTGGCAGATTGAAGTGCACTGCTAAGGAGAGCAGTGGGGCAAACAGGAGAAGTCTGCTGCACCATGTGGGTCCCCTCCCTGGGGAGTGGTTAAACTTGTGCTGCAGTGGCTGTTGATAGCTTCATAGTGCTGTGCTTTAATCCATTGTGCCCCCAGGGAGGGATCTCATATCTACATATCTTAATTTAAGCACTTGGAAAAAAGTTTAGTGTTGAATTAGTGATGTCTTCTATCATTTTTTTATTTGGAAATTTTAGAATTTCATACTGGACTTTGCTTTTTGTCCTCCCTTGAGTTATCTCATTCAATTCTATGATTTTGGATAGTATTAGTATATGGCTGACTCACAGATTTCTAGGCAAAATCTCTCCTGTGTGTTCAAGTCATTTATCATACCCTTATCACTGTCTAAAAACTCCAAAGCTGAGCACTTTAAATACTAATTATTTCTTGTTGCTTGTGGATCTGTATTTAGGCAGGATTTGGATGCAGATGGCTTGTCACTGCCCCATGTGGTATGATAAGAGATGACTGGAAGCATTCATTTTTGAGATGACTTATTCACATTGTTTGACAAGTTAGTATTACAGTTGACTGGGAGTTCCTTGACTGGCTGTAGGGTGAGGACATTAGTTTCTCTCCATGGATCTCAACCTGGATTGCTTGGGTTCATCATAGCACCATAGACTCCAAGAAAAAGCATCTCTAGAATACCAGTCAGAAACTATTACACCTTTTATGATAACCTTGGAAGTTGTGCAGCTTCACTTTTACACAGTAAGTAATAAAACTACTCAGATTCAAGGGGAAGAACATTGTGCCATCTATTAAGAAGTGGAATCTGGCCATGGGTTTAAAGTACAGCACTGCAAGCGAGCTGTTGTGGCTTCAATACAGAGGTGAACCACATGGTGCAGTGGACCTCTCTGGTCTCACCTGCTCCCTTCAGCAGTGTATTTTTTGCTCCTCACTCTGTCTCTGTTGAATCCTCTCACCACTCCTGCACCCCAGTTCTGTTGCATAAATAAATAAATCTTTAAAGAAAAAAGAGGGGGAATCTAAATCACATAGTAAGTAAAAAAAATATGAGTCATATGTAATCCACTGCTTGATTTTTTGGGGAGGAACTGCTTTGTTTTTCACTGCACCTGCCTTATTAGAAATTCTCACCAGGGTGCTCTCTCTAGTGGTGAAATGGGTTAGGATGCAGCACTGCAAGCCAGCTGTAGCCACTTCAGTGTGAATTCAGATCCCCAGCCCAGAGGGGATTCACATGGCATCGCAGCAGATCTCTCTGCCTTGTCCACTGCTCCCTGCAGCAGTGCACTTCATCTGTCTGCCTACTCTGCTCCCCAAGTCCTCTCACCACCCCTGCACTTCTGGTCTGTACCCCAGTATGCATAAATAAATTTAAAAAAAGGGGGGGGGAAGAAATTCTCACCAGCACAGGCAAGGTTCTAGTTTTTCCCGGTCTTCAACACCCTCTTATTCTTTTTGTTTTTTATTTTGAAGTAACCATCCTAATGAGTATGAGGTAATAGCTCACTGTGGTTTTGACTTACTTTTCCTAAAGAGAAATGCGTTGTCCTGCATCCTTTTATATGCTTGCTGGCCTTTTATGTATCTTTGGAAAAGCATCCATGTAAGTCTTTGTTTTTGAATTATTTTGTTGCTACTCAGTCTTAATTGGCCTTTTTTATTTTGAATATTTTCCTTTTAACTTATTCTGCAACACAGCAGAAAAATGTTTTTAAAATTTCTGCATTTGGGCCCTCCCTGGTGGCACAGTGGGTTAAAGCGCAACACTGCAAAGCTAGCCACAGCCACTTCAGCATGAGTTCAATTTCTGGCCGGGGGGGCGGGCCAGACCTCTCCTGTCTCTCCTGCTGCTGCTTCATCAAATCTGCCTTTTCTGTTCCCCACTCTGCCTTTGGTGAATCCTCTCATGGCCCCTGCACCTCTAGCCTGTACCCTAGTCCTGTGTGCATAAATAAATCTTAAAATATGTTTTCATTAGTTATGATATTCTGACAGTCCAATAAGCAGTGAGTCTTAGTAGCTTATTGCCTCATCATATAAAAGTCTAGTGTAGACTTGTATCTGAGGATGAGTGGGGACCAAGGCTCCGCTTACCTTTTTTAAGTCATCACTATTATCACTGTGTGACTTTTGTGATTGTATTGAAATGGGGCGAGAATATGAGGAAAATTGTAAGATATAAACTGGAATTGTCATCTGTTTTTATCCACATATCACTGGGCATTACTCAGTCTCACTGTCTCATCAACTAACAGTGGGGCAGATGGGGGAATGTAGTGTGCTTTTATTGAAGGAGAGGTGAACACAGATATTAACAAGCATTAGTGATCTTTTGGTCATGGTGTAATACTGGATTAGAACTCCCCTACTTAAAACTCTGTAATGACTTAAAGAGAAAATAAAATTGATCTTGTCTTTTTCATTCTTACTTTGTACAGTGTCCCCCCTTTTATTCTCCAGTCAGAGTAGGCCTTTCCCTATTTCATGTTAAACCTTTTGTGTTTGGCAGTTTCACTTGCTTGAAGCACTGTACTTTAAATATTTACATGACTCCTTCCGTTTCTTCTTAAAGTGTCAGCTTAAATTGTATTTCTAACTGAAATCCCACCTAAGGTAGCCCTCCTATTATTCTCACTCTTATGATAGCACTATGTTTATTCTATCACAGCATTTACCACAATCTGTAGTTATTTTAATTGAAATAAAATTTGCAGTGTCTCTGTCATTGTTACATCCTTGCAGTGCTCTCTATCTCTCCTAGTTGCTTGCCACACATTAGTCGTCAGTAAATGTTGAATGAATGAATACTACACAGAACAGGCTTAAGTAGAGAAACTGAAGTGAATTATAACCAAGAGCTTCTATGGTAATTCAGGTGAATTGCTGAGAGTTTGGGTTTAGTGGTGATAATGTCAATGGGATAGAAAAGCAAACAAAAATTGCTATCTGATTTAAGAGGGGGTCTGGGTAAATGGGGTGATACTGGTTTGTAGTTAACAGAGATTAGTAAAGAGGATAGATGAACTGGCTTTTTGGAGATAATTTTGAGTTGGGATTGTTACTTGTTGAGTTTGAGATGATAGAACATTCAAATATTGTAGAAGAACAATAGCTTGGATTAGAGCACACAATTGGAATTACAGATTTGGAAGTCATTTGGGCAAGGTGATAAATTGAAGCCATAAAAACGATGACCTATTGTGAGAGAGGGTATATACTGAGAAAAGCATATGACTCAAGGAGAGACAAAGAGGAGCCAGAAAGGAGACCAGGAATTGGTGGAGAGGGAAGAGGAGAACCAGTTTAATAGAGTTAAAGAAACAAGCAAGTTTCAGGAAAGACAGATGGTTACTTATCTGCCTCTAATGTGGCTTATTAGTATTTGAAGGTTCTGAAATTTTACTTTCCATGAAACTTATAAAATGGCGTGCTAATATCTATTTTGGCTTCCCCGTGCTAATACCTACTTCAAAAGCTTACTGTGGGAAATAATAACAAAATATTAAAAACTCTTAGCGTACTTGCTCTGTGTGTGTATTTCTGAAGTGAAACTATACAGTGTGACTATACAGTTAGGCATCTAGGAGGTTAAGTTAGGTCTTCAGGAGTTTGTTGAGGAAAGGGTTCTGGACTTTTAGCAACTATGTTTTTTAAATGTTATGGTAAGTTAGATTTGTACTAAACACCAATAGAGGTAATATTTATGAGTTTATTTTGAAATGTTCAGTGGAGTTTTCTGATATGAAAGTATTATGAAGTCAGTAGCAATACAATGGCAGTTCTCTGTTTATACTTCTTTAACCACATCCTTTTACTGAATCTTATTCCGGAAGTATTTAAAATGCAGGTGCCCTTTTGAAAGGCATTCTACTTTAAAACTGTGAGTTCTTATTTGACATCAGAATGAAGTGAGGTTCTGTTTTGGTTGAAACAGTTTACTATGTTAAATTGTGCTAGGACCAACTTCTCAGGGCATCTCCTTTTATTTATTTGTTTTTTTTTATTATTATTTTTTTCTCCTTTTGTTACTGACAGTGAAATTAGGTTATAGATGGTATGGAGAAATTCCAGTTCCTTTCTGTTGATACCACAGGAATCTGTGTCCGGACAAATACAAGAGCCATTAATGCAAGGAAAAGAGGGATTTTTTTTGCTTTGCTTTTCTTTCTCATCTTTTAAACCTTTATTATTTTGATTAGTGAAGTTTGGTGGGTAACTGGGCAGAATTTGGTACTGTACCCTAGCTTTCATGATCATTTTTCCCCCATCTTAACATATAGTAGAAATTGTTCTTGTCTTATGATCATTAGCAGTTTATGTAAGAAATTATTCGGGGTGAAGGATAAGGTTTAAAAGGCAAGTAGTTGAGGAAAGAAGTATTTTAAAATGGAGGGGAGGAAAAAAAGAGATAAAGTTGGTGAAAAGAGTAATGGTTATCTTCTCCTTTGCCTGCGGTTTTTTTTTTTTTTAAGATTTATTTATTTGTTGCCCAAAAGTAAATGACTGGATAAAAAAGATGTGGTACATATATACAATGGAATATTACTCAGCAACCAAAAAAGGGAAACACATGTCTTTTCCAGCAACTTGGATGGAGCTGGAAAAGATCATGCTTAGTGAGATAAGCCAGAAAGAGAAAGAAAAATACCGGATGGTTTCACTCATAGCAGGAATATAATGGACCAGGTGAAAAATAACAAAAATAATGAACAACCATATACCAGAGACATTTTGTGGGGATGGAGTGGGAAATGGGATCAAAAACGGGGTGAGGGGAGGGAAATGCACGGGATTATGGTGATGGCACATGGGTGACTTGGTAATGGGAAACCCGCGGGGATTACAATTGAGATGGAAAAAAAATGTACAAAATGATGTAAAAATAAACTTTTGTAATAAAAAAATATTTGTGCATACAGAACTGGGGTACAGGCCAGAGGCTCAGAGGCGGTGAGAGGCTTCACCAGAGAGAGAGTGGGGAGCAGAACAGGCAGATCGATGAAGTACACTGCTGAGGGGAGCAGCGGGCGGGTCAGGAGAGGTCTGCCACACCATGTGGTCACCTCCAGGGCAGGCGGGTATTGAACTCATGGGGAAGCGGCTTTAGATTCTCAGTGCTGTGCTTTAACCCGCTGCGCCACCAGGGAAGGCCCTTGCCTGCGGTTTTTAACTTGCAGTGAATTAGTAGTTGAAGATTGTTTTGCTGGTTGTGATGCAGTTTTTGGAGATGAGTTTGGAGTTCTGCGGGGCCCATGGGTTCACTCTGGGAAAGGTTTCCCTAGAGCTACCATTTCAGCGGCACGTGGTGAGTTTCCCAGGCATTTTTCCACAAGACAGAGATGTTATATTTAAAGAGCAGATTTATTAGGAACAGGGACAGAAAAGAGAAGGACACTTGCATAAACATAAATGGCAAGAAAGAGCTGCCCTGAAAGGGACAGGTTTGCAGAGAGAGGTCTGCCTAGTTGCAGGTGGGTGGCCTTGAGGAGAGCTGCCTCTGATGAGGGAGGTCAGTGCAGAGAAGCCCAGCCATGGTACAGGTCACCAGCAGGCAGAGGCTGCTGCCTGTGGAGGGACGGTTTGTGGAAAGAAGCACCTGCATAGTCACAGGTGGTCAGGACTGCCGCTCCCTGCCAGTACAGAGACTGTAGTGATAATAGTCCTTTTTTCTTTGGGAGGGGCTCATTTCTTTGTGGAGTGGCCTGTTTGCTGCTGATTTTGGATAACTGTGAAGTCAAAAAGAGACCAGTGATATCTCAATGGGCCAATGGGTCCAATTTCTATATCTTTACTCTCAGATCTGTGCTTCTGACATTCACTACAGCAATTTGATACCTGTTTGGGTTGTATACCTTGTGATAAGGCACTAAGGATCTTGATTTCTGCCTCTACATCCTTGTGAAAGTCAGGTTTTAACTCTGTGATACCTCCTTCAGGTTTTTCGTTCTTTTCTCCATCAGTTGAATATAATTGATGACTTTTTGGTTTCCTAGACCAGGCATAACTTTCTTATTATAAAACTCAGATGTAGGTATCATTCAATTCCGTAAAATTGTTGGAATTTTTAGCATAAATAGAGAAAGACAACTATGTAGCAGACATATTATTTTACATGTTGCCATGTTTAATCTTCACAGCAACCCTGTAGGCAGATGTGAGGGAAGCACAAAGAGATTAAATGACTTACTCATTATCAAATAATAAATGCCAGAGTAAGAATTCAAACTGGTTGTTTCTGTTTTTTTTTTTGTAGTTATCTTTTATTCATCCTGTTGATTCAGTCTTGATGACTTTAAAATAATTTATTGAGAGATAATTCATATACTATATAATTTAGCCATTAAAAAGTGTTAAATTCAATGGCTTTTAGTACTCACACAACCATTGCCACATATTGGACATTAATATCCTCCTTACTCCCCTCCCCCCACCGGAAAATCTCCACTTTTGTTAGTTGTCATCCTCTGAACTTCCTCTAGGCAACCATTCTACTTATTGTTTCTGGATTTGCTCATTCTGGACATTTCATATAAATGGAATCATACAACCATATGTTACCACACAATCCACCATAGTTGTTTGTTGGATCCTGTTCCCCTCTGGTCACCTAAGTTTTACAGTAAGATTTCTGGCATATGTTTTTAAAGGTTCATCTGTTGTATAGTATGGCGTATCACAAATGTGTAGTATCAGCACTTCATTCCTTTTTATTTTGAATAATATTCCATTGTCTGATTATACCTATTTTATTTATTCACTCATAAGTTGATGAACATTTGGATTGCTTTTCTTTTGGGTATTAGAAATAATACTGCTACAAACATTCATATACATGTTTATTTTTATTATAGTAAAATATATATAGCAAAATTTGCCTTTTTAACAATTTTTAGGTATAATTTTGTGACTTTGCTGAGTACACTAGTGTTGTACAGTCATGACCACCATCTGTTTTCAGAACTTTCCATCCTCCTCAGTTGGAACTTTGTATCCATTAAGACAAAATTCCCTTTTCTCCAAAACCTCTGACCCCGGGCAGCCACATTCTATTTTTTAGTCTTTGTTATTTGACTACTTTCTGAACCTTTTGTAAGTGGAGTCATACAATATTTGTCCTTTTGTGATTGTTTTATTTCACTTAGCATATCTTCATGAATTTTTTCATGTTGAAGTATGTGACAAAATTATCTTTTTAAGGCTCATAATGTTCTGTTAATTTTGTATATCACATTTCATTTACCCATTCATTCATCTGTTTATAGAAACTTTGATTTGCTTCTGCTGCTTGGCTGTTGTAAACAGCCAAAGTAAATAATGGTATTTGGATTTTGGGTATGCAAATATCTATTCAAAACCCTGCTTTCATTTCTTTTGCATATCTATCTATCTATCTATCTATCTATCTATCTATCTATCTATCTATCTATCTATCTATCTATCTATCTATCTAAATTTTTTTTGTGGAATTGTAGAAGTAGAATTTTTGGCTCATACTATAATTTTACTTTTAATCTTCTGTAGAACCACCAAACTTTTTCACAGTATGTGTGTTCCATTTTATGTTACTATTAACAATACATAAATGTTCTTATTTCTCTGTGTCTTCACCAATGCATGTTATCTTTTGAAAATAGTCATCCACATGAGTATGACATGGTATCTCATTGAGGTTTTGATTTGCATTTCCCTGATGGTTAGTATTGTTGAGCATCATTTTCTGGTGGTACTTTCCTTTGAGAAATACCTATTTGGATTCTTAAACTGATGACATCCCTGTTGACAGTAGTTTTGTCCAAAAGGATAGCAACAGAGTACCTTGTAGGCTTTAGGTGATTATTGTTATAAATTCACAAAAAAGGTTGTTATTTTAACCTTTTGGTGATTTTCTTCTTGCTCTTGGCAGTTCTTACTTTGCAGGGCTAACTGTGATCACTTCCAACCACAAGATTGTGGTCGTAAGGGTAGTCAGAGGTGCCATCATAATCTGTTATTTACGGTGACCACTTTGTATCTAGACTAGTGTTTGGCCTGGACCACACCACCTTCCCAGGATCCATGAACTTGCCTGTTTTGACAACAACCATGCTGGTCTATAGCAAAAACAAACAAACAAAAAAACCAAAAAACATTTTTAGTTACTTTTGTTAGGTATATGAGGTAAGGCTTCAGCTTTATTTAATGTTTCTATTTAAATATGCTCTTCTCATATCTTCATTTTCTTGGATGTTTAAGAGAGCAAATTTGTGGTGTTCTAACTAAATTTGTGGTAATTTGATGCATAGTAATAGGAAACTAATATGTCTAGAGTCAAAGGAAAAGCCTATAGATTGAAGGTAAAGTATAAGAGATTTCTGATAGAATCTACCACTTGCTGTCAGCTTTCCTTTGATTCTAACAGTATTAGTTTCCTCTTGAAGTGTAACACATTACCACAAATCTACTTCTTGCTCTTTTCAAAGCTGCTTAGACTCTAGATTGATTTTAATCCATCACTGAGTCACTGTAATCTCTTCAGGATAATTTTAAGATGGGTTAGTGGTGGAAACTACTTGCTGCTGCAGCAGTATTGAGGTATAGGAATTAATATTCATTATTTCCTTCTTTGACCACCAATTACAGATTTATAATTATAATAATAATATTACAGATTTATACTGAGCCAGCAGTTCAGCTGCTCTAGGTTGCTTTTGACCTCTCAACTTTTATCTTTGAGGAATTGAAGCCCTCAGTTACTTTACCCTTTTTGGATCACAGTTGCCTCAATTTCCTGTTTACTATACAGCACACTTACGAAACACTCTTAGGTCCACACAGACTGCTCCCTAACCACATTGTGTACAACAATCAGGGTCAGTTCTGATTATCACTACTAGTGTAGTTACTCCTTTCTCAGCCTTCTAGACTTTCAGCACAAGGAAATCAAAGTGTTGGTAGTGACCATGGCGTTAACTCAGTGGAATTCTTGCTGTGTCTTTTGGTGGAAATTGTTGTCATGACCTCTAATACTGGAAGGGTTTTTAATTGTGAGAATGGGAAACATAATTTCTACAAGTGAATTACTGAGATTGTTTATGAAAAGGGTCAATCCAACTTCCCTAACTTAGTTTTTAGATTCATACATTCTAGACTTGGAGAATTATAATCATAGCCATTGGTTCAATGTTTATTCTTTTAACGTGAAGACCAAAAGGATGACTTCTTAGCGAACTTTCAATATGCCATTTTGTTCTGTTAATCTGTCAGTTTCCTGGTGGTAATATGTAGTAGACTCCTTCATCATTACATGGATTGATTGGTTTGAGGTTAATTTAAAAGGGATTCCATAGTAAAAAGCAAACATTTAAAACCCCTTGGATGATAGGTTCTTAACAGAATGTTGAGGGAGAGATCTTATTCAGGAAAAGAAATCCACTTTCTAGAGTAAATGTAAATTCTGCTCTCAGGATGTAAGAGTTCCAACCCCTGCTGCCACCCTGTTCAGTTCTATTTATCCACTGATAAATTGATTTGTGTTCTGCAGTGATCCCAATCTTGTTAGAATTTTGTCTCTTTTAAATACTTTCAATTATATTATTCAAAAGTGGGTTAATCATATTTTTGGTAAAAGGATCTGACAAACATTTAAAATTTTAATATAGTCAGCTGTAAGATTCCATCTGTTTTGGGACATTTAGGCTTTTTCCATAGTTTGGCTATTGTATAAATATGTTGCTGTAAATATGGGAATACAAGTTTTCTAAATTTGTATTTTTGAATTTTTTAGGTAGAGGCTTAGAAGAATTATTGGGTCATGTGACAGATCCATTTTTACCTCCTACTTTTCATAGGGGCTGAACCAATCTGCATTCCCACCAACAATATAGGAGGTTTCTGTTTCTTCACATCTACTTGCTTTGGTCTTTTTGTTATGGGCCTTTCTCAATTTGCTTTTCCCTGATGATAAATGATGATGAATATATTCTCGTGTTCCTATTTGCCATCTGTATGTTGTCTTTGGAGAAGTGTCTGTTTAGTTAAGAGAATTTAATATACTTGTTTATGAATATTTTTCATGTTTGTTTTTTCCTTTATAAAGAAAAAAAGTTACACTTTTAAGATTTTCTTTAGATTTTTAAAAAGATTTTATTTTTATTTATGCTTACAAGAACTGGGGTGTAGACCAGAGGTGTGTGTTTTGGTGGGGGTGGGGGGGGGGATGAGAGTATTCACCCGAGACAAGAGTGGGGAGCAGAACAGGTGGATCTACTGAAATAAACTGTTGAGGGGAGCAGTGGACAAGCCAGGAGAGGTTTACTGTGCCATGTGATTTGGGTTCACTTCCTGGCTGGGGATTGAACTCTTACCACAGTGGCTGGCGATAGCTTGATAATGATGAGATTTTAAATTTAAACACTGCATCTCCAATGAGGCCCCTACTTTTTTATTATTAAGTTTGAGAAAAGTT
Source organism: Condylura cristata (assembly GCF_000260355.1). Classification (NCBI taxonomy): domain Eukaryota; kingdom Metazoa; phylum Chordata; class Mammalia; order Eulipotyphla; family Talpidae; genus Condylura; species Condylura cristata. The sequence goes on along the minus strand of NW_004567115.1, from coordinate 10,929,058 downwards.
TTCCCATCTGTGGATATATTTTAAAGATTAATTTATTTACGCATACAGAACTGGGGCACAGGCCAGAAGTGCAGGCATGGTGTGAGGATTCACCAGAGGCAGAGTGGGGAGCAGAACAGGAAGGTAGATGAGGGGCAAGACAGGAGAGGTCTGTGCCATGTAGATCACCTCCGAGGCCAGGGATCGAACTTGCACTGAATAATACTTTTATTACTTGCCATACTTGTTAATGTTGCCATATAATGTTTTGTCTGATATTAAACTTGCTATATCACCTTTATGTGTTGGAGTTTGCCAAAAATCTTTTTATTCACTTTCAGCCTTTCTTTTCAATAAGCACCTTTAAGTGAGTATTTTTATATCAAATCTGATAACCTCCTATAAATTAAATTCATTTATGTAGAATATGATAAGTAGATTTATTTTTCCTTTTTACATATATACATATATATATATATTATAAACTTATTTATTTATGCACACAGAACTGGGGTATAGGCCAGAGGTACAGGGGCAGTGAGAAGATTCATCAGTGTCGGAGTGGGGAGCAGAACAGGCAGATTGAAGAAGTACATTGCTGAGGGGAGCAGCAGGTGGGTCAGAAGAGGTCTGATTTATTTGAATAATCACATACTTAATTAACCATTGTTATTTCATTTATGTAAATTTATCTAAGTAGGATTTTGAAATTTGGAAGAGGTTTTAAGTATAAAGGATTGAAGTATGTAACCTAAAACTTCAAAACAAGTAAAAATAGCAAACTCAGGTAGTTTAAAATTTATTATACCAATAGTTTTTAAGGTGTAGTCCAGTGGTATTACATTTATAGGGAGGTGTAGCCATGACTGCTATCAATTTGCAGACTTGATCTTACAAAACAGAAATTGTATCCCTTAAACAATGACAAGACTCCCTATCCCCACTTCCCTAGCAATCTCCTAATGTCTCTAATAATTTGACTAGTCTAGGTTCCTGAACAGAGTATACAGTAATTGTCTTTTTGCTTTTGGCTTATTTCAGTTAGATAATGTCCTCAAGACCCATCCACATTGTAGCATGTGTCCAAACTTCCTTATTTTTAAAGGTGGAATAATAGTATTATTAATACATACCAAATTTAAAATCTACATTGTTGATCACTTTTACCTATTGCTGGAAACTTGTGTTCTTTTAGCTATTGTGAATTTTCTGTGCAGAAATCTTTGACACCCTGTTTTACTTCTTTTGGGCATTGTGTCTAGAACTGGAAGTAGAATTGTTATATCTTTTTTTTTTTTAAGATTTATTTATTTGTGCATACAGAACTGGGGTGCAGGCTAGAGGGGCAGGGGCAGTGAGAGGCTTCACCAGAGACAGAGTGGGGAGCAGAACAGGCAGATCGATGAAGTACACTGCTGAGGGGAGCAGCAGGCGGGTCAGGAGAGGTCTGCCGCGCCATGTGGTCACCTCCGGGGCAAGCAGGAATCGAACTCATGCGGAAATGGCTTCTCAGTGCTGTGCTTTAACCTGCTGCGCCACCAGGGAGGGCCAGAATTGTTATATCTTAATGGTGATTTTAGCTGTAATTTTTTTTAGGAAGTGCCAAATTGTTCTCTGCACTTGCTGTGCCATTTTACATTATTATCAACAATGCATAAGAGTTCCATTTTCTCTACATTCTTATCAACATTTGATATTTTATTTGTTTTGCTATAAGGAACCTATGCCCTATTTAGAAATTGAGAATAATCAAGTTCTCCTGATTTCATGTGAAATGTTAGTTCTGTAAAATTGTAGGTATTGAAAGAGTCACATGGATACTGGAGACTATATAGGAGCCATCTTATGAATGTGAGGTAGTGTGACTTAATTGCGGTTTTGATTTGCATTTCTCTGTTAGTGTTATTGAGCATCTTTTCATGTGCTTATGTTGACCATTTATATATGACCTTTGGAGAAAGACTTATTCAAGTCCTTTGTCCATTTTTAATCAGATCATTGAGTTTTTTTTTTTTTAAAGATTTATTTATGCATACAGAACTGGGGTGCAGGCCAGAAGTGCAGGTGTGGCGAGAGTATTCACCAGAGGCAGAGTGGGGAGCTGAACAGGCAGATCACCAAAGCACAACTGCTGAGGGGAGCAGTGGGCAGGTCAAGAGAGGTCTGCCTTGCCACTTGGATCTCCTCCAGAGCCGGAATTGAACTCATGCTGAAGTGGCTTTAGATTCTTAGTGCTGTGCTTTAACCAGCTGTGTTACCAGGGAGGGCCCAGATTGTTGATTTTTTTGTTTTTTTTTTCTAAGATTTATTTATTTATGCATACAAAACTGGGGTACAAGCCAGAGGTGCAGGGTTGGTGAGAGGATTCACCAGAGGCAGTGGGGAGCAGAACAGGCAGATTGACAAAGTATACTGCTGAGGGGGAGCTGTCAGGAGAGGTCTGCCATGCCATGTGGGTTACTTCCAGGGTAGAAATTGAACTCATGTTGAAGTGGTTTTAGATTCTTGGTGCTATGCTTTAACCTGCTGCACCACCAAGGAGGGCCCCAGATTGTTGAGTTTTAAGGATTCTTTATATATTTGAAATATTAACCACTTGTCAGATATTTAATTTGAAATATTTTCTCCTATTCTGTGTATTGCCTTTTTACTGTTTATATAATCTTTTGATACAAACAAGTTTTTAATTTTCCTGAATTTCACTTTTTTTCTTCTGTGGCTTAAGTCATATCTATCATGCCAAGTTAAGTGTTAGGAAACTTTTGCCCTCTGTTTTTTGTTTATTTTTTTTTTGTGTGTGTTTGGATATTCAGTTTTCTCAGCACCTTTTATTGAAAAAACTACTCCCATCCATTGCCAATTGTGAGGGTTTATTTCTGGCTTTTCCTATACTATTTGTCTCTGGCTCTATCTATCACACAGTTTGGTTAATGTAGCTTTATAGTAAATTTTGAAATCAGCTTTATTCTGTTTCAAGACTTTTGGCTTTTCGGAATTTCTTGATGTTCCTTATGAATTTGAGGGTGAAGTTTTCTGTTTATGCAAGAAACATTGTTGAGATTTTGAAAGGGATTGCATTGAACTTGAAGAGTAATTTAGGTGATACATCCAACATTTCAACAAGTTTTACAATCCATTAGCATGGAGATGCCTTTCCAGTTGCTTATATCCTTTATTTTATGAAATTTTTTTATAAAGATCTTTGTTTTTAACAGCTATTTTTGTTTTCACAATAAGATCAAAGGGGAAGTTACAGAGATTTCCCATATATTCTCTTCTCCCACACACATATGTATAATGTCCCCAACCTGGGTGTAAAATTTGTTACAATTGATGACCCTGTATCAAAGCATGTAAGCAAGCATCCCTTAGTTCATAGTTAACATCGTAGGTCACTTTGTTGTATGCCTGTGCTTTTTTTTTTTTTT
>NW_004567115.1:10888595-10925053 GCF_000260355.1 Condylura cristata | reverse complement strand
GTGCTGTGCCTTAACCCGCTTCGCCACCAAGGAGGGCCCAGTATTAGAAATTTTTATCTGGTGATTTTATATGCTACCCTACTTTTGCTGAATTTACACCAACTTAACCTTAAAAACATAAAATCTCTGTTCCTGTAAAGCTCCATCCCCACCCCTTTTCAATTATTGATGTCACAAAAATATTTATACATCTTGTATCCAAAAATATAATTTAGCCTCTTTTATGTAATATCTTCTTTTCTTAGAGTCTTGACAACAATGTAGTTATAAATCAAAGTTACAGTAATCCTAACTTTAGAACAACAATTTTTTAATTGTTTATTAGTCTCATATAGAAAGCAAAAAGGGAATTATAACCAAAGTTAAAAGTATTTCAATAATTGCTTTATTTCTTTAGGTGGCTCTGGGTTATAATGGACAGTATCCTTTCATTTCATCCTACAGGAAGGACTTCCTTAAATTTCTTGTAGGGGAGGTCTAGTTACAACGAACTTCCTCAGCTTTTGTTTATCTGGGATTTTGTTGTAATAAATGATGGCAGTATGAGGTGCTTCTGGAGAAGGTAGATGGTACTTTTGAATTTACAAACCATTTTTATACCTGGGAATTTTAAGTAAAAGTAAGTTTTGGTAGGTCCTATGGCATGCTTCGGCCTAAAGGAAATTGGGAGGCACAGTAAACTTTAATAGGGCTAAGTCCTGAAACTATTTTTGAATAAACATTATACATGCATGTGGAGGGTATGAGATGGAATTAGAATAAATACAGCAAATAATGTGAAAACTCGAATATTATGATTAATTGCATGTTAAGTATATCCAGGATTTCAGGTGATTATTAGTTTGGTGTATGTCAGCAGACTATGGTTGCCAAAAGTGATGCGACAATCTAAAGTTTATTTACACTGTACTTCATGAGGAAATGATAGTTCTACCACCCCCTCTGTTGTATGTTCTTTTGAAAATATGTCCAACTTGGGGAGCTGCTTTTAAGAGAGAAGTATTTAGAGGATATTAAAGAGAAGGACTGGAATAGTGAAGGGTTAATATAACAACAACAAAAAAATGAAAACATAATACAAACCTGGTTTTGTTTTAGTCCAGGAAATTTAAGGAAAAACTTAGGTCATAGTTTTGGTGCTAAAAGGAGACTGACATCAGATTCAGTTTCCTTATCCTCAAGATAAGAAAGTGGAGTTTCAAGGAGGTTGCTATGACATTCCCTGAGTCATAGCTCAAGGCAGAGTGGTGACTAGAACTCAAGTATGTGGTTGGAGAGGAAATTGAGTGTATCACATGTATATTTTATTATAGCAACTGTGAGGTAGAACAGTCTGGGGTGAAGTAAACAACTTGCCTAAGTGTAGAATGTCCTTTCTAGGTGCAGATCTTGCATTTGAAAGATCCTAATTTTTCTAAGTAACACATGGACATGGTTTGAAATATCAAATAGTGCTGAGAGTTATCTTCTAACCTGCAGATTAGGGATAGCCTGAGGGAACTAGATGGGGTGATGACAGGAAAGAATATCTTAATAGCTATCTCTTTGTGTGCAATATTTAAACAGTTTGCAAGCACCTGTGGAGCATTACTTCCCCTTATGTAAGGGTAGTGTGTGGAGTGTTCTGTGTTAAGGCCTGGACTGGGTCCTGTAGTCTTCTTTATCCCTGACTCAGATCATAAGAGACTATAAATTTTTCCTTACATTTTTAAAGGTGTTTTCACCTACATAACCCATTACTTGAGGATTCTTACAAGCTTAGCTAAGAGTTTGAGAATCTAAACAATATTCTCATCTCCTGACAGCCCACATAACCAACTATGGAAGCAATTTATAGGTAATAGTAACAGAAACAAGAAATAACATAAATCTTAACTTCATGTTTTAGTTTGTGATTCCATTTTATTTATGAGGGTTGAGTCTAATTCAATTCTATTCCCCTTAGGTGAAGGCCATGTTTCTTTATGGGTTCCTTTTCCCCGACACTTAAGGGTTAGATGCATTCTAGGCTGAGTAAAATCCCTACTTACATGTCTCAAGAACATTATCGGTATTTTCCAGATGACACATGTATCAATAAGCTGTCAAATACTAATGTTTTTGGTTTTGTCATTACTTTACACAAGGAGAATAAATCCAGAATGCACAGCCTGTCTTAGAACTATTAAATGTAAACATAATCTTGCTTCTCTGGGTAGATCCCTCTTTATAACCATTTAAACATTTACTGTTAAGCTGTTTCTAAGAATACAAGAAGAAACAGGAGAGCTGAAAATAAGGAGGATCACAGAGGATTACATTTTTGTTGTGGATCTCTTAGCACTTTGACATTTTAAGTTATGTTTGTATTTTATTTTGATAAAAAAACTACATATAGTGTCTGTTTTATCTCTTGGTTTACTAAATTTAGATGCTATCTATTGCTTTTCTATTAAGGTAAATGAGGACATTGATATTCTTGACCTATCTTTCTTGGCCTTATTGTGTTGATAAAATTTTATATCCATATGTTTTTATTATTATATATAAAACCATATACTTGTTGTTTATAGCTCACTCACCTCCAATGAGTGTATTTCCTTTGTTTTATAACATCTTAATTGAAATTTATGAGCTTCTCTTTTAAAGATTTATTTATTTATGCGTACAGAACTAGGGTACAGGCCAAAGAGGGGTGGTGGGTGAGAGGATTCACTGGAGATAGAGTGGGGAGCAGAACAGGCAGGTTGACAAAGTACGCTGCTGAGGGTTGTAGCATGTGGGTCAGAAGAGGTTGGTTACGCCGAGTTTCTCTCTTTTTAAACTTGACTTTCTTTGCATTTTAAATACATCTTCCCATATCTTCCAGTACTATAAAATTCAGATTTGTGTAATTTTTCATTTGGTCCTACTTGTCAGATAATATCATTTTTTCTCTGGAATCCTACTCCAATATTGCCAATACTGACAGCTAACTTACTTTTGTTGAGATTGTGGAATTTTTTTTTTTTCCCTCTAAGGGCCTCATTGGTGGCCTAGGGGTTAATCTCAGCACTCTCACTCTAAGGCCTGAGTTTTATCCCCACCTCCAGAGCTGTCTCACCCACTGCCCCTCAGTAGTGTATTTCAGTAGGTCTGACTGTTCTACTCCCCACTCTGTCTCTGACAAATTCTCCCACTCCCTTTTACCTCTGGCCTCTACTTCAGTTCTATTTTTTTAAAGATAAATCATCCTTAAAATTTTTTTTGCTTTTTTTTTTGGCCCTCCCTGGTGGCACAGTGGGTTAGGTTGCAGCACTGCAAGCTAGCCACAGCCTCTTGAGTGCGAGTTCGATCCTTGGCCCCGAAGTGATCCACATGGCGCAGCAGAGCTTTCCTGCCTCTCCCAGCAGCTCCTAGCAGTGTATTTCGTTGATCTGCCTGTTCTGCTCCCCAATCTGTTTCTGGTGAATCTTTTCACTGCCCCTGCACCTCTGGCCTCTACCCTAGTTCTGTGTTCATACATAAATAAATCTTTAAAAATTTTTTTGTTGTTGTTGCTTTTATTGGTTTCCCTTGTTTCCTAGATACTTGTCTTCCTTTTCTTAGTAAGGGTACATTGGAATTAAATTTGCAGAGAATATTGCAAATCACTTTGTTCTTGCATACTTTTTGGTGGCTTGATTGTAATAGTGAGTTACTGCTTAGTGGGTATAGAGTTTCAATTTTAAAAGATGAATATTGTTCTAAAGAGTTCTAAATTGTGAATGTACTTAAGTGCATCAGCTGAACACTTAAAAAATGATTCATTTGATAAATTTTGTTAATTGCATTAGTTTTCTTGGTCTGCCATAATAAAGTATGTCAGGCTAGGTGGCTTAACAATGGATATGTATTTATTGTCTCAAAATTCCACAGGCTAGAGTCTGATATAAAATTGGTCTGATTGGTTTCCTCTGAGTTGTGTTTTCCTAGCTTATCATTTTGTAATATGGTCTTCCCCCTAAGAGTTTGTAGACTTAATATGTTGTTCTTAAACTGACAGCATTCTTAATAGATTAGGCCACCTACCCTAAAACCCACGTTTTACCTTAATTACCACTTTAAAGACCATTTTTCCAATTAATGTTTTGAGGTAGTGGTCATTAGGATTTCAGCCAGCCAGAAGTGAAGTTGAGGGAGTAAAGAGGATTGAAGGGATTGTTGAATGGCAGTGAGGGAAATAAGCCCATAATATGTTTTTTAACCACAGTTAAAAACATGTATATGTAATATGATTAAGTTATCAACCCACTGGTATAGTACCATAGGAACTAGAATATTTGATTATTGAAACATAACATTACAATCTTTATTATAGTTTTTCATGTAGTTCATACCATAATTGCTCATAATTTAGCAATATTTCAAGATTATTATATTGGTTTTACTTTAATGGTAACATAATGTCTTCTTTAGATTATATAAAATATAATATTCTTTAGATTGTAGTATTGTTACGGACAGGAAGAGGGGTACCCAAACCTGCCTGCTCTAATTGGTCCTGCCATATGCCGCATCAAGACAAATAAGACTTTTAATGAAAAGGAATTTGAATACAATTAGTGTGCAATACAGAAAAGACAAAGAATATAATTTCTAAATCAAACACCCAGAGTTACCCATCCCCTAGGGGGTTAAAATCCACCCAGAAGAGATTGGCTCTAAGCAGAGCCCCAAAGCCCCCAAGTATAAAGCACCTTTCAAGCAGCGACCCATGGAAAAGGGTTAGAAATGGCCAACAAATCTGGGAGGGAGGGAGTAAAAACAAAGTCATGGTAAATGCTATCATAGTTAACCTCCTGTGGGTCGCTCACCCACATCTGTTTCAACCAGACCAGGACCAAGAAACAAGAGCCGCTTCTACACATGTCACTCTGCTCCATGTGTCTTCCTCAGGTCTCCTTCTGGCTCCCCATCCTGCTTCCTTCTTCAGTCTTCTTTTGATTCTTCTTGCTCAGCTCCATCCTCCTTTGGGGAACAGGGAACCTGGAATCTCCCCTTTTCTTGGGGACTATCCTGTTGCAGTATGGCACCTTGTTCTCTCTCTTTTTTTTTCCTCCTTTTTTCTTTTCTTTTTTTTTTTTTACATCATTCTTCATTTTGTGTATTTTTTCATCTCAGTTGTAATCCCTATGGGCTTCCCACCACCAGTCTACCCGTGTGCCATCACCACAGTCCAGTGCACTCTTTCTACCCAGTTCTGATTCTATTCCCCTTTCTACCCCCATAAATGTCTCTGGTTTATAGTTGTTCATTGTTTTCATTTTTACTCTATTACCTTTGTCTCTCATTTCCCCCCGTCCCTCTCTACCCCTCTCGGATCCCTTACGCTCTTGCTGAGTGAAACCATCAGTATTTTTCTTTTTCTTTCTGGCTTATTTCACTAAGCATGATTCTTCCAGCTCCATCCATGTTGCTGCAAAAGGCATGAGTTTATCTTTTTTGATTGCTGAGTAATATTCCATTGTATATATGTACTACATCTTTTTAATCCCGTCATCTACTAGGCATTTGATTCCACATCTTCCCTATCGTAAATAGAGCATCAATACACATGGGGGTGCAGGTGTCCTTTTGAATCAATATTTTTGTGTCCTTTGGATATATACCTAGATGTGGGATTACTGGGTCATATGGAAGCTCTACTTTTAGCATTTTGAGAAACCTCCAGACAGCTTTCCATAGTAGTTGTATCACCTTGCATTCCCACCAGCATTGTAGGAGAGTTGCTTTTTCCCCACATCTGCACCAACATTTGTTGTTGCTAGTTGTTTTAAGATGTGCCATTCTCACTGGGGTGAGGTGATATCTCATTGTGGTTTTATTTATATTTCCCTTATTACAAGTGATGTTGAACATTTTTTTCATATGTCTGCTGGCCATCTGCATTTCTTCTTTGGAGAAGTGTCTGTAGTTCTGCCCATTTTTAAATAGGGTTGTTCACTTTATTCTTGCTGAATTTAATCATCTCTCTGTACCTTTGTCATCAGTCCTTTATCATTAGTATTGTGTGCAAATATTTTCTCCCAATCAGTGGGGTATTTCTTTGTTGTGTATAGTGTCACTCTTGCTGTTCAGAAGCTCTTTAACTTGATGTAGTCCCAGCTTTTTATCCTTTCCTTGCTTTGGGTGATGTATCTTTAAAGATATTATTGAGGTGTATGTAATGCAGTTTCGCCTACCTTTTCTAGATATTTTATGGTTTCACGTCTTATGTCTAGTTCTTTAATCTATTTCGAGTTGGTTTTGTGTGTGGTGTAAGGTAGTAGACTAGCTTTAGTTTTTGCACACAGCAGTCCAGTTTTCCCAGCACCATTTGTTGAACAAACTTCCTTTGTTCCATTGCATATTCTTTGCTCCTTTGTCAAAAATAAGCTGTTCGTAAAACTCTAGGTTTATATCTGGGTTTACTATTTGAATTCATTGGTTTGTATATCTGTTCTTGTTTAGTACCATGCAGTTTTGATTATTATGGCTTTGTAGTATAGCTTGAAGTCTGGGATTGTGATGCCTCTGGTCTCTTTTGTTTTAGGAGAGTTTTGGCTATTTGAGTTTTTGTTGTGTTTCCATTATAAATCTCACCAATATTTGTTCTATTTCTAAATCAGAGAGAGTAATAAGTACAATTAGGTGGTGCCTAACCGTATAATCATATAGGGAATGCCGTGTGTGTGTGTGTGTGTGTGTGTGTGTGTGTGTGTGTACACATTAATGAGTATAAGATTATAGTTATTTTTTTCCTATAACAGGATTTTTGCTTGCTGTACATTTCTTTACTCTCAGGCCTTATTAGGTCTGTGTCTTCCTTGTCTGTTTCTAATAACATGTTCCTTAAGTAAAAACTACTTAATTCACATTTGTTGAATGAATAGGTGAATGAATTTTGTATGCACAAGACTTTTACCTTGTTATTTTTGCCTTCTCATATTGATGTTTTCAAAGTGTATTTCCAAAAGTAGATATGGTAAGATAGCATTTTATTTGACCTATACTTCAAAAAAAAAAAGAAAAAAACTCTTGATTTAAGTACCTTTATTTCAGGCTAGCCTGTAATTTTTAATTTCCCCAGTGGTCGAATTCCAGTTTATATTATTTCATTAATAAGAGTGTTTAATGATTAAACTTACTTTGCAAGATAATACGGTTTAAAAAACGGAATTGCTGTTTTTTTACTTATAGCATGTTCAAGTTAATTGTTTTAGGATTTCCCCCCTTTATTGTTTACTGAAAGATCTGTAACCCAACCAAACTTCCGGAGTTAGTTACTTGGGTATTGTTTCTCTGCTGATTTTTATCAGAAACAGGAAATTGTTAAGTTATGTGTTAAAAGTACAGCAGATTCTAAAATTGCATTTGAAAGATTTCTCTTTAGAATTTTTTTTCTGTCATAGCTGATTCCTTTTTCCTAAGAGTATCACAACTGACTTGTGAAAAACCAGCGATAGTTATCATGCTCTGTATACATAGCAATCAGTGCCATTCACTTGTCATACACATTATGGATGATAAAATGATTTGACAAACTGAGTGTCATAAATATGTAGATATGCAGAATGAATATGTAAAGTGGGTTTGGCCTGATGTTATCCCAATATTTAAGTGTTTGGCCTGATGTTATCCCAATATTTAGATTAGCAGTTCTTTAAAATGTATCAAAATGAACCCTTCAAGGACTATTTGGGACCAAAATTATTTTCATCATTGTAGGAAGTTATATTTTTTTTTTTTAAGATTTATTTATTTGTGCATACAGAACTGAGGTACAGGCCAGAAGCTCAGGGGTGGCGAGAGGCTTCACCAGAGACAGAGTGGGGAGCAGAACAGGCAGATCGACGAAGTACACTGCTGAGGGGAGCAGTGGGCGGGTCAGGAGAGGTCTGCCACGCCATGTGGTCACCTCCAGGGCAGGCGGGAATCGAACTCATGCAGAAGTGGCTTTAGCTTCTCAGTGCTGTTCTTTAACCCGCTGCGCCACCAGGGAGGGCCGGAAGTTAATATTTTTTAAAATCTGTAATTTTCAGAGGCTGCATGAATTGATAGTTTACAAGACTTCATCATTTGAAAGATCTGTAAAATTCAATAATGTACAATAGGTCCATTTAAAATGTAAGGCCAGGGAACATTTTCTGTTGTGTATTTATTTCAGTTTACATACAGTAATATTCACATTATTGTGTGTGAATGAGATTTGACATATTGAGTTATGGGTTTATTACCACAGTCTGTGTATAGAACACTTGCTTCAAATTCCCTTAGTAGTCATACACCCCCAACACCATTAACCTGTGAAAACTACTGATCTGTTTTCTATTCCTATACTTTTGATTTTTCCAGAATGTCCTATGTTACCTTTTGACTCTGGCTGATTGAGATCACTGAATCACATGGTAAGTTTACGCTTAACTTTATAAGAAGCTGTCAATTTGTCCCACATTTGTATTTCTATAAGCAGTGTATGAGTTCTTGTTGCTCTTGGCCTGGCTGGTACCTGGTTCTATCTTTCCTCCCTCCCTTTCTCCTTTTTTTTCTCCTGCCCTCCTTCTCTGGTTTTAATTTGCCTTTCTGTAATGACTAATGATGTTGAGAATTTTTTCATGTGCTTATATGCCACCCATGTATCTTTGATAAAGTATCTGTTCATATATTTGGTCCATTTTAAAATAATAAGAGTTGAAATATTAAATATTTTTGCCTCATGACTTTGCTTGGCATAGCCTCAGGCAGTGCTCCCCAGGCTGGAATCACTAACCAGTGGCTCTACCATCTTGCACACCACTTTGGACTTGAGTCTTCTGGCCTGTGGAAACTTAGACCTCCTCTTTTGAAACTGTGGTGTAGACCTTAATGATCTCTGAATTGCCTTTTGGTTAGGGGGGAGTCCTTCTTTCCTTGTCTTATTTATATCTTGAGTTTTAAACTGAGTAACTTTGGTTCCAGCCTGTAAAATCTGAAGCCAGCAATCTTGATTCTTTCCTGTCTCCTCCAACTTATTGAATTACTGTTTTCTGATAAGTGGCTGATTAAGTTCTGGGTTCACACCTATATTAATTGCCCTTGACTCACATTCTTAGTGTTTTGTTGTGAATACGCTTTCTCATTTTTTTGCAGTATAGAAAGGTTGAGAATTTTCTAAGTTTCTGCTTCCCTTTTTGGTGAACACTTCCATTTTTCTGTGATTTCTCTTTTGTGTACTTTACTGTAAGCATTTTATGTAAGCATTTAAGAAAAACAAAGCCTCATTATCAACACTTTGCTTTGAAATGTCTTCAGCTAAATATCCAATTTCATCCTTAGGGCTAGGAAATGAACATAATTCAGTCATACTTTCTGCCATTTTATGACAAGGATCACCTTTTCTGCTGTTTCCAATAATATGTTCCTCAGTTTACCCCCAGAATGGCCTTTATCATCTATATTTCACCCTACATTGTGTTCATGACAACCTATTTGCTAAGAAAATAACTTTTTCCAGCTTTTTTTTTATTTAAAAAAATTTTTTTTTTTAAAGATTTTTATTTACTTGTTCATACAGAACTGGGGTACAGGCCAGAGATGTGGAGGGTGAGAGGATTCACCAGGGACAGAGTGGGGAGCAGAATGTGCAGATCGACGAAGTACACTGCTGAGGGGAGCAGCGGCAGGTCAGGAGAGGTCTGCCATGCCATGTGGATCTCCTCCAGGGCAGGCGGGAATCGAACTCATGCAGAAGTGGCTTTAGCTTCTCGGTGCTGTGCTTTAACCCGCTGCGCCACCATGGAAGGCCTTTTTTTTTTTTTTTTTTTTTTAAGATTTACTGGACGCTCCCTGGTGGCACAAAGGGTTAAGTGCAGCACTGCAAGCTAGCCACAGCTGCTTCAGTGCCAGTTCCATCCCCTGCGCCAGAGGTGATCCACAGGGCTCAGCAGAGCTGTCTCATTTGCTGCCTCTCTCAGCAATATATTTCACCAGCCTGCCTGTTCTCCTCCCCACTCAGTCTCTGGTGAATCCTCTCACTGCCCCGGCACCTTTGGCCTGTACCCCAGAGGTATGCATAAATAAGCATATCTTTTAAAAACAGATTTATTTATGTGCACAAGAGCTGGGGCATAGGCCAGAGTTGTGGGGGTTGGGGGGAGAGGGTTCACCAGAGACAGAGTGGGGAGCAGAACAGGCAGATCCAGTGAAATACACTGCTAGAGGAGCAGTGGCTGAGACAGGAGAGGTCTGTTTTGCCATATGGGTTAGCTCCCTGGCCAGGGATTCGGCTCATGCTGCAGTTGCTGCGGATTGCTTCATAATGCTGAGACTCAGCCCTGGTACCACCAGGGAGGCCCTCAGCTGTCCTTTTATTTTGGGCCCTGAAGAGCAGTTGCACTTGTCTGTTCACAACAATGTAGACTTTTTAACACCCACGTTCAGACTCTTCCATCTTTGCCTCATTTCCCAGCTCTAAAACCGCTTCCACATTTTTGGATATTTGTTATAAGGGCACCCCTATCTTTTATTACCAAACTTCCATTTCATTGTCTTTAGGCTAGAACAAAAGTCCATGGACTGGGTACCTTGTAAATAACTGCAATTTCTTGCTCACAAGCCTGGAAGCTGGAAGTCTGAGATTAGGATGCCAACATGGATGGGCAAGGGTACTCTTCAGATACAAGAACTGGGGTACAGGCCAGAGGTATGGGGGGGGCGGTGAGAGGATTCACCAGAGGCTGAGTGAAGAACAGAATAGGCAGATTGTCTGTAACACAGTTCTGAGGGAAGCAGCTAGTGGGACAGGAGAGGCCTGTTGCGTTGTGTGGGTCACCTCCCTGGCTGGGGATCAAACTTCTGGTGCAGTGGCTATGGATAGTTTCATAGTACTGCGCTTTACACCCTTGTGCCATCAGAGAGTGTCCTTTAGTTTAATTCTGTCATGGTCAGAGAGCATGTATTTTGTGATATTAATTCTTTTAAATTTATTAAGTTTTGCTTTATGGGTCAGAATTGATCTGTCTTGCGAGTATTTCGTGTGTGTTTGAAAAGATGTTAATTGCTGTTGTTGAATCTGGATGATAGAAAAATCAGATTCATTTGTTTGATGCTCTTCTATATCTGCTACTTTTCTCTCTGCTTGTTCTATGGATTACTGATAATATGTGCTGTTGAAGATTCCAAGAATAATTGTGGATTTGTTTACTATTGATTTATCCTTTTTTGCTTGTATTTTGGAAGTTTGTACAGCATTTAAGAATGCTGTATCTTTTGATGAATGGACCTTTTTCTTATTATCTCAGGTCTTTATACCTGCTAATTTTTCTTGTTTTGAAATCCGCTTTGTCAGATTTTAATGTTACTATAGTATTCCAGGTTTATTTTCATTAGTGTAATTCTCTGACTTCTCACCTACATATAGTATATTTAAAATGGAAAACTAGTATTTAAGAGACTACAATTGTCAAGTTTTTGTGTAATAACATAAAAGAATATCTATAATAATCTGAAGCGACATAAAATACCTTTACTTCTTTCAGATACTTACATGTGGGAGACTAAACTTTTTTCAGCCAAAACAGTATATACAGTAAGTCTTCTTTAGATTTTGTCTCTTGGTTCTTAAAAATTTAAGGAAATACCATTTAAATAAACCATTTGTTTATTTAAGATTTATTTGTTTAAGCATACAGGAACTGGGGTATAGGCCAGAGGTACAGAGAAAGTGAGGAATAGGGCAGGCAGATCTCCTGACCCGCTGAGGGGAACAGTGGGCAAGATAGGATTCGCCATGTGGATTAGCTCCCTGGCCAGCCTGGGACTGAACCCATGTTGCAGTGGCTGGAAATAGCTTGATGGTGCTGTGTTTTTAATCCCTATGCCACCAGGGAGGCCCCAAGAATCAATTTTAATATAAACTGGTTGATATAAATAAGATTTAAATTCCTATCATATTTCTGGTTACAAAATCATTACCCAATGTCTAAATAAAATTCCAGAATACTTTTAATGTTGAAAAATAATGTTAATTAATTAACCCATTCATTTTCCCCAACCTCCTTTTATTCCAGGTCAGGGTACTGTGTATCTGGAGTTTATCCTGATAGTTATGGGCTTGAGGAGGAAGGAACCAACCCAAACTAGATGTCCTGCCTTTGCAGAGCACACTTGCAAACACTCACACTCACTTAGACTGGGACAATTGAGACATGCCAGTTAACCTAATGCACACATTTTGGGATGTAGGAAGAAAAATACCTGGAGAAAATTCATATAGACATTGGGAGAATGTGAAAACTGTACACAGGTAGTGATCCTTGCCAGGAATTTGTTTTTAATTACTATAATGAAACAATGAACAAAATGATGTTATTTTAATATATTGAATGCAGAAACAAATAAGGAAGCCATCTACTTTCGTTTAAGATTTGAAAAATGTAATAATAGTGTCACTCTTTATTAATGTTTTTGTTTGGAAAATACAATCAGTAGAATGCATTTTAATATATTGAAATAAAATTGTATTTTCATTAATTGTATGAAATTAATACATTTAATTTAAAAATATGCCACCATTCTCCTGCCTTTAATTTTGATTTACTGGTAAATTAAATATACTTATTTAATCAAAGGAAAGCTTTTTGGGTCTTTTAATATTTGTAGAGATTTTGAAACCAAATAGTTTGAGAATCATTTATTTAGCAGGTAAGTGTTTTCCATGCATTATTAGCAACATCACACCTTTTCTAGATTTTATTTGCTTGTTTGAGTTCTAGATTATTTAGAGCTTTTTGAAATCTCAGTATCAACAGTCACAAAATCTTTGCCTCCAAGTAAGATCAAGTATATATTTCTAAAGAGAGAAATAAAATGTTACCATCAGGAGAATTTCATATGAAAGACTATCTAAAAGCAGAGTGGGCAGGGGAAGAGGGAAGAAAGTTCCATGAAAAAAGAAGGAATAAAAGGAGAAAAAAATGCGAATTTTGTGAGAAGTCAAAGCTACCAAATTGAGGCAACTGGAACCTTTTCTGTTCTTTAAGAGGCAGCCTGGTCATCAAAAGTAGGTGAACTCTGGAGAAGTAGAAAAATATGCACTTGACTCTTTGTTCAGCTGCTTATTTTCCAAGATTCAAAAGCCATTTAACTAATTCACGTCTTTCATACTTTGTAGAATAAGGGTAGGAGGGCAGTATATATTTTTGGCAGTTTCCATCTTTTGTGAGTATATGAAACCTCTGAACTTAAGCCTCTAGGTGCTCACCAACTTAATCTGTTGATCCCTCTCCAATATAATAAAGCATGGTATAATTTTATGAAGATCTTGAGAATGGTAAATTCCATATTGCTCTTTGAAAATGTTGAAATGATTGAGTCCTTTAACTTCTGCTTGGTCCTGTTCTGAGAGAACAGGTCAGGAAAGGCAAGGAGTATGCCCAGCATGTATGTATAGGTCTAATTTAGGAATGATATTAGAAGCTGAAAAATAAATTGAGATCAGGAAATAATCCCATAAATGAAGGACAGGTAGGATGTGAGTATAGTATAAATTGAAACTGATGTTAGTTCCAAGCTCCATATGTTAAATGTAATTAGAGTAGGACAGCCAATGGGAATCAAAATAGGCTGGTCAGATTCTATAAAAGAACTAACAACTCTTGATATCAGGTAGGAATTGTACACTGTTTGGTGAGATTCCTGAATTCAGTTACTGGTTACAGGACAGGAATACAGTTTCTGAAAACAAGAACATGAAAGTGCAAATGCCGTTAAGTGCAGTTGGAAACATGGTATGAAAGCTTTCATAGAGTATTAATTGAAAATCTTTATAATCAGGCTTCCAGAATGTGTGGTGGAGATACTTTTTATTTAATTTATATAACTTAAACTAAACTTGACTATTTTTCTACTCTGATTGCTCCAGAGTAAGCATGTGATGGATACATTGTTTTCTCAATTGGCCTCATTTGCTATCCCTGTTGTAGTATAAGCATGTTATTTCATTGTGTTTCTTATGCTTAGAGATGCCTGATTTTCCCTGTATGTATTCTAAATTCCAATTAGTACTTTTGCTTGCGACTTAAATGAAGAAAGAATTGGTCATCACATGAAGGTTAAATTACAGATTTTTTCTTCTATGTGCTGAGTTTAATGTGATTCTACTATAAAGCAGATGCAGTTTCCTTTCTTCTTCCCTTGTACACTCTCCATGTTTCCTTATTCTTTGTGTTCTGGATGCCTGTTTATTTTAGCTAGCAAATTGGTTTTCTTTACTTTTTATAGTAAACTAAAAAGATTAAGTAACACCTATTGTAAAATATTCAAACCATCTGTATCTACTTATATCTGTATATCTGGAGAAGGGGAGTGAGTTAATAGTCTTATCACTCAGGTAAGTGAGATTACCGCTGTTTACAGTTTGATATGTATCCTTCTAGAACTTTAAGCATATAGAACATGTAATAGGAATTTCTCTCTCTCTATCTCTCTTTTTTTTTTTGCATAGAAAAACTGGGGTGTAGCCAGAGTTGTGGGGTGGGTGGCTAGAGTATTTACCAGAGCAGAAACAGGCAAATTTACTGAACTACACCGCTAAGGGGAGTAGTGGATGAGATGAGAGGTCTGCTGCGCTGTGTGGCTTAAGCTCCCTGGCCAGAGATTGAACTCAGGCAGGAGAAGTGATAGCATTGAGACTTAACCCCAACTCCTAGGCTACCAGGGGGAGATCCTGTAATAAGAATTACTTTCAATCATAATATTATGGGTTTGCAAATTTTCCCTTAATATTTTTTTCTACACTTTATAATACCGGTACTTACAACTTATGTTTTTGGTGTACATATCATAATTCATGTCTTTGGGTACTTGAATAGTTTTTGTGATATATGAAAATTGCTGCTTCAAAAAAAGGTGTATTTCTTATTTTGACCACTATTGCCTAGTCTTCAAAATTTTCTGCCAAAAAAATAACTTAATTAAAAAGATGACAAAAAAATTGTAATTTGTATCAGAAATAAAAAATAAATTTTCTATTATATAAAGATTAAACTAAGAAAGCAAGGTTCAGACAGTGCACATAGCATACACCCACGGTTTGTGTGTGCTTTTTTGTTGTGAGGACATGAAAATTAGAAGTTATTTATAAATGTCTTGTTTTCATATATTTATAAAGAAACAATAGAAAGGCAAACCAAAGAAATGACTATTCACAAAAATGACTATCTTGTGAACAAGAGAAAAAAAAGAAAGAAAAGGTATATGAGGAAGCAGACATAGCTGAATGTACTTTCTTTGATAGATTTACTTTTAGAACCATCTAAATGTTTTATGTAATTTTGAAAAAAATCAATAAAGAAAAACGTGATCTCCAGGACATTAAAGCAAATGGGTTTAGCTACTGTGTAAGCATGTGAAGGGCAGTTTCTTTATCAATTAGGGCAAATGGATAAAGGAATGTCCTGGAGCTCAGTGGCTTTTCAGCCTTTAATGCTTCTATATTATATGCCAGTTGTTTTGGGGCAAGCACGCTGGCTGGCAAGATGGGTGTTGGGGGAGGAAGAGTGAGCAGAGTGGGAGGCTGGCAGGCCTCCCAGCCCTAGGTGAATCTCTGTGTTTTTTCTCTTTTGGGCTCTCTGGTGTTTTCTCATGATCTCTTCTTCTCACAGTCGTTTCCTCTTCTGGCCATTCTCCACTGCAGCCATTTCTGTGTGATGTTGCACTTACTCCCTTAGCCTCCTGGCTTAGGTGTGCACACTTATATATGCCTATACCATATTCTAGGTATCTACAATCAGACATGCGAACCCTGAGCCCACACTCCCAAGTGCCTCGTGCATTAGCACAATCAAAGCCACAGGTGATACCTGCAGAGGCCAACCATGTAAATCTTCATTTACCCTACAGCTGTATTATTCACTTGTCAGAACCATACAAAAACTTATATTCTGTCTTTCCTATAGAGTTGTCAGATAATTAATGAAACATAGTTCTTTCTAGGAAATTGGTTTCTAAAAATAGAGCTAGCAGATCAAAAACAGCTAGCAGATCATCATGTTGGAAATAGTTGATCCTGCAGGCATTGATAATCACTGGCAGATAAAATTATTAGGTGAAGTTTTTCTGGGAGAACTTGTTAATGGGTGAGTCAGGTTTATACTACTAAATTCATCATTAATTCTTAATATCACAGAAAATGGGACAACCAGATCTACAAACTGTTCTTGTAACATCCATAAAAGAACAAAAATCTTTGCTAAGAAGAGGGTGGGGGAGGCTTGGGGAAGAAAATAAAAAGTAAAACCTGTATATACACTACCACTTTATAGGAGATGAAGTTCATAAAGAGATACCATGAAGATGAAAATCAAACAAATCCATATGTGGTTTGCCAGTTTCTTCAAATAAATGGCATAGAAAGAGAACTTTGCTACATACACTAGAAAGACTTAAAACATTGAAGTGTGAAGTACAGACTTATTTTGAATCCTTGTTCAAACCAACCGTAAAAGATAAAGACTCAGAAAAAATTGAACATTAATATGAGATGTAGTAATAGAATTGTTGCACGTGTTAATTTCATTAAAGAAGCACATGTTAAAAGCATAAATTTAGAAGTCTGTTTATTTGTTTGATGGTAATAGGGATAATAATGGCTTCCCAAAGATGTACACATTCTAATTTCCAGATTGGTAATTTTATTACCTTACGTGGTTAGTCTTTGCAGGTATAATAAAGGATTTTGAGATAGGGACATCTTGAATTATTTTTATGGGCCCATACTAGATGGAGAAAGTTAACCTTAAGAAAGGAAATGAAGCTGTCAAGCCGAGGTCATGTTGTGGCCATGAACCAAGAAATGCCAGGAGCTTCTAGAAGCTACCAGTGCTGTCCATTTGCTCTGCTAACATTTGTTAAGTGGGATGTTTTTTCCCACTATCTGTACATCTATCTGTATTACTATCTATATTACTATCTGTACATCTGTCAAAATTCAGTTTGTGTGGGTCCTTTTATGGGTTTCCTAGTCTACATGGTTGATACACATTTCTGTTCATTTGTGGTATTTGTACATTCTTGCTATAGCTACATAATAACATTTCCCCCTACTTTATTCTAAAGTTTGCTGGAATTTGAATAAGAATTATATAACTTGTGTAAAGTCTTCCATTGTATAGGCTCTTCTTTAGATTTTTGATTTCTTTAATTTGCATTGTAGTTTTCAACAAACCATTCTCTTCATGTTATGTCTCTTTTATCTTATTTCTGCTGTATAAACCCTGCTATGATAAAACCTTTTTTTAATCATTGTGTAGTGAACTTCATTATTACAAATAATGGTTTTGCTTTTATGTCCTTTTGTATAATAGTAAGATAGCTGTAATAGTTTTGTTTTGAATATTATTTGGCTGAGGTGTGTATGGCATGCGTGTGTATTTTCATATTTTTATTTTGAACTTTTTATTGGGTTTAGATTTTAGGTATAATTTTTTGAAAAGCATGTAGACTAATAATTAAATTTCATAAAAATTATTTTCTATGTGATTATAGTACTGAAGCTGTTGAAGATGGCAGAAGAGGTGGTGGTAGTAGCCAAATTTGATTATGTGGCCCAACAAGAACAAGAGCTGGACATCAAGAAGAATGAGAGATTATGGCTTCTGGATGATTCTAAGTCCTGGTGGCGAGTTCGAAATTCCATGAATAAAACAGGTTTTGTGCCTTCAAACTATGTGGAAAGGAAAAACAGTGCTCGGAAAGCATCCATTGTTAAAAACCTAAAGGATACCTTAGGTAAGTTGTTTTTATATTAGAAAAGGTTTTGTTTAGTGGATGCTAGAGCATGGTTCTTTTAAAGAATTTTCACAGTGGCAGAATTGACCAGGAAACTCCAGGATTGGGTTTTAGCTAGGCAAGGTAAGTTTGGCTCATAGCATGTGAGGAGACCAGTGAAAGTCATAAGTACTAATGGGTAGTTTCTATAAATCTAACTAGTGAGTTTGGCTGGAATTCAAAAGTCAAACCAGAGGGTTACTAAAGATCAGAACTAATCTTTTTTGCAGGGTTTCTTTGAACAGAGAGTACCTTTTGAGGTTTAAAATTATGAACTAATTTTGCATCTAATTGAGATAGGGATAAGTGAGTGGAATGCAGAATTGTCTTCTTGCATTAAGGCAGTTTTTCATGTGTCACACTGCTGTATTTTAACATCTAGTGGTATATATTTTGAATATTTTGAATTTTCCTTTAAAAAGCAAATGATTTTACTATGTTTAAAAAATTTGAATTGAAATGTGGATCATACTATATATCAACATCTAAAAAACTGTTGTATCTTTCTTCCCCATTCTTTTTTGAATGTAAAATGTATCTATATTTTTAAAATATCTTTGTTTTTCTATTAGGGCCAGAGATAGTGGAACCACTTCATGGGGCCTGGCTTAATTGATAGGAAGGAAATGTGCACAGATGAGGACTGGCCTTTTTTTTCTCTCAGTTAATTAAACTCCTCTGGTTGCCTAACAGGAAGGAATTGGGAGGGACCAAATTTAATTTTTGGTATTCAGGCAAAGTATGTTATTGTTGCTCAGTGGTTTCTGTATGTATGTTAGACGAGAAAGTTAAGTTTTCTCCTTGCATAGGTAATTTGGGAGCAGAGTGTAGAGTAAGTGACAAGTATTATCAAGTAACTGCTGTACATTTGTTTTTATTATTCAACATTATTATTATTATTGTAGACAGAATGTCTCATTAGCAATAGAAAACAGATATTTATGATTTTTAACCATTTTAAAACAGGAAGAATAAAATATTGTACAATAAAAAGATATAAACTATCAGAATTTTGGTTTCTAAACTAAAAACATTTCCAGTTCTAGAGGTAATTTGATGAAATGAGTCACTCATTTGAATATTTTTACTGTGATACCAACTACTGTTTCAGAGGTTATCTTTTTTGAGATTTAAGGTTTTACAAAAGACCAT
Source organism: Condylura cristata (assembly GCF_000260355.1). Taxonomy (NCBI): domain Eukaryota; kingdom Metazoa; phylum Chordata; class Mammalia; order Eulipotyphla; family Talpidae; genus Condylura; species Condylura cristata. The sequence goes on along the minus strand of NW_004567115.1, from coordinate 10,906,117 downwards.
TTTTAGCTTTTAAATGAAAAACTACTCAGAAAGATATTTTCTTTGGATAACTGGAGATCACACTTAGAATGAGGAATGCGTTTTAATTTTGTACGTAATGGACATCTATTTAAAGCATGTTCATTAGAGATATTAGGGGGAAAAATTTAAAAATATTTATTTATGAATACAGAACTAGGGTACAGGCCTGAGGTGCAGGGGTGGTGAGAGAATTCACCAGAGACAGAGTGGGGGGCAGAACAGGCCGACTGACAAAGTACACTGCTGAGGGGAGCAGCAGGCGGGTCAGGAGAGATCTGCTGCACCATGTGGATCACCTCTGGGGCAGGCAGGGTTCAAATTCATGCTGAAGTGGCCTTAGCTTCTTAGTGTTGTGATTTAACCTGCTGCACCACCAGGGAGGGCCAATATCAGGAAAAATTAAGGTAACTTTGATCATGAAAGCCTCATGGTGATGAGGCATAGACAGGACCAACGTCACCTAGATCGACTTTTGGGTCCCTTTTATTTATTTATTTTTTTTATTTTATTTATTTATTTATTTTTTTTTTTTAAAGATTTATTTATTTGTGCATACAGAACTGGGGTACAGGCCAGAGGCTCAGGGGCGGTGAGAGGCTTCACCAGAGACAGAGTGGGGAACAGAACAGGCAGATCAACGAAGTACACTGCTGAGGGGAGCAGCGGGCGGGTCAGGAGAGGTCTGCCACGCCATGTGGTCTCCTCCGGGGCAGGCGGGAATCGAACTCATGCGGAAGTGGCTTTAGATTCTCAGTGCTGTGCTTTAACCCGCTGCGCCACCAGGGAGGGCCCCCTTTTATTTTTTAACTTTTTTAAAAAAAAAAGTTTATTTATGCATGTAAGAACTGGGGTGCTGACCAGAGGTGTGGGGTGTAAGAGGATTCACCAGAGACAGAAAGGGGAACAGAACAGGCAGATCTACTGAAATACCCTGCTGAGGGGAGCAGTGGGTGGGTCAGGAGAGGTCTGCCATACCAAGTGGGTCACTTCCCTGGCTGGGGATTGAACTTGTGCTGCAGTGGCTGCAGATAGCTTCATAGTCCTGTGCCTTAATTTGTATGTATCATCACGAAGGGCTTTTGTTGTCCCTTTTAAAAATGATATTGGTATCCTCAAAATAGAGCAAATGTGACAGTAAGTAACAAAAGATAGTGAAAATACTAGTATAGTAGAACAGAGACCAAAAAAACAAAACCTGTTTTTAGGTAATTCTGCATATAAATTTTTAAAAAGCCCAATTTCAACTATTATTTGCTAACCCAGGAGAACTTTCATGGTATTTTCTGTTATAGACACAATTTTAGCAATGCATTGTATCTGTTTAAAAAGTCTGTTAATTTTATTACTATATTATGCTTATTGTCACTTATATTCCAGGGTTCTTGGAAGCAGTTTGTTTTAAGTTAGTGATCTATAGTTAGCCTGTATAATGATGTAAATTCAGCCTTTGCACCAGAAGCCTTTTCTTCTTCCTGAACTCGTTGTACTTCAATATCCCACATAATTAATAGACTTATTTCACAATGACTGTGCTGGTAGAGAAATTGCTTAAAAGCTAAGAATGAAATGGCAGAACAAAGGAAAGAATGAATACATGGATGTATTTTTAACTATTGATAAAATAGGTATGGAAGCTTCTTTCAAAGTAAATCTGAGTAAGGTCATATTTGTGGCCTTTATGGTGTACTTGTTTTACAGGTTATGTTATATATAGTTCAGTTCAGGGGCAAAAAATTTTGGAAAGAGAGAAGCCTCAGAAAACTTTCTATTGCCTGGCTGTGAGCCAAGTCACATGGATAGGGTGTGGAGAGTTTCAGTGTTGCAGAACAGACCAGGAAGCTCAGGGAGAATTATCCTGAGCTGTGTGAACAAACTGACAAAAGAAAACTCGGGATTTTTATTCAGAATGGATTGGTTAAATGCCTTCAAAGAGTTTTTCAGTAAGTTAACCTTTTAATTACATATACCTTTCTTAACAGTTTTTGATTAGGTTTTTTTCACTTTGGTTGAATTCAGTGGAAAATTATTTGGAGGGAACTTTCTGGGTGTGTATAGGCCAGTGTTTTATGTTGTGTTTGAAAGAACATTATTAGTTGAATATTAGTTTTGACTTGATAAGTAAAATAGTTTTAAGATGTGTTAGTATCAGTGATTAGAAAATAGGAAAAGGGTCTATATGGTTTGAGTGAGTTCTAATTCAGTAATTTTCAATTTAGATGATTATTTTGAAGTAAATAAATTGTAAACATTAAAAACTTTAGGTGGAAAAGGATTAGATGAACTAATTCCTTTTTCCTCAACATTTGAATTAACAAATTGTTTTTGTACTTGTTAGTTATAATTTAGGGGAACATTGCAGAAAATTATGTTTAGTAAAAGAGTGTTTCCATTTAATCAACATGGAATTGTTAGAAGTGGCTGTTTTGGTAAATATGAGATTTGATATGAGAGAATTTCTTTACAAAGAAAGTGAAACCACTATGAGGAAAGAGCAAGTTCTTGGGATTGTTTTTGAGTTCAAATTTTACAACAATAATTTAACATACAAGAAATTAACCTCTGCAGATGGTCTTTTATGGACTCATGATAAGTGAACTTAGTTTTATAGCTTTTAACATTTGTATAATGTTTCCAGAAAAATAAAAAAAAATTTTTGTTGTAGTTATCTCTAATATATAAGGAGCTTAAAGAAACAAAGAGTAAGCTGTTGTGAGATTTCAGACAAGGGGGAAAAATGGAATAAGAGCAAGCACTTTTTGAAAAAGAATGTTATAATTACATTTTTTAAAAAGTTTTATTTATGTATATAAGAACTGGGGTACAGGCCAGAGGTGTGGGATGTGTGTGAGAGGATTCTCTAGAGAAGAGTGGGGAATAGAACAGACAGATCTACTGAAATACACTGCTGAAGGGAGCAGCAGGCACAATAGGAAAGGTCTGGTGTGCCCCATGTGGATCACTTCCCTGTTTAGGGGGATCAAACTGGTGCTGCGGTAGCTTTGGATAGCATTATAGTGCTGTGCTTTGACCGTTGTTCCACCAGGGAGGGCCCTGGTAATTATAATATTAAGACTGTTGCTTCCTTAGTTAACTTTGTTGGGGAATAACTGCATTTATTTAATAGGTTTAAATTTATTAAATTTACTTTTCAGGAGGTTATTCGTGTTTTTTTTAAAATTATTTTAAAGATCTTATTCATTCATTTATCAGTATTTTTATTGAGAGCCTGCTATCAGCTTTGTAAAACTCATAGAATGAAAAAATAGAAATTCTCACCAGGTAGGGAGGTAGATGACAGTTACTATTAACAATCCAGTGGCTTTCATAATCTTGGTTTGGTTATGATGTTGGCTGTGAAATTACCAGAAATGATACAAAAAGTATATACTTTGTTGCTGATAGAGGTTTGAAAGAGTCAGTTAAATGGTAAATATATTTCCTATTGAATCTTTAAAAGCTTATCATTGATTTTAAATACATTTGTAACACCGAGGTCAGTATCTGAGATTTGTGACTATACTATTCTTTTGCCCATTACCTGCAGTAACCCAAAATTTATTGTGCACTGCAGCTTGTCAGAGTAGAGATAAGTTATCCCCCTACTTGTTACCTGAATCGATTTAAAAAGTAGAGGAAATTTTGTTTGTGCTCCTATTATGGGAGATATTGAAAGGCCCTTGAAAACAAAAAGGGCGCAATGTCTAAATAAGACAGAATAATCACAAACAATTTACCTGATTACCTGTAGATGAAAAGAATAGATTAAAAAGAATTTAAATAAAAATTTATAATGGAAAGGGCACCATATATTTGTATTTAAAATTCCTTAAGTCTGGGCCCTCTCTGGTGGCACAGCCGGTTAAAGCACAGCACTAAGAAGCTAAAGCCACTTCTGCCTGAGTTCGATTCCCGCCTGCCCCAGAGGAGATCCACATGGCGAGGCAGACCTCTCCTGGCCCGCCCGCTGCTCCCCTCAGCAGTGTACTTCGTTGATCTGCCTGTTCTGCTCCCCTCTCTGTCTCTGGTGAATCCTCTCACCCTCCACATCTCTGGCCTGTACCCCAGTTCCATATGAATAAATAAATAAACCTTTAAAAGAAAAATTCCTTAAGTCTGCTCCCATTTGAAAGCCTTGTGGCCAAGAGTATACTATTAAATTTTTATTTCCTATAAGTCTTGTAGGGCTAGTAAACAATTGATCAGTGTTACATGTGTCATAAGAGATCAGGGGAAAATCCATAAGGAAGAATGATGTAAAGAATAGAACATAAAAATGGCATTATAGTTCATTAAAGAATTAGACGAATCAGTAGTAATTTTCTTTGACCTCATTCTTTTGACTATTTATTCAGTGACTTGAGGGAAAATGACATGCTTAAAATAAAGATCTAATACTGTAATAATAATTAGGTTCAAAAATATACTTGGAAGTTAAAAATAGAGAAAAAGATTAATAGGAACATGACCTCCTGGTGGTGCGAGGAGCAGAGTCTAAGTAAGCATTATGAAGGTATTGTCAGCCACTATAGAAGGAGTTCAATACCTGGCCAGGGAGTTGATTCAGATGGCTCAGTAGACCTCTTCTGCCTGCTGCTTCTCTCAGCAGTGTATTTCAGTAGATCGGCTTGTTCTACCTCCCATTCTGTCTCTGGTGAATCCTCTCAGCTCCCAGACCTCTGGCTTGTACCCCAGTTCTTGTATGCATAAATAAATAAATCTTTTTTTAAAAATATGAATAGAGACAAACAATGTAAAAATTCTACATTCTTTTTTTAAAAAGGTATTTGAAACATTACTGAGCTACTATGGCAGCAGTTTACATGAGCAAAATACTTAGTAAGAATTGCTGAGCTAATGTTGGAGTTAAAAGAAATCTCAACACAGTTTATGATAGCATTAATTCACATCTGTAAGTGCCCAGTGAAGGAGTACAATGTCTTCCGTAGGTGTTTGCTGGTCAAGTAAACATGACTTAACTCATTCGCTTGTTATTAGGAATACCTTAAAAATGGTATTGAGAAACTTGGACCCTCCCATATACTGGCATCCATTATATTAAGGATTTGGAGCCAGGTTAACATAAAGACTAAACTATAGTTTGAAAAAAAATAGTTTAGATAGGTAAAAGATTTGCCTTAAGAAGAGGAAAACCATTCACAAGAATATGGAATATTCACAAAGCCTAACCAGATTCTGAAAAAATTTTGAGGAGCTAATAAAATTTTCTGGTTAAGAAACAGGGTTTGAAGAGGAGAATAAGGCTAGTGGTGAGGAGTAAGGGGAACACTGGAAGCTATCCTGGTATGTTGTGTGTGTGTGTGTGTGTGTATTTTTTTTTTTTTAATTTATTTATTTATCCATTCAGAACTGGTGTGCAGGCCAGAGGTATAAGGGTGGTGAGAGGCTTCACCAGAGACAGAGTTGAGAGCAGAATAGGCAGACGGACAAAGTACACTGCTGAGGGAAGCAGTGAGCAAGACAGGGGAGGTCTGCCTTGCCATGTGGGTCACCTCCCTCACATGGGTCACCTCTGTGGCAGGTGATTGAACTCTCACTGCAGCGGGCAGTTGCCAGCTTGCAGTGCTGTGTGCTAACCTGTTGCATCACAGGCGGGGCGGGGGGGGTCCTCACTTTTTTTTTTTAAAGGTAAATGCCAGAAGCTCTGGGAGGTAGGAGAGTAACAATTATCATTAACTAAGTACTTGTTATGTACTATGCATTGTGCAGAGTACTTTACACATAAATATTTTGTGCAGAGTACTTTTCACACAAATATTTTACAATTGTATACAAAATTTATATAAAGTGGGTACTTAGCATACTTTACTGTTTCATAACCAATGAAACTGGAGTTTAGAGCATAAATAATAACATGTCCAAGAACAAATTAATCAGTAAGTAACAGGACTAAAATGAAAACTTAAGGACACTTTTAAAAACTTTTCTTAGTAGACTCATGATTAAAGAGTGGAGAAAGGGTTAGTCAATGAAAGGTTTGATTCAAAAGCGACTGGTATTAAGACTGGTGAATATAACTGAATTTGGGAGAAAAGTTTTAAAAAGATAATAAATTCATTGGTCTGAGGGAGTCTGCTTGTTGTAGAATGATTGATAATTGTTGCTGATTTAACATAATTGAAGAACTTGAGATATACTATATATTTTAACACTTTTGTGATTTTGCATCTACTCTATTTTTGATAATAGGTGATTAGCAGGGTCATGTAACAGTAACAAAAACAAGGCAACAAATAGGACCTTCCTAAGAATTGGATTTTTACATTTATTTAGTCACACATCATAAATAGTAATGAAAATATAGTATGGGCCAGACACTGAGAATACAGAGGTGATTAAAAATGTTTGTTCTAAAGAAAGCAAATATTGGCATATTTTGTATTTTATAGTAAACTATTTACAAAGACTAATTGGCAGAAAGTAGGAACTCTGGCAGAGAGAAGAGGAAATCTTCTGGACTGAATCTGGAAGAATGAGGATTGTGAGTGTTCAGGGCAGAAAAACAGGCATAGAACTTTCATAAAGCATGCTTTTTTTGGTGACTGAAAAGCTTGTGTAACTGTAACATTAGAGCAGGTATGGGATTTAAGATATCACAAAACAGATCACAGAGGGCTTTCTGTGTCTTTGTATAGAAGACAGATATTCTTAGCCCATATTCTTTTCCTGAAATATATCTGGTTTCTAAAATAAATATAGGTTGTTTGGTGTTTTCTCATTGGGGTCATAATAGGTCTATCCAAAAATTCTTCATTCTTGGATAGTATTTTTTTGAGAATTAAAAAATCACTTAGAACTAGGTTTTCTCTTAAGTTCTAATTTTGTTGTTATATTTTCTTATATCAGTGTTCAATTTTAATGTACAGACATTTATTGAGCATCTGGTATATATAGTTCTTAAATAGTATGCAAAAGATCACCTCTTTGGAAGCTTATGCTCTATTACATAGGCATAAAAGACAAATACAAGAAAAGCAATAATACAAGTAACTCAAAAGTACAGGTGTTACAGGGTACTTTAAAAATGAGACCATTGAGGGGTGAAGGAGGTTGGGAAATGAAGGAGGTTGAGAAACATGAAGTGGGAAAATGATGAAAATAATAGACGGCGCTTCTTTAAATGGGTTGGTTTATGAGAAACAGAACTTTTTTTTTTTTAAAGATTTATTTATTTGTACATACAGAACTGGGGTATAGGCCAGAGGCTCAGGGGCGGTGAGAGGCTTCACCAGAGACAGAGTGGGGAGCAGAACAGGCAGATCGACGAAGTACACTGCCGAGGGGAGCAGCGGCGAGACAGGAGAGGTCTGCCGCGCCATGTGGTCTCCTCCGGGGCAGGCGGGATTTGAACTCATGCGGAAGTGGCTTCAGCTTCTCAGTGCAGTGCTTTCACCCGCTGCGCCACCAGGGAGGGCCGAGAAACAGAACTTTTAATAAAGTAATGAGAAACTAACAAGCCAGGTAAACTTAGTCATGAATGTGGAAACATTCAGGTTATTTGGCCCCTTTTATGGGATGGGGTGTTCAGTAATCTCCCCTAATCCTTTACATTTCATTATCTCTTCCACCTCCCTTTTAACCTCAGAGCCTTTATAGCTTTTGTCATTGTCTCTTAGAATATCCAAATTTGTGGTTCTGACTTGCTTTACTACACATACATTAAGGTAAATATTTTTTCCTATACTATAGATTGACTTTAATCTTCTTATGTCAGTCCTCTCCTGATGTACCACACCTTCTTCCCCCTATATAAAAGCCTTTTTAAGTTCAGGTAATCCTGTTTTGTTTAAATATTTGTTATTATTTCCCTTACCATAAAGGTTGAGTCTCTAAAACATCTTTATTGATGTTGCGGATTATTTCTATGTTCTACATATTTTTTTTTCAGTTTTAAATCTATATTTTTAAACTATTTGTAATTTGGCTTTTGTGGATGGAGAATAGAGAATAACCAACTTCATTCTTTTTATGCATGGCCTCCCAGTTTTCCCAGCACCAGTTATTGAAGAGACTCTCCAATCCTCATTGTGTGGTGGTAGCAGTTGTGTTATCTTATATTAGGTATTGATTTGTACACTGATATATTTCCTGATTTTCAATTCTGTCTGTTTTTATGCCAGTATCATACTATTTTTAATAATGTTGTTTTTTAATAAATTCTAAAGTCAGTTAGAACAAAATTCCATTTCTCTTTTTTTTCTTTTTCAGGATTGTTTTTGCTATTTGATTCATTTGTGTGGCTCCATATAAATTTTATTATGTTTGTTAAGTTTCTTTGAAAAGTACTGCTGAGATTTTGATGGGGACTATGTGAAACTTATATATTGACTTAGGATAATCATTTTGATTCTCCCCATCCAGGAGCATCGAATGTCTGTCCATCTCCTTATGTCAATATTAAGTCCACTATTAGCAATATTTTGTGGTTCTCATATAAGTCCTTTACCTCCTGAGTTAGATTATTATTGGGGTATTTAAGTCTTTATGTGGCCATTGTAAATGGAATTATTTTCTTGATTTCTTTTCGTTTATTGTTTGTATTTGAAAATGCTGTGTATGGATTTTGTATGTTGATCATGACCTACCATTTTGCTATATTATCTGTTGTTTCTAATAGTTTTTTGGTGTAGTCTGTAGGATTTTCTGTGTATGATAGCATATATCTGAATAGTGATGGTTTTCATTTACCAATTTTGGATTCCCTTTATTTCCTATTTTTGCCTGTTAGCTCTGGTAGAGGAAAGAACCTTAATACTAAGTTAAACAGAAGTGATGACAATAAAAGGACTTTTTTTCTTTTCTTTCTTTCTTTTTTTTTTTTTTAATAACCATTAACCTATATTTTGGTTTGGAATACATGACCTTTACTTTATCTTATTGAGGAAGGTTTCTTCTGTTAACATCTTGTTTAGCATTTTTATCATAAATCAGTGCTGAGCCTTCCTTCCTTGTACTATCTTTGGACCTGTTTTTCCTTTTTTTCAAGTTACTTTAGTGTGTAATATTAGGTTGTTTATTTGAGATTTAATTTGGCTTCTTAGTATGGACCTTTTGTTGCATCCTGTAGATTCTGTAGTTTGTATACTCATTTTAGCTCCTCTCAAGGTATACTTGAAGTTTTCATTTCCTCTTTTATCAAATAACTGTTAAACAATGTGTTGTTTGGTCTCCATATATTTTTATACTTGTTTGTTCTTTTTTTTTTTTTTACAGTTGATTTCTAACTTTGTGACATTATCATTAGAGAGATTACTAGGTCTAATTTCAATCCTTGTAGTTTTATTGACAAATGATTGTGTCCAAAGTATGGTCTTTTCTTGACAATGTTATGTATGCACTTAAAAAACAAAATAAAATAGAAATGCAGCAGTTTTTGGCAGAGTGTTCTATAGATGTCTTTTAGACCTATTTGATTATTTCATCTTGCTTCTTATTTAAGGCTCTTATTTTCCATATTTGTCTTGTTGATATGTCCATTGATATATCCGTTGTTAAAGTATCCTAGTATTATTAATGAGTTTTCAATATCTCTTTTCTGCTATTGTCTTGTGTATCTTGGTGCTCTGTATAGATTTATGAGTGTCATTTTTTTCTTTTGGTATTACCTTTTAATTGTAATATAGTGTCTATCTTTATCTCTTACTACCTTTCTTAATTAGAAGTCTGTTTCATTAGATAGAAATATAGCTCTTTTTTTTTGGTCTTGTACACTTCTTTTGCAGCCTATAATTTTAAGCTTGTCCTCTCTGCTTTATTCTAAGGTGGGTTTCTCATAAACAGGAGACAGAAGGTTGGGCTTTGTTTTGAATTCTGTTCGGCCACCCTATATCTTTTGACTGATGAATTATGGCAGCTTTTGTTTAAGGTGTTTATTGAGACATAAGTGCTCATTGCTATTTTGTTAGCGTTTGTCATTCTCATTTTTTGTGATCTTACTGTTGAGTTTGTTTAGTTTCCATTTCTTTTGTATGTTACTTTCATTAATTTTTGCTGGAGGGTTTTACTGAGGTTAATATATGATGTACTATTTGTGTGACTCTTTGGATGGTTTGGCCTCTAACTCATTCTGTTGTTACTTTTCCTCTTCCTTCTACATGTCATTTAGATGTCTTTGCCTATATATTTCTTGTTCTGTTGCTTTATAATCACCCCTTTAAAATATTTTTGCGTATCACCTGATGTTGCTAAAAACCTTTAGCTTTTACTTTTCAGCAAAACTCCATGTTCTTTATTCTCTTTATTCTAACTTGCTGGGTGAAGGGTTCCAGGCTATAAGTCTATTTTTTTTAAGTAGTTTAAATATCACCTTCTAGTTCCTTTGTGTTCATAAAGTCTAATTGATGTCCCTTTTTCCCTTGCCCTTTTTTCTCTTAATGTTTTGAATATTAATCCTTGTGATTAGTTTCAGCAGCTTTACTATTATGTGTCAAGGTGTGTAGGTATTGTTTGGAATTCTTTGGGCCTCTTGGATCACAGTATTTGGTTTGTTTTCCAAATTGAAATGATTTTCTGCAGTTATTTCTTTAAATATGTTTTTCTTTGCTCCTTTTGGTACCCCTTTATTTCTCTTTCATTTGTGTCAAAGGGCTCTTACACAACTTTTTTTTTCCTACATTTTTTTCTCCACCATTGTGTTTTCAGACTCGTTCTTTGTTTTTCTCTTGTTGATACCTTCACTTGTATTTTTTAAATTAGCTATTGTTTTTCATTGGTTATTTCTAATTGTAGCCACTTCATTTTTTCTTACTAATTCTATTCTATTTTTTAATATCCTTTCCCTCTCTCTTTTTTTTTACTCTCAATTCCAGAACATTGGTAGAACTGTAACCTTGAACTCCTCTTCTGTCATGTTCTATAGTTCTAGTGAATTGGGGCTTCTCTCAGATTTTTTTTTTTGTGATGACATTTATGTTGTGTTTTCTGTCTCATTTTAAATTTTGTATGAGTCATGATAGGGATAGACTTTTCCACTATTGTCTCTGCAGATCTAGTACCATTAAAAGACCTGTTTGGTGTAAAGGAGGTCCAAAACAATAGGGCACCAAAGGATTATTTACAGTAAATATCAGGAATTCAATCCTATTGTTCTGTAGATATCAGAGTGATGTGGTGGGAATTCACAGTAATCCCCTTCAATAGACCAGCACCTTGACATTGAGTCCACTTCCACGCCGATTAGTTTTAAACACTAGATGCAATTTGGGGCATGGATTTTAGTTGATAATGGGGTCACAGGCCAGGATTTGTTCTCTTTTCCAACACAAAATCTTATCCTGGGGTGTTTGCTATTGTTATTAACAGGTTCTTGAGCTCTGGTTTTTTTAAGTGGTCCTTTATTTTGATTAGAGCACTTGTTTAGTGTTTTGGACTTGGTTGGGGGTTGACAACTATTTTGAATATCTTAGCTTAGTCTGAGTAGTAGGCTCTTCTTTGAGAAGATCTAGGTGCTCTGATCTATTTCTCCCTTATGAATCAGTCTTTATGTGTTCTTTATTGAGAATCTGAAGCTCAAATCAGTAATCCTTACTCTCTACCCCCACTCTTGCAGCTCTCCAACAGTTCATCTTCCATGTAGGTCCAACTTGTTACACCCCTTATGTGTGTATACAAATCAACATTTATGAAAGGTTTTGTGCATTAAGCTACCCTCTCACTTGTCACTATGAGCAGATTTCCAACAACTCTTCACTGGATATTTGTCCCTAATGTGAGCTGAAGTCACTCACTTTCCCCTCAGAATTTTTTTGTGCTTTTTTACTGTAATAGTTGGTATTATCTGGAGGAGGTGAGCCTGGAATCTTTACTTTGCCACCATCTTCTATATATATATTTAAATGTTAAGAAGTTTATGTAAGTAGTTATTCATGCTGTTTTGTGTATGTCATGTTTTTTTTTTTTTTAACTCAGTACTGTTGCCTTTTGTAATTCAACTTTTTTTCAAATGTTTCACTTTTCCATATAGTTTTTTCCCCCTTAGTAATTAGCTGAGTCTTATCTTTCTAAAATTTAAATACTACTGGCTTTTATGTTTGCAAAGGTAGCAGTTTTCCATTGTTCTTCACTACCTCATATAACAAAGGTAGTTTAATATCCTTCAGCCAGAAGACTCCCTTTAGCATTTCTGTTTAGTATGATAGGTTCCTTCAAACTTTTATCTGGAACTGTCTGCCCTTCAGTGTTAAGGGCAGTTTTGTTGGCTATAGATTTCTTGATTGATGTTTTTTCAGCATCAGATTCAACCCTCCTTATTGTTGCTTCTTCTTATGAATTGTTTTTGTTTTGTTTACTGCCTTTTCTAAAATATTTTTATAAAACCTATGTTTTTTGTGATATATGACTACCAGCGTCTGTGTTCTGTTTTCTTACTGGTCAACTAGAGTTTTGAGAGTCTCCTTAAGCTCCTAGAACCAAAGGAAAAAGAAAAATTACTCTTTAAACATGTACTCTACAACTCTATGTACCATTTTCTGCTTCTTCAGGACCTGACGTCAGCTATAAGTGAACATTTAGGGTCTGCTTAGATTTTCTCAGAGCATGCTCCCCTCTTACTCCCTCTGCTTTTTGTGCTGTCTTGATTCTCTGGTATACACAGAGCTTTTGAAAACCCCTAGTTGTTATCTACCCTGCCTCCCCTCCTTTCTACAACTCCAACTTCACATGGTTTTCAGCCTCTCTGTTCCTTGTCCCAATTGTTCCTTGCCCCAGGGTATTGCAATAATTAAGTGATTTTTAGCTAAAGTCATCCTAGCCCAGGGAAAGCTCCAAGTCTGTTAAAACCAAAGCAAGCCATTCCACCAGAGATGTTGAAATCCATAATCATTTCTTTGGAAAAAGATCTGTATTGTGCACATGCACATGTGATTGCTGTCTTTAGTGCTCGTTTGTGCTCTCTCCCATTCAGTGTGCAGACTACTGTCACCATAGCCACCACTGATTTGGAGTGTTAGAGATGGTGGGCAGGTAATTTAAAGTACTATGCTACTGTCTTACTGCAAAGATTTCACCATGCCTTGCCCTAGGTTTTGTAAGTTTTTGTTTTCTAGATTACAGTTTTTGAGAAGTTGATTCTTATAACATTTATCACCTACCTAACTTATTTTTTGGTAGAATGGAGCTCTGGTGTTCCCTACTCCTCCAGAAATCCTTTGACATGGGGATTTTTCAAGATGTTATTTTTTTTTTTAAAGATTTATTTATTTGTACATACAGAACTGGGGTACAGGCCAGAGGCTCAGGGGCGGTGAGAGGCTTCACCAGAGACAGAGTGGGGAGCAGAACAGGCAGATCGACGAAGTACACTGCTGAGAGGAGCAGCGGGCGAGTCAGGAGAGGTCTGCCACGCCATGTGGTCACCTCCGGGGCAGGCGGGAATTGAACTCATGCAGAAGTGGCTTCAGCTTCTCAGTGCAGTGCTTTAACCCGCTGCGCCACCAGGGAGGGCCCTCAAGATGTTATTTTTAACTTTTAAGTCAGAACTTGGGAAGGAAGGAGTTTATGGATATAGGAGAGGTCATTTATTTGGATATGTATGTGATGCTTGTTGAAGTAATACTAATATAGTGGCAATTGAAATTACTATATCTGAATTCCAAAATGAACTTACAGCTGCATGGAGAAATTGAAACCTTCTGTACAGGAGTTACAGAAAATGAACTGTATGGTTTTCAGTGAAATAGTGTGACATCTTTCAACTAAGAGATAACCTGCTTATTCATTCATTATTCACTTTTTTCTGCTAGTGTAGATATTGTTAAGCATTAGAGATAAAAGATAATAAGTCCAGTTTTCTCCCTTCAGGAATCTCACTGTTTTACGAAGGAAAATGGACAAATAAACAAGTACAGTGTATTTTATAACAAGGTTTAGAGAAGCCCAGACAGATGCCACACAGAATAATGAAATGAGGAAAACAGAACACATTCAAGGAAATTAAGAAAGGAGAAAATAATGGAGAGAATAATTCATGATCTTGGTTTGCTGCATAGATTTTGAAAATAATCTTCAAAAAGTACTTGAGATGGAAGTTTTCGTTGAATTGTTTTCATTGAGTAGTTTTGATACAATGGTTGAGATAGAGGATTAAATTACAATGAGTTAGAAATGAATGATGAAAAAGTTGAAGGAAAACTTTAAAAAGAATGGTATCATTTGAAAGTTGTAACAAAAAAAGCCCTTTATTTTGGAATAGGAAAGATCTGAGTGTATATATAGGTAATTTAAGGGGTTAGATGGGAGGCCAACAAGATGGCATTAAGAACCTAGAAGAAAACATAAGTGAAGAAATAGTATGAGGTTAATGAGAATTTTGAGATAATGAGAAAGTGTTTGAGAAATTTTATCTAGGGATGCCTTCGTTTTCTAAAAGTAGGTCACAGATCTTGTGCTTCTAAGTGAGAATAGTGTACATGCCTGACAGAAATTGCTGTAGCATACATACATTTATGATAATGTACATTTGGTAATTTTCTCATTTTTCCAACAATTGTAAAGCACTTTTGCTAAGCACTTTTGAGATCCTAAGGATTAGATCCATGAAGAAATTAAACAAAGTTCCTTTCTCCTGTAAAATTTACATGTGAATGGACTGAAAGGAGATTAAAAAAGTAAATATTTTAATGTAAACATAGGTAAATGGAGTCATCTGAGTCTAGGAACTAAGAACGCAAATGGGATTATTAACAGACATAGTTATAATTTTAGGTTGCATAAAAATTATAAATTGTTTTATTTCTATAAAGATAATTATAGTATCTACATCAGTATAATAAGACAAAGAATATGAGATTGGTGGAGATGTTATGTACTTAGATTGTAAATGTGAGAGAAACTATATTTAAGAGAAAATTTCATTTATATTAACCTTATAATTGTTTTAGGCAATTATTTCACAGCTTTTGACATGAAAAAAGAAGGAAAATTATGTACCACATAGCAATTGATTACCTAAATTTCTAAGACATCTGAGTGTCTCTTTGCCCTCTAAAATCTATCATCGCTATCATCGCTTAAAGCCTTAAGAGAAGTACAGAGTTGAAGATTCGTATTAATGAGTTCATTTGATTTTGTGGGTCATCTTTGTCTTACATTCTTTTTTTTATTAAGATTTTCTTTTTCATTAAAATAGGTATTGGAAAAGTGAAAAGAAAACCAAGTGTGCCAGATTCTGCATCTCCCGCTGATGATAGTTTTGTTGACCCAGGGGAACGTCTCTATGACCTCAACATGCCTGCTTATGTGAAATTTAACTACATGGCAGAGAGAGAGGATGAATTATCATTGATAAAAGGGACAAAGGTGATCGTCATGGAGAAATGCAGTGATGGGTGGTGGCGGGGTAGCTACAATGGACAAGTTGGATGGTTCCCTTCCAATTATGTGACTGAAGAAGGAGACAGTCCTTTAGGTGACCATGTGGGTTCCCTGTCAGAGAAATTAGCAGCTGTTGTTAATAACCTCAGTACTGGGCAAGTATTGCATGTGGTCCAGGCTCTTTATCCATTCAGCTCATCCAATGATGAAGAACTTAATTTTGAGAAAGGAGATATAATGGATGTTATTGAAAAACCTGAAAATGACCCCGAGTGGTGGAAATGCCGGAAGATCAATGGAGTGATTGGTCTCGTGCCAAAAAACTACGTTACTGTTATGCAGAACAATCCATTAACTGCAGTTTTGGAACCATCACCTCCACAGTGTGATTACATCAGGCCTTCACGCACTGGAAAGTTTGCTGGCAATCCCTGGTATTATGGAAAAGTCACCAGGCATCAAGCAGAAATGGCATTAAATGAAAGAGGGCGTGAAGGTGATTTCCTCATTCGTGATAGTGAATCTTCGGTAAGTTCATTTTCAAAAGTAAATGGTAGATCTCAGGGTATTAAAAATTAATAGAAGATTGGAGCTGTTTAGTGGTTTCCAGGTTAGTAAGCTAGGGCATAGGCAGAAGTATTCTGAAGCTAAAAGTTAAGTGTCCTTTCCAGCTACATTTTTTTTGAATAAAATAAAACCCTAGCAGTGACTACACTGGATGACTTGGCCTTGTCTAGTTCTGTTGGTTTTGTAATAAATTGGGGAAAATGAACATTGTATTTTTTTTTAAGATTAATTTATTCATATAGACCTGGGGTACAGGCCAGGGGTGCAGGGGGGATAGAGAAGATTCACGAGACACAGAGTAGGAAGCAGAACAGGCAGATCGATGAAGTACACTTGCGTACACTGCTGAGGGGAGCAGTGGGCAAGACAGGAGAGGTCTGCATCACCTCCCGGGCGGGGATCTAACTTGCACTGAAGCAGCTGTGGCTTGCTTGCAGTGCTGCGCTCTAACCCACTGCTCCACTACAGAGGGCCTGAACATTGCATTTTTGATTGAGAATATAACAATGCCGAAAACTAAACTGGGAAATAATTTCTTAAATTGTATATTAAATGAACTCTTTAGTAATGGAAATCCCTAAATTTAAAAAAAAAAAAATGGTATTTAAGATCGTTGCTAATTTTCAAGCAGTATTTGATTTCTCCCCTAAGGTGTAGTCCCATTAGCATTCCCACTACCATAGCACCTGTGTTCCATCATCAGAGTTCTTGGTGTATTTTCTTCTCTGTTATAAAATCCCTATCCTTGCCCTTCTCCTGCTGGACACCTCAGATCTTGCAAGTTTTGTCTTTTTCCTGATTGTTTGTTTGTTTTTTGTATATTTTGTCTACAAGTGAAATCATCCGATAGTCATCTTTTCCTTCTTATTTTGCTTAGCATAATCCCTTCTAGTTCCATCCATGTTGCCATAAGGCATGAGTTTACCTTTTTTTAATCACTGAGTATTTCATTATTTATATGTACCACTTCTTGAGTCATTCATCTGTTTTGGGACATTTAGGTTGTTTCCTTATTTTGGCTATTGTAAGTAGTGCTGCAGTAAACATAGCGTGGCAGGTTTTCTTTTAGTTTTCAAAAATTATTTTAATGCCTAAATATTTGAGATTCATTTATAATAAAAGACAAGTTCTATTCCACTAGTTATAAAACTATAAAAAGTGGATAAGAAAAGTTATTTGGGATCTTTGGATATTAGAATTTGCCTAGGATAGTAAAATTTGATCCTACTCACTTTCCTTAAAAATGGCCTTTATTGGTGACATAGGGATTAAAGTCTCAGTGCTATCGGGTTGTTGCTAGCCTCTGCGGTATGAGTTTGATCCCTGATCAAGAAGCTAACCCATGTGGCGCAGGAGACCTCTCCTGTCTCACCTGCTGCTCCTTTCATCAGACCATCTGTTCTGCTCCCCTCTCTGAATATGGTAAAACCTCTTACCCTCCCTCCACCTCTTCTACCTCTGGCCTACTCCCTAGTTCTTATATGCATAAATAAATCTTTTTTAAAAAGGGCTTTTTTGGGCCCTCCCTGGTGGCGCAGCGGGTTAAAGCACTGCACTGAGAAGCTAAAGCCACTTCCGCATGAGTTTGATTCCCGCCTGCCCCGGAG